>NC_045438.1:82229298-82279605 GCF_002776525.5 Piliocolobus tephrosceles | reverse complement strand
GTTTGCCTGGGTATCAGCAGCAGAGGTTGCAGAAGATAGAATATTGCTGAACAGCGAGTGCACCTGTCTGATTCTTGCTTTGGAAGCTTCCTCTCAGGGGTGTACTCCACCCTGTGAGGTGTGGGGTGTCAGACTGCCCCTAGTGGGGGATGTCTCCCAGTTAGGCTACTCAGGGGTCAGGGACCCACTTGAGCAGGCAGACTGCCCCTTCTCAGATCTCAACCTCCGTGTTGGGAGATCCACTGCTCTCTTCAAAGCTGTCAGACAGAGTTGTTCGCGTCTGCACAGGCTTCTGCTCCTTTAGCTGAGCCCTGTCCCCAGAGGCGGAGTCTACAGAGACAGGCAGGTTTCCTTGAGCTGCTGTGAGCTCCACCCAGTTCGAGCTTCCCAGCGGCTTTATTTACCTACTTAAGCCTCAGCGATGGCGGGCGCCCCTCCCCCAGCCTCGCTGCTGCCTTGCGGTTAGATTGCTGCAGACTGCTGTGTTAGCAAGGAGGGAGGCTCCGTGGGCGTGGGACCCTCCCGGCCAGGTGTGGGATATATTCTCCGGTGTGCCGGTGTTACAGCGCAGTATTGGGGTGGGAGTTACCCGATTTTCCAAGTGTTGTGTGTCTCAGTTCCCCTGGCTAGGAAAAGGGACTCCCTTCCCCCTCGTGCTTCCCAGGTGAGGCGATGCCTCGCCCTGCTTCAGCTCTCGCTGGTCCGGCTGCAGCAGCTGACCCGCACGGATTGTCCGGCACTCCCGAGTGAGATGACCCCAGTACCTCAGTTGAAAATGCAGGAATCACCGGTCTTCTGTGTCGCTCACGCTGGGAGATGGAGACTGGAGCTGTTCCTATTCGGCCATCTTGCTCCGCCCCCTCTCAGGAGGATTTTAAAACGGTTTCATTCATTTACAAGAATAAAGATTTACAACTTAAGGATTTCTTGAGTTCAATTCCTATATTTATATACATTACATATTTATGTATATGTGTATATATTTTATTTGAACTTTTCTTTGTTGCTATTGTAAATAGGATATTAACTTCCATTATATCTTCTAACCAGTAGTTGATCACATACGTAAAGAATGTTTAGTTTTACATTATCCATTAGTACTTAATGGGTTATTGTTTCCACCATCTTCCAGCTGATTCACAGAAGAAAGCATACTATCCACGTGTGCAATCACATCATCTGCAAGTAACAAACATTAGTTTAACCTCATCCTTTTGACTTTTTACACTTCTACTTTCTTTCTCTTGTACTGCACTGGCTAAGTACATTTAGAACAATGTTAAAGAAGTAACAATGGGCGCCCTTTCTTTATTGTTTCTGACATAACATGGCTTCTCGTGTTTCCCTATTACTGGGTATATCCCTTTGGACATACACCCAGTAATGGGACTGCTGGGCCAAACGGTAGCTATTTTGACCCAGTAATCCCATAAACACTACATGTACTAAAGCGTGATGCTAATTTTAAATAAATAATATATATAATAAGTAATAATTTTATGTTAAGGAGGTATCCATCACTTCTGATTTTATAAAGTGGTTTTTAATGAAAAAGATGTTGAGTTACATCAATGCCTTTGCAGCATCTATGAACATGACCAAATAAGTGTTCCAAAAAGATCTATTCATATGATAAATTATATTAAAAGATTTTTCCAATATTTATCACTCCTGGAATGAACCTCATTTCGTTATGGTACACTATACTTTCAAAATGGTGCTAGGTTCTGTTTGCTGATATTTTATTTAGCATTTTACATTTGTGTTCTTCTATGGTGGTTGGTCTGATGGATTATCCTGCTCTTTAGAAGTCAGTGACTAAACTATATTTTCTTAGACAATTAGGGATTTTTAAATTTATCTGTAAAAAGTTGAGTAAAACAGGCTTTATGATTCCTTTGTAATATATCTTTTATTTAAATTATTTTTATTATTTCCTCTATTTTATTAATCAAGTCAGCTAAAGTTTCCTTGATTTTGTTGAGGTTTTCAAACAATATACTTTTGCATTTATTAATTCTTTAATTTTTCAGTTTGTGAATTCAGGATTTTTTGATACACTTTTATTTCCTTTTCACTATATTTTAAGTTTGTTTTATTGTTCTTTTCTAACGTTTTGAGTTAGACACTTAATTCATTTATTTCTATTTTTCTTATCTGACAAAATAAATATTTTAGGCCATGACTTCTGACCACTGCTTTAAGCTGCAGCTCCTGGATTCTGCTAAAAAGGCACTGACTTAGATCTTGTTGGCTTTATGTAACAGATACTTACCTAACCATTGCATATAAATAAACAATGGGAAACTGATGATTTAAAAAGATGTTAGCAGAGACCACTAAAGGAGCCCAGCAGTGAGTCTGTTGTACAGTGAAGAATAATTCTTTTTATTTATTTATTTATTTATTTTGAGACAGGGTCTTGCTCTGTCACCCAGGCTGGAGTGCAGTGGCGCAATCATGGGTCACTGCAACCTCCACCTTTTGGACTCAAGTGATTCTCCCACCTCAGCTTCCCGAATAGCTGGGACTATAGGTACGCAACACTGCACCCAGCTAGTTTTTTGTATTTTTTTGGTAGAGACAGGGTTTGGCCATGTTGCCCAGGCTGGTATTGATTGAACTCCTGGGCTCATCCACTCACCTCGGCCTCCCAAAGTGCTGAGATTACAGGAACGACCACTGTGCCCAGCCAAGAATAATTCTTTCGCTGCCATTCATGGTGTACTGACCAGGTGCACCAGGCACAGTGTAGGCTACTGTGAGAATAAACACGAAGGGGTCTCTGTCTTTCCATCAGTAAGGAAACCACACATGAGCATATAAAAACACATAATCACATACACCATATCACAGAAACATAAGGGCAAGTCATACAAACCATGAAGAGATACAAACTTTGACATAAAATAATTTCCCTTCTTCTGCTCAAAACATACATACCTATAATCTTTAATAGGCATTCATTTAATTTACGCTGACCTAAGTTGCTCTTGCAACTTTAACTTAAAAGCAGTTCACAATAACAACATTTGTTTTTGCATAGAATATGGGTCAGAAGAGATGTAGAAAGGCTTGTTGGGAAGCTCTTGTAACAGTCTAGGTGAGTGATGATGATGGCTCGGACTAGTGAGGCAGCATAAGAGTGGCAACTACAGCCTGATTTGGCGTGCATTTCAAAGATACAGAGGTACAGCTGACGGGATTTGCTAACGGACTGGATGTGGGGTGAGAGAGAATGAAAAGAGTGAAGGGTAACTTTGCGAATTTCAGCTTCAGCAATTACATGAATGAGGGTGTCATTTACGGAAAAGGGAAAACTCCAGGGGAGGAGCATGTTTGGGGACTGGGGTTGAAATAAATTGTTGATTCCTGGTAGCTCACCTGTCCAAGCTCACTATTATGGTTTGAATGTGGCCCCCAAAAGTTCATGTGTCGGAAACTTGATCCTTGAGACAGCAGTGCCGAGAGGTGGGACCTTCAGGAGGTGATTGGGTCATGAGGGTTCTGTCTTCATTAATGGATTAATGAGGGAGTGGGTTCATTATCACAAGAGTGAGTCTTTATAAAAGCCAGTCTGGCCATTTCTCATAACCGCTCTCACCATGTGATGCCAGCCTCCAGAACTAGAAGAAAATACCTTACCTTTTCCTCTTTTCCCTTTCCTTTCCTTTCTTCCCTTCCTCTCTCCCTCCCTCCCTTCCTTTCCTTCCTTCCTTTCTCTCTCTCCTCCCTCACTCCCTTTCTTTCTTTTCAAATTACTCAGTTTCAGGTATTAACTTACGGCAACAGAAAACAAACTAAGACACTCATCTCATTCACCTCTCCCATAAGTTGGTTATACTCAAGTTTCACTGATCTTTCTCCTATCACAGCTCCATGCTGTTGTATGTTCCGTTTCCACACCCGAAGTGTCCTGCCTACTCTTCTCTGTCTGGCAAACACCTGCTCATCCTTCAGGAATAATCTCAAATGTCAGCTCCTTTGGTTACCTTTCCGACTCCTGCAGGCACAGTTGGGAGAATAATGCTGGAGCTTTCCAGCCTCCCAGCCATCTCAGTCTCACAGAATTGCTTATGTGTCTGTCTCTGCCACCCGGTTAAGTTCCCCAAGGACAGAAGTCATGCTTTTTTCTTCTTTTTTCCCTGGAGCACAACGCCTGAAACAAAGATGGCTACTCAGTAAGTGTTTGTATTCATTCCATCAATATTGACTGAATGTCTACCATGTATAATATATGATGCCATGTACTGTTCTAGGTACCTGAGGATATAGCAATGAACAAAGCAAAATTGTGCTTGTCATAGAGCCTTCATTCCATTGGGGAAAAGGGCAATATACACACAAACGAATCTATAATAACGTGCTGTAGAGGAAAAAAATAAGGCAGGGCAAGAGAAGTGAAGGATGTGGGTGGTGAGGTCCTGTTTTAAATACTGCAGTCATGGAAGATCTCATTCAAGCAGATTCTAAATGAAGTGAGGGAGTAAACCATGCAGATATCTTGGAAAAGAGCTTTCCTGGCAGAAATAAACAGGCTGGTTCAATGGCCCTATAGCAGGAGTAGGCTTGATGCTCTCATGACTCAAAAGGCCGGAGTACCTGGAGGGCAGTGGCCAGAGAAAGCTGCAGAGGTAGTCAGGAAGTGAAGGGCATGCAGTTTGAGGTAGGAGTTTGGGTTTTATTCCAAGTGTTATGAGAAGCCAGAGCAGGCAAGTGATAGGGTCTGATTTACACTTTAAAAGATTCCTTTGGCTTCCATATGGAAAATGGGTTGCTGTAGGGTCAGACTGGAAGTAAGAAAGCATGTTAGGAGGCTCCTGCAGCCGTCTTGGTAAGCATGATGATGGACTGAACTAGGGAAGGATCAGAAAAGTGGTGACAAAGTGCCTGGATTTGACAGGTAGAGCTGATGGGATGTGCTAGTGGATTGGATGTGGAGTGAGAGAATGGAAAGCGTTAATGATGGCACCAAAGATTTCAGCTTAAGTGACCAGATGAATGTGGGTGTCATTTATTGAAATAGGAAACCCCAGGGGAGGATCAGGTGTGGGGGATGAGGGGAGAACAAGTGTTGGTTTTGGATATGACAACTTTGAGGAGTTGATTAGACAGCCCTGTGGAGGTAAGCAACTGAACACAGCCTAGGGTTCAGGGCAGGGCTGATTCTAGAGAGAGAAATTTGGGAGCCATTAGTATGGAGATGGTATTTAAAAGCCACAGACTGGATGAGATCACCAGGGAGTAAGCTCATGTGGGCTGAATGAATGAATAAGCAAGTTTATGCTCAGGAAGGAAACTGTTATCAGGCTGACAACATCTGACTCTACAGAGACTGGAAAAAGAGATAATAAATACTGGGTTGAGAGGGCATAGAATTAATTTTTTTCCCTGTCTACATGGCCAATCCAGACTTTTCCCTTAGATGCTCAGAAAAGCCTGCATCCTAAATTACTGAGGACAAAGCGGACCACAGGACTTTCTGGAGCAGTTTCCATTGCTTGACTTGTGTACAAGGTGTGTCAGCCTACTTCAGGTGTCTTGGTAACTAAGCACTTTTCTTGGTGAGCATCTTATTGCAGCATGTTGTGCAGGCTGGAACCCATGAGAGTGAGTCCTTCAGGAAAGAAACGACATTAACAGATGTACACAACATGTCTAAAATTAAGAAAGACGGGGCGAGGGGGAAGATCACAAATACAACATCTGTAACACTCCGTACGTGCAACTTGTCATCTCTATTGAAGAAACAGGCAGGCAAGCTTCCACAACTAAGATAAAATAATCTTTGTCATAAATCCGAGACAAATTGCATTGAATTTGAGGTAGTTAAGCTGTATTTCTCAAAAGTCAAAACCAAGTCAGTGGGTTCACCAAATTCTTTTGGTTACTTCAAATATCATACTACCAATACCAAAAACTTCTCAGGCCCATAGGGCTATAACCCCATGTAAAAACACTAAAAGGATGGTGATGCAAGAAGTATCCCACTGTGAAAAATTTCTTTTGCATACTTTCTAAAATTAATATTTCTTTCCAAATGCATAGGGTTTTGTCTGTCATTTATTTTGCTTTTTAATCATGAGGCACTAAAAGTTGGCACAGTTTTAAAGGTTCCAGCTTCTATGGACTTTTAAAATTTCCATTCATTCCCATAGCCTTACAGGCTTCTCTCCCCTAAAATCCATGAGGATTCTGTTCATATCTGCTCCCCTGCTCCACTGTGATCAAAGATATTCCTCCGTATCTCTATGTAATTCTCAAAACAGGAAATAAAGACCCCAAAATGAAGTCTCAGTATCTCATGTCTTCCCCAGTGTCCCATTCATATCCGAAAGAGTGAAAGTTCTGTTTTAGAATGACTGCTGGCTGCCAATGAGAGCTCTGGATATCTTGAAGTGGGTGAATGAAAACACACTCAAAGAAGAGCAAAGTTGTGTGGAAACTTGGAAACATGGAAAGATTCAGTCATTTAAGCGTTTAGGAAACATTTAGTGAGTGTCTACCACATGCCAGACACTTTGCTAAGTGCTGGGTCACAAACACAGGCCTCTGGAGCTCATAATATAGTGGCTAACCAGACAAATGCCATCAAGGACAGATGAGACGCCTCCCAGCAATGGCAATGCCTGAACTGAATTCTGAAGGAGGAAACAGAAATTATCTAAGAGAAGGCACAGAGAGAGAATCAGTTAATATTTGTGGATCCCTAACTGCATTCTCCCTTGTAAGCTTGGTACTAGGTATACAAACATGAATATGGTACACCTCCTCCCCCAAAAAAGACAAAAGACATAGTAGCTATTTTGAAATTTCAAAGGAGCTAGCTAGAAGCAGCATCCGATTTTTCTGGGTGACCCTATGGATGGTATCAATACAGAAGGTACTAAGGCAGGAACACACTGGAGAGTTGATTCCACAGGCTCTTTCAGATGTTTTTTTCCACAGACCTACAGAGACGCTTTTGTAAAAAAGTTCAAGTTTATGAGCATTCAAAAATAAATGCATCAGAGCTACTAGAATTAGGTGTGTGTGTGTGTGTGTTTTCACTGTAATTACAAGAATAAAGGGAAGGGTGAAGTTAAACCATATTCTTACGCCCAAGCAACTAATTAACAGAGGACAAGCCCAGGCCTTGACCAATTGCCCATGTAATTTCTTTTTTTCTTTTTTTTTCTTTTTTTGAGACAGAGTTTTACTCTTGTCACCCAGGCTGGAGTGCAATGGCGTGATCTTGGCTCACTGCAACCTCTGCCTCCAGTTTCAAGTGATTCTCCTGCCTGGGCCTCCCGAGTAGCTGAGATTACAGGTGTTTGCCATCACGCCTGGCTAATTTTTGTATTTTTAGGGGTTTCGCCATGTTGGCCAGGCTAGTCTTGAACTCCTGACTTCAGGTGATTCGCCCGCCTTGGCCTTCCAAAGTATTGGGATTACAGGCTTGAGCCACTGTGACTGGCCTGCCCACGTTATTTCTACAGACCTTTATCCTCTTGGTGCTTTGAGGAAGTTATCAGGGATTGGGGGGGGGGCAGAGGTGGGAGGGGCCTATAATGTAACTGTTCTGTGCCATACAGTCAGGTTCCTTTCTGGTTACTGGTGAGAAACCAGTGTCAGCTAGAGTTATACTGGCACATCCATGGTCCTGGAAAGGCCTTGGAAAGGCTGAGGCAGGCAAATGCTTCTCCACAGATCCCCTACCCCACCTCATTCATTCTCTTGGATGTCAGTGCTCTTCTGTTGACGGAACCTACACTTCATGCCCCATTTCCCCAAATCACTTCTTTCCTCTACTCATACAGTATCCTTGATGAAGCTGAGCACTTTCGAGCGTTCGGAGTTTTTGAAAGCTGTGACTATCTTACAATCACCCATCCTGACGTTCCTAGGAGTATTTATATTCTGAGGGTGAGTTAAGTTAGTGGACAATTATGGAAAAGAAAGGCCTTGTCAGTGCCTCCTGTAGAGTCACACCATCAATCCCTGAGGTAAGCGGGGCCTGAGTTCTCTCCAGCATACCCCCAAACCAGAACTTGGGTTGGCACTCCACTTTATTTTCTGAAGTTATGGATCTTAGGGCTGGCAAACACAATCCAAGACAATTGGTTCTCAAAGGTCTCAAATCATCTGGTATCTAAAGGGCTCAGCTAGGGGCTCCCCTGAAAGTCTCTCGGTAAATCTCTCCTTAGTATTAAAGATTTCAAATAAAACCTGAAGCAAACAGAGCACCTGTCTAGACGATAAGAGGCCTGACTCATATTCCATTCTATTACTGACTTGTGACAACTAGAAATTCAGTCATAGCTTACCTGTGGCATATTCCATGAAGTGGGTATAATAACAGAGATTAGTTTCAAGTTTAGGTCTTTCTATTTGTATTTTATTTATTTATTTAGAGACAGGGTCTCACTCTGTTGCACAGACTGGTGTGCAGTGGTGTGATCATAGTTCACTGCAGCCTTGAATTCCTGGGCTCAAGGAATCCTCTTGCCTCAGCCGCCTGAGTAGCTAGAACTACAGGTATGCGTAACCATGTGCAGCTAATTTTTGTGTTTTTCATAGAGACAGGGTCTCACTATATTGCCCAGGCTGGTCTTAAACTCTTGGCCTCAAGCAATCCTCCTCCCTCGGTCTCCCTTGGGCCTAAGCCTTCATGCTGCCATGGCATGTCATCACATGGTATTTCATGCTTGTTCCAACCAGGAACCAGGGCAAAGGAAAGGTCTTTGGTGTCAATGTAATACGAAACTTTGTGCTCATTTGCCATTGTGGCAGTTCCTAGGAAAGATCCTAAGAACTTCTGGGCAAAAGGCTGAAGACATATAATGGTTTCTTGGGAATTGAGGGTTGAGGTAAACATTTCTAAAATGTGCAAAAAAGTTAATTTTGAAAATCTGCTGCTCATTTGTTATAACTTCAGAGTTTCAATTTTAATTATTTTAAAAATTCCCTCTAACAAGCACACTTTCTGAATGACTACTGCCTCATCATTTGGCAGTCAACTCTTGAAACCTTGGCACTCTGAGCAATAATTATGAGTATGTCTTAATGTGCATCCATTGAGTTAGTTTGCCTGGGAAGAAGCTGAAGGATATAAATTACATTTTTGGCTGTAACACTCACTAGCTCTTTAGATTTATAACAGCTCTTGCTTACCTTCAGAGGCTTTTTCTGTAAAGAGGGGTAAACAGAACCCAACTTGCAGGGTTCTAGTGAGGACTGTGTTAATGTAAGCAAAATGGGGAACTCAAAAGTTCCTTTTGTTGTTATACAGAGGATCCAGAGTAAGCAAAAAATAGTTAGTTGCAGCTATGACGCCATCTGATGAGAAATGATGAAAAATCAACTCTACATGCACCACCTCAATCTGATCCAATCATTCCATAAACATTTATTGATTGCTTAGATGCCAAGTTATTATTTTAAGTTTTGTAGACACAGTTACTATATTTAACAGGACAGACAAGGTCCCTACATTCTCAGGTCTTATATTCTAGCTGGGAAAACCAGATAATAAACGTGTGTAAGTAAACAATAAACTATCAAGTAGCGATAAGTGTTATAAAAACAAAATAGCGTGCTA
This sequence comes from Piliocolobus tephrosceles, assembly GCF_002776525.5. Classification (NCBI taxonomy): domain Eukaryota; kingdom Metazoa; phylum Chordata; class Mammalia; order Primates; family Cercopithecidae; genus Piliocolobus; species Piliocolobus tephrosceles. The sequence goes on along the minus strand of NC_045438.1, from coordinate 82,270,025 downwards.
TGATAGGAAGTCACTGGGTGACTACGGATGACAGACCTCTCTGAGGTCATGACATTTCAACTGAGATCTCAATGACGTGAAGGAGAGAGCCACAGGTAGGCCTCTGGCAATGAATCTCTGTGTGGTCTGTGGAACCCCTGGGAATCCCGAGACCCTTTCAGAAAGCCAATGAAGTCAATTCTGTTTTCATGGTCATACTAAGATGCTATATGCCTTTTTCATAGTGTTGACATGAGCACTGCTGGTGAAAACGTAATGGTGGGTAAAAATGCTGGCATCTCAGTATGAAACAAAGCAGTGGCACCAAACTATCAGTTCTTCACTACCATATACTCACCATAGAACAAGGTGCCAGTTTCACTTATAAAGGAACTTGATCAAGCAGTAAAAATTATTATTTGTACTAAATCTCAACATATAACATTTTAACATTCTGTGTGACAAAACAAGATGTGCACATAAAGTACTTTTGCTGCATACCAAAGTATGATTGTCATCTCAAGGAAAAGCATTTGTGGGATTAAGTGGCAAGCTGCACAAATCACTCTTTTCAGAGAACACCATTTTTACTTGAAAGAATGACTGATAAACGAAGGTTACTCAGACTTGGGTATTTGGGAGATATTTTCTTGAAATTGAACAAGGTGAGTGAGCTGTCACTTCAAGGAAAACAACTGACAGTATTTATTGCCAATGATAAAATCTAAGCTTTCAAATAAAAATCAGATTTTTGGAAAATGTGTATTTACTACTGTGAGCTTGGCAGCTTCCCCAAATTTGAAAGGCTTTTCTGATAAGACTGATGGTAACATTAATAGGTGACTTTTTTTGAACATTAAAATAGTGTCATCATTTTGAAGATCTGTGTAAGTTGATAAAGCAACATGTTCCAATCACACAAAATCATACTCGGTAAAAGATGTGATGTGCAAGGCAGAGTAATGAATTTTAATATAATGGAGTTTGAAAAGTTCATTGATCTGGCTTTAGATTCCATATTGCAACTAACTTTTAAGAAGTTACCACTTGTCAAATTTTAATGTAATATGAAAGAAGAACATCCACAATACTTGAAAAACCTATTAAAATAACTCTATCCTTGTCCAAATACGCATATGTGTGAGGTTGAATTTTTTCATATAATGAAACCAAAATGACATATCACAAGATTGAACACTAAAAGAGATATTAGAATTTAAATGTCTTCTAGTATGCTGGACATTAAAGGAATTGGGGAAAATATAAAACAATGCTATTCTTTTCACTTTTGTTTTATCTTGAAAAATACAGTTTTTTCATAAAGATATGTTATTCATGTTAACATGCAGTGGGCTTATTATTGTGATTTTAAAATTAATAGATACTTTAAATGTTCGATTTTAATTTCTTATAAGGTAAATATAAATAGATAAAACCCAAATAAACGAAAGCTCTTTGGGGTTCTTTGTAATTTTTTTTTTTTTTTTTTTGAGACACAGTCTTGCTCTGTCGCCCAGCCTGGAGTGCAATGGCGCGACCTTGGTTCACTGCAACCTCCATCTCCTGGGTTCAGGCAATTCTCTCCTGCCTCAGCCTCCCAAGTAGCTGAGATTACAGGTGCCTACTACCATGTCCAGCTAATTTCTGTAGTTTTAGTAGAAATGGGGTTTCACCATGTTGACCAGGCTGGTCTTGAACTCCTGACCTCAGGTGATCTGCCCACTTCAGCCTCCCAAAGTGCTGGGATTATAGGCATGAGCCACCATGCCCAGTGGTAATGTTTAAGAGTATAAAGGGGTTCTGAAACCAAAATTTTGAGAACAATTGACCTAAGGCAGATTAAACAATACAATTTTAGTTTATTTAGGTCTTGCATAAGTTCTATTGGATTTGTTTATTTAGGTCTTGCATAAGTTCTATTAGATTTGTTAAATTTTTGTTGTTATTATCAATAACTTTTTAAAAATTACTTTTCTGTTACTGGTGTATAAGGCAATTAATTTTTATTGATATATATTGTATATTGATCTTATATCCAGCCACTCTGCTAAACTTTCTCACTGGACTTATTCTTTTACATCAGTCTTACTATTAGTACAGGGTTGGCAAATTATGATCTGTAGAATAGATACAGTCTACCATGTTTTTAAAACAATATTTTGTAGGAACAGAGCTATATCCACCCATTTACGTATTATCCATAGCTGCTTTTGCACTACAGTGGCAGAGTTTAGTAGTAGTGAGAGAGACTATATGGCCCACAAAGCCAAAAATATTTACTATATACCTTTTTACAAAAAAAGGTTACCAAACCCTGTATTATGAACTCCATTCATAGAACTAACTTTCGGCTCTATTGCTACCCTATATAGTATTTAAAATTTCAATTTAATTAATTCTATTCTCATCTTTATTCATCCTTCCTTTGTCGTTCATCTTTTTTTTAACCTTCTCAAAGTTAGCGTCTTAATTTTCACTTTTTCCTTTTCCAATAACAAACCTGCATGTTCAGCACATGTATCCCAGAACTTAAAAGTAAAATAAAAAATAAAAATAAAAAAAATATGAGACTATAAATTTTCCTCCAAGTACAACTTTTACTGTATCTCACAAGTTTTGATACATCATATTTTCATTATCATTCAATTCTAAGTATTTTAAATTTTCCATTATTACACCTTTGATCAAAGAATTATTTTAAAATGTTAAAAAATTTCCACATATACGGGGAATTTTGGGAGGTTTATGTTTTAGTTACTGAATTCTAATTTAATTATATTGTGATCAGATAATGTGGTCATTATATTGATTCTTGGAAATCTGTTGAGACTTGTTTTAGGGGCGTAGTATAAGGGCAAGTTTTGTAATTCTTCCTTGTGAAGAACACATATATTCTAATTGATGCAAGATTCTATGAATCAAACTATTTAGTTGTACTGCTTCAATTTTATATACCTTTACTAATTATTTGTTATGTGCTTGACCACACTTGGAGAAATGTGAACTTTCTCTATAGTTTTATTAATTTTTGTTTCACGTTTTGATGCTATATAGAAATGTTATACCTTTCCAATGAATTAAAACCTTATCAATATGTAGTGCTCTATCTTGATTAATGTTTTATGCCTTAAAGTCTTCTATCTATCTATCTATCTATCTATCTATCTATCTATCTATCTATCTATCTATCATCTATTTATTTATTTATTTTTGAGAGACAGGGTCTTTCTCTGTCACCCAGGCTGGATGGAGTTCAGTGGCATGATCTTGGCTCACTGCAACCTCCGCCTCCGGGGTTCAAGCGATTCTCATGTCTCAGCCTCCTGAGTTGGGATTACAGGTGCAGGCCAGCATGCCTGGCTAATGTTTTGCATTTTTAGTAGAGACAAGGTTCCGCCATGTTGGCCAGGCTGGTCTCGCTGGCCTCAAATGATCTGCCTGCCTCGGTCTCCCAAAGTGCTGGGGTTACAGGCATGAGCCACCATACCGAGCCCTTAAAGTCTATTTTGACTGATATCAACAAAGCTACTTTAGCTCCCTTTTGATTGGTATTTGCTCGAATATGTTTTCCATCCCTTTACTTTTGATCTTTCTTTGTCTTTCTGTGTTAAAGGTATATTTTTCTAAACACTGTATAGCTGAATTGGTATTATATTTTTTTAAAAATCTTAATTTTTACTCTATTTTTTAGCCAGAAAGTTTAGGCCATTTACATATATTGTGATTGCTGATATATTTGTATTTGTTTTTATAATATTATTTTCTATTTGTCCTACTTTCCTACGCTTTATGCATTTTTTCTTTTTTTTTTTGAACATCAGGCCTAGAAGTTATATACTAGTTCTTTTCTTTTAGCAGTTACCCTTGAAATCCAAAATTAGTAGTTTAACCCCTTCAGAACAAAAGGACCTTATAATGCAAACTCTGATTATCTCCTTCCTCATATATAGGGAGTTTTACACAGTATTTTAAACCAGCAATATTTGTTTAGATTTGCCTACATGTTTACCGATTTCTTTGCTTACCATTTCTATTTTTCAGACCTTTTGCTATCTTTTTTCTTCTTTCTGAAGTATATGCTCTTTTTTTTCTTTTAAACAGACAGGGCTGTGCTTTGTCATCCAAACTGGAGTACAGTGGTGTGATCAGGGCTCACTGCAGTCTTCAACTCCTGTGCTCTAGTGATTCTCCCACTTCAGCCTCCTGAGTAGCTAGGACTACAGGTATACACCACCCATTTGGCTATTTATTTATTCTTGTAGAACCAGGGTCTCACTGTGTTGTGCAGACTGGTCTTAAACTGGCCTCAAGCAATCTTCCTGGCTTGACCTCCCAAAATGCTGGGATTACAAGTGTGTGTCACTGTACCCAGCCTGAAGTATATTTTTTGAAGTTCCTTCAGTGTAAGTCTGCTGGTGGTAAACTCCCTTAGGTTTTGTATGTCTGAAGAAAATATTTCACTCTCATTTTGAAGGTTATTTTTGCTGACAACACAATTTAAGTTGAAAATCATTTTCTCTCAGAACTTTGAAAATATTTCACTGTCTCCTGGATTTAGTCATTGCTGTTGAGAAGTCTGCTGTCAGTCTAAGTATTGTGCCTTTGTGGATGTGGTCTGTTTTCCCTACGGCTTCTTTTAAGAGAGCTGTCTTCAGCGATTTACAGTCTAGTAACTACAGTATAAAAAGTTGTGAATGCTTATTTGTCTTTTTAGATACACTGCTTCCTGTATCTCTGGATCAGTATTTCTCATCTTATTGAAAAATTCTGAGCCACAATCTCTTTAAACATTGTCTCATCTCCATTCTGCATATTTTTGTTTCCTTTGACCCTCTAAATAGGCTTATGTTAGGCTTGCTTATTCTGCCCTCCAAACTTATTAACCTCTCTTCCTTATAGTTCCATCTCTGTCTGTTTGTGCTCCACTGCATGAAACTATTTTAGTTTTATTTTCCAGTTCATTAATTAATCCATTACAAAAAAGCTTATCCACTAAATTTTTTGATAATTACTTTTTTATTACTGAAGGTTTTCTTTAGCTCTTTTTCAAAAGTGCCTGGTGATTGTGATAGACCACTGTTGTTCACCATTTTTGTATTCTATATTTAAGTTAATTTTTCTTTATATAAGGTAGTCTAGTTTCTTCTTATCTGATAATTCAAACATCTAAAGTCCTTGGTGAGGAAGGAGTAATCAATACATTAATGCTACTTTTGCTAATTTCCACTCATGGTGGTTTGTTTCCTTGTTTGATAATCTTTTTTGAAAGCTCAAGATCCTAATCTGTGAAAAAAACTAGAAGTCTAAATTACATTTGCTTTATCTGGAATTTAGTTGTACTACCAACCTGTGCTATTTTATCTCCCTTCTAGAATCCCAGGCTTAAACTGGGGGAGTTGCAGTACAGTCCCCATTTGCACCCCCACATGACCATCACACACAAACACAAGTGATGGGTAAGTCTGCCTTTTCTGGCTTGATTACTGTGGACATATATGCACTTAGCTACTTGTATTTTTTTATTAGATATTTTCATTACTTCCTAGGAGTTCTAAAATGCAACAGAGATACCCTTGGAGTACAAAGTCTGTTACACTGGCAGAAGAGGAGGTCCTCTTTAAAAGTTTTTAGAAAGTAGGAGATTCACATCTGACTGTAGATTTTGAAGAGCTTTTTCTAGATTCTCTGTAGGAATGAACTGCAGGGAGGTAGGAATGAAAGCAGAGCCAGGTAGGAGGCTAATGTAGTAGTTTAAGTGAGAAATTGAAGCAACATGTCTGAGAGAGGTAGCAGAGGAGATAGAAAGAGGTGAAATGACTTGATATCTGATTGGGCATAAAACAGTAGGAGTTTTTGATAGTTTGGATATGGAAGGTGAGGTATAGGATCCCTGGTTGAAGGCTGATGGTGTCATTTACTGAGATAAGAATAATTGGGAGATGGAGAGTTTCCAGTGTTTGTGTAGGTTAGGGCCTGGGTAGAAATTAAGAGTTCTGTTTTGGATATGTTAAGTTTGAAATGATTATCAAACATCCAAGTAGACATGTCAAGTACCCTGTTGCACATATAAGTCCGATATTTAGGGAAGACAGCTGTGCTCAAGATATAAATTGGGGAGTTGTTGCCATAAAGGTTTGGAAGCAGAGGAGATAACAAGTGAGAGGGCAGAGAGAAAACATAGGGACAGCCTGAGCCCCAGGGCACATCAATTCAGAAACTAACAGAGAAGGAGACAGCAGCGGTGATTGAGAAGGAAAAAAAAAATCCAAGAGAGGAGCTGTCATGGAGGCTCAGAGAAAAGTGGGTCCCAGGAAGAAGGGAGTGATTGACTGTGCTGGAAGCTACTGAGAAGCTGAGGAAGATGAGGCGACAAGGTGGTAACTGGTAGCTTTGATCTGAACAGTTCTGGTGAAGCAGTGGTATCAGAGACTTTAATGGAGTGTGTCAAGGATAACAGGAGATGAGTCTAGATAATACCTGTAGACAAGAAGTTCGAAGTGTTTTGTGTGAAAGGGAGCAGTAAAGTGCAGTAGAAGCTAAAGGAGAATGTGACATAAGGAAGTTTTTTCCTGGGGAAATAATAAAGATTTTTTATGCCAACGGGAAAGATTTAGTGCAAACGGAGAAACTGATCATGCAGGAAAGAAAGGGAATATTTTCAGGGAAAATATTCTTCAAAAGATTAAGCACCCGTAAGTCTTTAAGAGGTGATGTGAAACGTGTGTGGCGTGAGTCATCCATATGACCTACAAGACAGAAGGGCTAGGACACCTATATTACATAAGGACTTGGGGGCTGAGTAATCTTTATTCGCCAAGTTCTCATGAAGTCTACTCCACCTTACCTTCAAATTTACCCATTTCACAGCAGCTAGAGGTAGAAGCTATAGAACATATCTGATAATTATGGTCCGAAAGTTGTTTGGGTAGTTATAAAAGTACATGATTAACTCAATATACAGCTAAAGGGGTCTTACAAAATTTCCTAGTTTGGTCTCTATCCACTTTAGTAACTGAATCCTAAAGGTCTTAGAATGGACACCTCACTATCCCTTGGGAATTACTTCTAGGATGCTGTCACCATGCAATGTGTCTAGCACAAATAGCAATTTTGTGATTAATGGTCATACGATACAGCTGAACTGTAATTTTCTTCACCCAAAGACCTTTATGTATTAGAAATTTACTTTTTCTTCTCTAAGCCAAACAACCTCTTTCTCTTGATTTTCCTTTACAGATCTTATTTTGTATCATTTGGCTAGTCTTCTTGACTCTTTCCCTTCTCTCCAACTGTTTTTTTTTCCCCCTAAAGTGTAGTGACCAGCAATTAACAAACTACTCAAATAAAGTCTGAGTAATCCTGAGAGCAGTGTGAGTATTTCAACACGTCTCCCTTAGACAGATGAAAGGCTGACCTGGCTCTGCCAAGACTTGAACATATTCCAGTTCCTGCTGATCTGGGAAGTCTCTTCCACTTGCGTTTTTCTTCTTTTACCTGGCAATTTGAATAAAATGAAAATACAACCAGATGTATATGGAAAAGACTTCTCAGTGTACCTGTTCTTTAAAACCAGCTTGAGCTTTATGTAAAAGTCAAAATGTGCGCATACCAATTCCTTCTAAAATGTAACAAATATCTAAATATACCAATAAAATGTTTTGTCTCTCAACTGCATATTCCACAAAGTATTTCTTAAAATCCAAAAGCAAGTATTCAGATGAGGTAATTAATTAAGTGAAGTGTTGGGTTTGGAAAGCCTTCTACTATTTTGAGGCTAATGATGGTTGAGAAACTCCTATGGGTGTGTGTGTGTGACAGAGATTCTGCCTGCTAATTACTTCCCAAGAAAAATCTAAGCATCCAACAATCATTCTCATTTTTCCTAAGCAGCATGAAATATCACATCACATTACATTATGTTATGCCAAGTAACAGGATGTTCTTGGGGTAACATGACAAAACAATGCAGCTGGGAAAAACAAATTGAAAGGCCAAGTGATGTGCATATAGTTTTGGGTAGGTAGTGCTATAAAAAGAAAGAAAAAGGTGCACACTGATAATAAGAGGTGACTTACAGGTTTTGATACCCACAGGTGATTTTAGAAAGGCAGCTTTGTTTTAAACGTAAGATTTATGCTATAAGCTTTGGCTCCTTTTTTTTTTTTAATTAATTTTTTTTAAATTATACTTTAAGTTCTAGGGTACATGTGCATAACGTGCAGGTTTGTTACATATGTATACTTGTGCCATGTTGGTGTGCTGCACCCATCAACTCGTCCGCACCCATCAACTCGTCAGCACCCATCAACTCGTCATTTACATCAGGTATAACTCTCAATGCAATCCTTCCCCCTTCCCCCCTCCCCGTGATAGGCCCCGGTGTGTGATGTTCCCCTTCCTGAGTCCAAGTGATCTCATTGTTCAGTTCCCACCTATGAGTGAGAACATGCGGTGTTTGGTTTTCTGTTCTTGCGATACTTTGCTGAGAATGATGGTTTCCAGCTGCATCTTTTACTTACATTTGTTTCACTCTGAAAAAGCACTGGAGCCCTTTTGAACTTCAATTTTTTCCTCTGGAAAATGGGAATACTACCCACCCTACCTCTTTCATATGGCTGTTGTGAGATTCTAATGCCTGGTATATTTAGGTGTTTTATAAATGTCTGATTGGATACCGATAGATATCTGAACTGGATTTAATATTCTGTATGTCACAGATTCCAGTCTGTACATTTTTCACTTAATGGTATTTCAGAAGGAAGGATATATCTTATTGCTGGTGGCTTATATTTTAATTAATTTTTTTTCTTTCTTGGTGGTACATAATATATTTAAACCAATGGCCTCTTAGAAATATACCTAATGTAAATGATGAGTTAATGGGTGCAGCACACCAACATGGCACATGTATACATATGTAACAAACCTGCACGTTGTGCACATGTACCCTAGAACTTAAAGTATAATTAAAAAAAAAAAAGAAATATGGCAAATAAAAGAGTTGGGAAATGGCAAAAGCACTATGCAAATATCAGTTATTTATTCAGAAAACGAGATTTTACCAAAAGTATCCTTTATGCAAGGCATTCAGAAGGAAATGAAAATGAGTAAGACTGGGTCCTTAATCTCAAGAAGAGTGCAATGCATGAAATGGATGACTCAGGATAACTCAAATGCCAACAGAATGTGATACGTGCCATTTGAGTAGCATTCCCAACTTGGTACCCTGTGAATGCAGAAGAGGAAATAACTTTTAGTAGGATCAACCAGGGAAGCAGCATGGAGGAGGTGGCATCTGGCCCGGCCTTGACAGATGCATAGTATCGTAATAGGCACATATGGCAAGGGGAGATACCCTATGCAGAGAGGACAAGTGAGGCATGGACACAGGATGCACAGTGAATATTCTGAGGAATATGGTCCAGACAAGAAGCAGTCCAGACAAGAAGGAGCGTGGGGACTGTGATGGGTTGCTGGCTGTAGGATATTAGAGGTCTGGGCTCAATTTGGTGAATGCGTTAGGCTCCTGAGCAAGGAGCAGCCTGATAAAAGTGGGGCATTAGGAGCATGTGCAGGTGGACTGGTTAAGAAGAGGCTGGAAGCAGGGGCATCCTAAAGCAGGCCTTGTGCAGGCTTGAAAAGTCCAGATAATGAGTGGGTAGTGGGGGTTGAAAGGAAATGACAAATGGATGGTAGAGCCATAGTTAAATGCCAAAGATCCTTAACAAGAATCCTAGAGAGAAAGCCCATTTCACAACTGGACAGAAAGGATGCACTGAATTGATGTCTGACTGTGTGCTCCTTGAGGATGAGAACTGCATGCTTTGTACATTGTTGTATCCTAGCACTTGGTACATGGTACTTATACAATAACTATTTAATACATTCCCTTCCTCCAAAAATTCTATTTATATTTTTAATTCAATTCAGCAAGCATGTACCTGTCACGTGCTCGATGCCAGACACTGGGGTTGGGAAGAATGGGCTGATATGGTGGACTGTTTTTCAAATGGCTACAATAATTCCTTCCTTACAGAGTCTTGGGCAGCTCCTCCAAAACTGACTCAGGGCATAGCCATAGGACTTGCTTTTATCAAAGGCATAACAGAAAATATGAGGTAAGCAGAAACTTAAAAAAAAAAAAAAGTCTGCACATTGATAAAGTAATGTGTTCCAGTCCAGACAGGTTTAATATGAAATCCTTGAGGCATTTCCAGCAGGCAGTTTGGTATAAAGCAGTAGGTCCTGCTGCCTTTTTTTTTTTTTTTTGACTCCTGAGGACACCATATAAAGAATTCCAGGCTAGCCTGCTGGACGATGAGAGAGCACATGGAACAGAGATGAGTCATCTCAGGTAAGGCCTCCCCAGACCAACCATCCTAGAATGGGGCGGGCGGGGGGGAGTGGGTAACAACCTTTTTCTTAAAGGACCAGCAGTAAATACTGTAGGCTTGTGGGCCATATGATCATACCCATTCCAACTACTCAGCTCTGCTGTTGTAGTGCGGAAGCAGCCATAGATGATATGGGAGTGGCTGTATTCCAATAAAACCCTATTTACAAAAACAGGTGGCAGGCCTGTGGGCTATGGTTTGCCTACCTCTATCCCAGATTATTCAGCCCCAGCCTGAGCCAGTCCAAACCAGAAGAACTGCCCAGCCAATTCACAGAATCGTGAGAAATAATAAATGTTTGTGGTTTTAAGCCACTAAATTTGGAAGTGTTGTTACACAGCTAATGCTAACTGATGAAGCTAGTATAAAACACATAAAGCATACACCTTGTTTGAAGGCACTTAAAATCCACTTGTGGAAGCAGGACATGTGTGGGAAACGTTTAAATAACCATAGAAGGCAGTATGTGACTAAATGTCAAAATGAATGTTGCAGGAGAATTAGAATTATAAGGATTTATAAAAGGGAAAAATTAGTTTGGACACACAAAAAACTTGGGCAGCATCATAAAGAATGGGTAGAATATGACAGTTCCCTAAACATTCCTGTTTCTTTTTCACTATCTTTCTTTATGCTGCCTACTTTTATGTCTACGTAATCCAGTAAACTGGGTGCCTTCTGAGGGCAGATCTTATTTTCTATTTTCTAGGTTCCCAGAGTCCAGTGCAGTGCTTGGTTCACAGCCAGGCTCAACATATACTTACTAAAGAAACCAATAAGCCCACAGCTGGAGAGGAGAAAGAGCATGTCTGTGGAAAAATCAAACCTAATGATCAAAGAACACTGCACAGGAATTCATGTGGTGCATTCGAGAGAGGCGACCAGTGGCTCAGGGAGAGGAATGAGATTAGGGTAAGTAGAAGCTATAGCTGGCCAAGTGACTCTGGGTCATGGGTTGGGGGTGACGAGGCAAAGTGAAGGACCCTGACTTTCAGGGAGTTAAAGCCATATGTTACTGGAATATGTCACCTAGTTGATATTTATGAAGATGAGTTTGGTGGCAGAGGGTAGGGTGGATTCCAGGCAAGGAGAATAGTTAGGACAATTTAATAATCCAGGAACAAGAGAGCAGACTAGCCTAGGAGATGGTGGGAATACCAAGGTGTCAGGTCCTGATAAACACCAAATAGAGCTGAGCCTGTGCTTCAGCATAAACGACAGAAGAAAATAGAGACATCTCAGGCATTCCTTCATGCCACATTTACTGGGTACAAGGTATTATTAAGTCATGTGTTCTCAGCCCATGAAGACACTCAACAGAACCAGGTTACATTTGGAACCAAGATACATAAGGTCAAGGACCCCACTTTACTCATGGAGAAACACAAGACAACCAGGAACTGTGAGTGAGGCAGCTGCTAGAGTGGACAGGGTACAAGCTTTGCAGTGACATACACAGCCTTACAGCCTGGCTCCATTCTTATTAGCTGTGTGATGTTGGACAGACCACGAACACCACTGATAATGGTATTCACCTTGCAGGCTGGTTGAGAATTATAGAAAGGGTGGGTGATGTACACAGCAGTCCCTGAATAGAGCAGGCACTTGTATGATTCACAATTACAATAAAAGCAACATGTAATAGGGAACACATGAATGGTATAATTTGAGTGTTGTAATAGGGCAGAGAAAGAAAAATAACTTTTGGCTGGGACAGTCACTTTGGATTTGAGAGTGAGAATAGCATGTGGTCTGTTGGCAAAAAATGAGGACGATTTTGACAAGTAGGGGAAAGGGGAAGGTCGTTCCAGGAAAAGAAAACGTTCTGTGGAAGGGAACAGAGATGAAAGACGTAGCCGCTCTTGTGGAGCGTGGTGGAATTTAGGTTGGCTGTTGCAAGGTGGAAGGTGAGGCTGGGAAGCAGGTTAGGGTCAGACAGCAGAGTGGCTTGAATGCCAGGGAGAGGAGCTGGGATGTTACGCAGTAAGTAGTGAGGTGCTGCTGAAGGATCCTGAGTGGGTCAGTGATGCGATCAAACCCCAGGTGGCACTGCGAGTGCTGTGGAGGCAGGAGACACTCATGCAAGGAGGGCACAAACAAGGTCAGGCATGCCCCTTCCAGGGAGTGGCCAGAGCCATGGCAGGAGAAGGCATGTGAGAGAGGATGCAGAGGACGAACTGGCCACGTTGGGGAACAGTGAAGGTGGGGAGGGAGAGGGTGGAGCTGAAGTCACTATGAAATGAGAACATAGACTGACTGGTTGACTCATTGGTTCATTCAGTTAAGCTGCCATTGAGCTTTGTTTGTTACGTGTTCAACACTTCCAAATGGTGGTAATCGGCTGTGCACAAGACATGGTTGCTTCTCCCCAGGCCAGGGGGTGTCACCAGACACACACGTTCTTTCAATGGAGGGAGATAATAGACTATGCATGCAGTGTGGTCACAGTGTATTTACCATTGTAGCTAATCCCCAGAGTATATCACAGGACTTGACATATACTAGATGCTCAATAAATGTTTATTGAACTTATTCATTCACTCAACAAATATTTATTAAGCACCCAATCCATTTTGGGCGTAGTTCTAAGCACTGCGGATACATCAACGACTATAACAAGTATTTCTGAGGTTCCTTGAGATCTCTGTGCATTCAGTTTACACCCAAAGCATAAACAAAATCACTGTACTTATTCTAATTATGTTGTAGAACTAAAGTCAGCATTTCTTGGTATTCAAGAAATGCTTGGTATTTTTTTCCTCCAGAGTTAAAAGATACTTATTTGGAAAAGTATCAAACATCCCATTTGGAATTAAGTTCAGAACTTTTAAAAAATTGTGGAATTAATTTTGAGATTGAAATTAAACATGACATAGTATAGAATATATTCACTCAAGCAACCATTTAGGAAGACCTAACTTGTAAGCTCATCTCAGGCACCACGGAGTATACCAGTGATGAATCAGAAAGTCCCTGTCCTAAAAGATCCTATGACATAACAATAAGGATAAAATAAAGACAAACACATTGCACGGTAACACAATGCTAGGATGCCCAAATATGTCTTGCTTTTTCTTTTCTCCTTGTCCTGCTTAAGAGGCTAGTTAGCCTCCACCAGGTATGCCCTTACTCTCTGCTTTACCTAGCCAATAAACTGGCACCTGTCACTTGCTGTCTACATCACAGCTGTTTGTGAATGTCTTAGGTCCTCTGCTAGATGGTGAACTCTGAGGGTGGGGTCTGGCTTTATTCAACTCTTCAGAGGCAGTGTGGGGGATACTAAAGATAGGAACAAAGTATTGTGGAAACTCAGAGGAGTGAAACTTGAAAACTCAAATATCTTTGCATTGGTTTATGAAAAAAGAGCAAATGTAAATGTTTACTTGTGTACAAGACAAAGGTCCAGATCATTTTCTGGTGAAAAGAAGAAAATTGCTTCTTTTTTAAAAGATGTTACAAGTTTCCTTTAAACAGAGTTTGGCAGCTGACGAAACCATGGACAGCAAATGACCTCGAGTGTTATGTGAGATTTTAGAAACAAATAAATGTACTGTGAAAAATAAAGCTAATGTCTTTATATTTTACAATAAAAGTCCTTACATAGCACCTTAGTTTTCAAAGTGCTTTTGCATATGTCTCTTCTCATGTGAATGTCAGGACAATGCCGGGGTGTACACAAGGTAAGCATTTCTCTTCCTGTACCTCCCATGGAGACGCTGAGGCCCAGGGCTGCCGGTGAGTCACGAGCTGACCCAAGAGGCAAGAGCCACGCTCTTTCCCATAGTCAGTGGCTCCCAGAGAAACACCATGCTCCATAAGAGGTGGGGAGAAACAGTTTTTTTTGTTGTTCTTGTTGTTTGTTTCCTTGGAAAGGAAGAAATTCAGCTTTCTGACCTAAAAATTAGAAATGACTGGAGTGGTAAAGTTATTCTGCTAAGTAAAAAACAACATAGCTAAGTGGGAGAAAAACCAGAAGAAATTCAACATGTTCTAAGGGATGCACCTGGAGAGTGTGTGGCTTCCGTTCTGACTTTTATATGGATGAGGATAATTAGCATCGCTTTCCTGTAAACTGTTTTCAAATTTCCACAAGCAGCAATGCTCCCCTGGACTCGCGCTGTCATTAAATCACACTTACAGCATGTACCAGTTTACACCCTGGCACTAAATAAAATACAATTTCCTTTCTTCCTTTGATTATTTTTCCTTCCTTCCTTCTTTCCTTCCCTCTGTCTTTCTGCTTTTACTGTTACTCACACATTTACTGAACTAGATCTCATGAGGATTCCTGGGCATCCACAGATGAATGAGCCACAGTTCCTGATGCTCGAGTCACAGACTAGGATGGGAGGAAGCCTGAAGGCAGGATCCTATCACTCACTTCAGTGTGTGCCCCACAGTCCGCTGCTAGGTCTGAGACAAGGACTTGGTTCCTGAACACTGAGTGGATGGATGGAAGGATGGATGAGATGCCTGTATCCAGATGGCAGTGTTCCAATTTCTGACTCAGTAAAACAGCTGAAATTTCTCCTCCCCTTCCCGTTGCTTTTTCTGTTTCAGCAGCCCCCTTTCAATGAGAGAGGATGTGAACAAGAGAATCAAATTGGCATTCTGAAGCTCTTTATTTAAAGGCATGTATTTAGCAATTTGCTATGTCTGAGTTAATATATGGGTTAAGTTCCCTGTGAATGACACTCTCCTAACTTTAGCAACGTCATAAAGACAATCAGTTGCTGTGTGTCTGGCAAGTTAATGACTACAAGCCCAAGGGATGCAAGAATGGGAAAATGTTAACGTAAAAAAAAAAAAAAAGACTTTAAGCAAATGCAGAGGAAAATGGAAAAGGACTCACCACTCCCTCCCCAAAATGCTGCACATAACATCTTGTTTTGAACAAAAAAGTTACTGAGAATATTATTTTAAACTTTGTGCTCATTAGAACAATCCTTTACAGAATGCAGACAAGGCGGCGATTAGGGAAATTAGCGGGAGATAAGGAAGAAAAGAGTATTAGGAAAAGATGGAAGCAGAAGAGGAAGGAAGAAGAAAAAGCAGAGAAGAAGGCTCCATGTTAAGGTGACAGGGAAGCAGGAGAGGAATGTGAGCATGAGGTCAGGTACGCGGGCAGGTGAAAGAGAACCTTCCGAGAACCTGACTGGCAGAGGTGGGTGAGAAAGGACACTCCTCTCCTGTCTTCCTCAGCTCCAGAGGGTGGAGGCTGACAACACGATCATCTACTCTGTGGCAGGTACTCTGCTGGGGACTTTTATATATAACATTTTATTTACTCATCCAGTTCAAAGCCACCTGCAAGGAAGGAAATTACGTCCATTGTACTGGTGACAAAACTGAGTTTAGGGGTTGTCGGTCGAGGAGCAGGGGCTCTGGACAAGCAACCACCTACAGACAGCACACTGCCATCCACAAAGGACTCCTTCATCTTCCTTAAACCTCAGGCAATTCTGTGAAGTGAACAATATCATTTCCATTTTGCATGGCAAGAAATGCAGGCTTTGAGGGAGCTGCTCGCACAGCTAGCAAGAGACCAGGAAGCACATGGACTGGGACTTGATCCAATGCTCCTTCTGTTTCACTGAAGAGCCTCCTTGAGGAAGTAGCTGGCTCCCTTCTTTTCACCCCATCCCCAGCTTTATCCTGTAGCCTGTGGCCAGATGACTGCTGAGTACCAGGCCAAGCAGACCCAGCATGGTGGTTGCAGTTGATGTCCCAAGATCATCCTGACTGTGATTCTGCATGGAGTGAGGACTCTGATTCTTTAAAATACTAGGGTTATCTGGTTTGTGCTCCTGCACAGGGCAGCAGTCTTGTCTACAGCAGCCCCCCGCAAACATGGTCCAAAAAGACAATGACCCTCATTCTAGTAACAGGGGGTTAACTGTTACTAAATGAAGCCACAGGTTCCACTGTGGGCTAGCTGTATCTGGATTTTGAGCCCAAATCTCTTTCTCTATAATTTCTTTTAGTTCTGCGTTTTCTAGAATAACAAATGTCTTTCACATATCTAAATGCAGTTTTTGTGTCTTTCCTTGTTTTTCTCTTCTCTGGGTTAACCTTTCTCTGTTCCTTCAACCACTGGTTACAAGACAGTCTCTGACACTCTCTACATTCCGGATGCTGTGTTCACAGAGCACTCAAGTTTGTTTATTTTCCTTTTCTTTCCTTTGTTGTTTTTTTCTGGGGGAGTCAGAGTCACTGCAGCCTCCAACTCCTGGTCTCAAGCAATCCCACTGCCTTGGCCTCCCAAAGCACTGGAATTGCAGGCATGACCCACCAACGTCCAGTTTATGTTCCTTTTCAAATGTACTGGTATAATACTCTTAATGTGATCTAAGTATTGCAGAGTCTAATGAAATCATGACTCTTCCTTCTGTGGGCATGAGACCTCTTTTGTCACAGTTAGGATAATGTTAACTTTTTCAGTAGCTACTTTGTGGAGGAGAAAGCTAAGTCACCAAGGTCTCGCAGTACAGCATAATAAATTCTGTGAAGGAGGCAGCCAGTGGGCTATGGCATCACAGAGAAGGGGCAGCAAATTTTGCCAGAAAGGAGCAAAGAAGCCTTCTTGGAAATGACACTTGAAGAACAACTCAAAGTGAGAGTAAACCAGGTGGAGAGAGTAGAAGGTCCTTCCAGGTGGATGGAAAAGATTTTGCAAAGATGAGCTGGTGAGAGAGAACATGGCAGTACAGCCCTTTCTTCCCCATTGTTTTTCTTTTCAATTCCTTTCTTCAGCCTTTCTCTGACTTAGCTTCACTTTTGGATGTTCTTTTCAGTTAAGGCTTGGGAAGACCCTTGCATAACACAGGGGTTGGGGCATCGATCCCCCATGCAGTCGAAAAGCTAGGTATCACTTTTGACTCTTCCAAAACTTAACTAATAGCCAGCTGTTGGCTGGAAGCCTCAGTGATAACATAAATAGTCCATTAACACATATTGTGTATGTTATATGTATTATATACCTACAATAAAGTAAGCTGGAAAAAACAAAATGTTATTAAGAAAATCATAAGAGAAAGTACATTTACTAAGTGAAAGTGGATCATCATAAAGGCTTCATCCCCACTGTATTCACACTGAGCAGACTGAGGAGGAGGAGGAAGAGGGGTTGGTCTTGCTGTCTCAGGGGTGGCAGAGGCAGAAGAGGTGGAGGAGGTGGAAGGGAGGCAGAAGAGACAGGTACACCCAGTGTAACTTTTATTGAGAAAAAATCCACGTATAAGTGGACCCACGTACTTCAAACCTGTGTTGTTTAAGGGTTAATTTGTACTATGTTCTCCTGTTTTAAGAAGCATCTGTTGCATGCAGTTGAAGGTTCTTCAACTTGTTTACTGTATAAGTATTAAGTGAGCATTAAATAGCCAAAGCACTGGCGGTGTTACTGTAATAAGTAGTTTTGGGGCCTGCTCTCCGTTTTGGAGGCTGCACCTCTACTTGAGTGAACTATTTGATTAGGGTAGAAAAGCAAATGGTACCCTAAGTATCAAAAGATAGCCAAAGGTCACTCAGGGCCACGGGCTGGACCACAGTGCTCCAGGGTCTGCCCCGTTATGAGCTGACCTGTTTTTCTCTCCAATGCCTCCGGTCAGCAGTGTTGAAATGAGACATTTTAGGGTTTCCAAACTGTTTCTAACACTGTTAGTCACAAACTCTTATCAAGCAGTTTTCTCCGGTTAGATAGCAGACAGGCTCGGAGCCTCACCTTTGCAGGTCAAAGCTCGAGAAACTGTCCACATGATAATTCACACATCTGTTATTTCTCTTACCTGTCCCTTCTCTGCCTTTAGCTTCTCAGTCATCCAACCCCGCCTCTGTGAAAAGTGCACAATGACTCAAGGCTTTTCTTAGACCTCTGACAGGTGAACAAAGAAAAACACCTTTCACAAATCCATCTTATCAAAGGATAGAAGAAGAGAGAACAGAGCCTTTAGTAAAGAACCCTAAACATCCCACCAGAAAGTCCCAAACAACCCTGAAAAGTGAGAATAAAACTACCAAAAGCTGACAGAGGGTAACAAGCATTATTTCCAACCCACACTTGTCCTTCTAAAAAAAACCAACCCGCTACTGAAAAAACCCCTGAAATGTATGAAATCTAACATCGTTAACATATTTCCTGTCCTCACATAGCTTATAAAAATGTTTCTGAGCTTTTCCCTGGCTCATTTACAACGATGAGAAGGAGCAAAAAGGAAATGCAACAGATGGTACTGAGGGAGGAGGTACTACCATCCTCGCTTGCAGTCATCCATCTTCACAGTAAGTCATCCCCGCTTGGGCGAGGTTTCAAACGTTTTTCAGATGTACCAATGGCGTATTCTTGCTCAAGAACAATGAAGATGAGGCTCCTTTAAAAAGCTTCAGGTTAGAAGGCATGTTTACTACTGTCTATTTTTGTTGCTTCTAAAAGAGATCACCTCAGCTTTCCCTCTGAACCTCCCAAACTGACTCCGCGAGAATCTAATCTGGTACTGATTTAGAGCTGACAGGTGGTACATGCATAATTAAAGATGACCTAACACAGAATGCTCTCATTCCTGGCATATTATCAGACACTTAAGCAAAGCAATTATCAGTAGGCAATCTTTTCTGTCAACAGAGATCGAGATGAAACATTTCTTCAATTAAGAGAATTCTGCAAAGATGCTGTACATATCCATCTGCAAATACTTGAAAACCTTTAGAGGTGAATACTAGGTCAGCTCAATGAAACACCTTTGGCCAGTTAACACATGCTCTCCTCTCCTCCCACTTTTCCTGGAAGGTCACATTTCAAACATCAAAATCGGAACCATTTTAAGGTGCCGCCAGACACCCTGACGTGAGCTGACAAGGAAATCTCCGCATTTTTCTGCCTTGCTGAGGTTTGCAAATATAACAAGTTTTCCTTAAAGGTTCAACGCAAAAAAGGATAGGGTTCACCTTAAAGCAAATTCAATTAAAATTTCCCTTCAAAGCAGGATTATTCCCTCCCCATGCTCCACCCATGTCAGAAGTATTTAGAGAATTATTATCAAGCCTTAAAACTTTGTCTTGAATCTAAGTGATTTAAAGGATTTTTTTCTTTCATTTTGAAGAAATCAATATTATTCAAAGAAAAAAGGGACTTGACAAAAATGGAGGAATTTCCCATTTCAGGGGAAGGAGGGAAGAGGTGCTGCATTTCCTGATAGAGTACTGTGCTTTTTATAAATTATAGTGCATGCACTTTGTAAAAAGGAATGCATTTAAGCTTTCCTTAGAACAGAAATTGCTTTAATGTTATAGCGAGACAAGTGATTTTCTTTTCTTTTTTAAAAGGGTAGTTTATAAGTTAATGGTTTTTTGAAGCCCATGTAAAAATTGCCTTCCACAAGACAGAGAACTTCACAATGTTTGCGGTGCATATTTTGCCACATTTCACAAGAGGTCTTATTGTTTAAATTCTTATATCCTTACGTCATATGTGAACAAATGACTTTATTGTTCATTTGAACATGTCTTTATAGGATCTCTGGTGGTAGAGCTAGTGTTGTTGTTTGCATGTTTTCCCCTCAACAAGCCAGAACAAAAGTCTCTTTTTCTGAAGCACTGGGAACTCAGGGACCATGGCAGTGTGGCAGTAGTCGTCAGCTGGAAACACCATAATGATAATGTAAGTGAAGTGCTCACATTAAGGGGTTGACTTCAGACAAGTCAAGGTCTATAGAAAAGTTTCTGCTACAGCAGACATTATGGTAATGCAAAACAGAAGTACTTAATAGAACAATTAAGAATCACCCAGTACACTATTACTGCAGTAGGACTCAATTCCTTTCAAGATATGCTTTCCTTGGAAGAGACTCCATTCAGAATATTAGGGAAAAAATATCAGTAGCCTTTGGGGAGAACATACTCAGATGGGAGGTGGAAGTGATGGCGGGATCATTAATGGGAGATTCAGTAGGACTCAAAGCTCAAGTTCATTATATTTCTTAGAACTAAGAATAGCTTCTGAATGAGTACTCACAATTCTCCACAGACCTATTTCTCCTAAGGAGCTCCCCCTTTCTCCCTTTCCAATTTTAATCTAAGAAAAAGAATAGAATACAGACAGACATGGGTAGGTAAGCAGGAACAAAGGAACATCTACAGAATGGAAGAGAATCTAAGCTAGTTCCATTTTAGATGCTGTGAAATCCCTTTGACCAGGATTCAATTTAGAACAACTCAAAAGATACAGTTTGATAGCATGCTGCATCAAGAGGACAGGAAAAAGAAAGAAGTCACATGTGTAATGTTGTGGCAAACAACAAAATGTGATTTCCCAGTGGGTGTCACGGACGAAAAGAACATTTAAGATATAAGGCACATACTACCATTAAAGTAAACAGAATACAAAAGGGAAAGATTCCAGTGAGTTTATGTAGGGAGAGACCCTCACTTCTCACACAGCTCAAGAGTCCCTGACTTTTGTAGGACTTCAGTGAATAAAGCAAAGTCTGTAAGCACAGCCTTTCTATGCTGAGGATGATATATGGCACAAAAACATTTTACATGATGCCTTTTACACTTAGATATTATTTTAGAATCATAAACTAAAAGCATTTTTAAGGTGGAGGTACCCTGAATAAAATAGAAGTATCTTATTGTTAACCAAGGTATCTCCTGTCCACACTCAAACCTGGCTTTCCAAGTACGTTGGCTTTACTATTTTATGATTGGATGAATAAAATAAGACTGTAACTATGGCTACAAAATAAATTACGATACCCTGACCCCAACAGAGTATTATTTTGAAAAGAATAAAAGTAAAATCCAAGGTATTATTATCGTCACTGTGATCTACTTGTGACCCTGTTTCAGAAAGGCTGCTAAAAACCTGCCATTTGGAAGCCTTGTGGAGACATTTTTCAGAATCCTATGTATTCTCTCTGTTAACTGATCAGAGATACTTCTCAGGTTTATTTCACTAAGGACAAAGTATGACACATACTTAAGAAAGAATGGATATTGTTTCAGAACCTCTATCCACTCAGGAGAAGACACTTGCTTTTTAGTTAAGAAATGACTGTGACTAATTCCAGAGCACCTGGTATTGGCTTTTTCAAGAATGAGCATTTGAAATCAAACTGGAAAATGGTGACTAGCACATCTGCAATGATCTAGATGATGGTAAGAGATGATCCAGAGATGGTAAGAGATAGATAAACCCAAAAAGGGTGGCCTCGCTTTGCTGCGGAGGGATAAAATAGAAGAAGTGAAAAAAATGATTTTTCTCTACAAGTCCCACTCTAGGAATCACCTTTGTTAACTTTGAGTTCTTTCACAAAATGAAATGTTATGTGCCAGTACAATCTGTTTCCCTTAGGGATGGAAGCTGATGAGGGGAGACCAGTGACAGGTGAGATTTAAAGGCATGTAAAGGAAGGGTGGAAAAGAAATGCATTATGTTACCGAGAGAACGAGGATTAAATCTTCATAATGCGTGTGAGATTCTCACAAAAAGAACACAAAACAAGCGCAAGTTTTTACTCAACACCTAATATTACCCAGCTGTGAATAAAAGAAAAAGAATCTCACACTGACCAGTTCATACAAATCAACTAATACTTATTCCCTTATGGTCCATTGTAACCCATACTCCAAACAGACATGATGTTCTTTCACATGTACGCATTTGTAACTTTCTGTAAACTAATTAGCGAAGGAGTATACAAAATAGGCAGGTATAATGGAAACCAGTGAGTTCCATCCCTGAAGCTAGTTGTACTGTAGTATCTTCCGCATGGTGCCAACAGCCCCCTTTCCCTCTGCTCATTCCGACACAATGCCTTCAGGTCTGTCTAAATAATGTAATTTACTAGAGTGGATTTCCCTTGGTACCCTGTGCAGTACTTGCTGACAGTATCATTTATACTCCACCGTGTCGTGGCCTGACACTGATCCATCGGCCTTCATCCCTCATTCCGAGGAGAGCATGCAATTTCACCTTCCTCCATGCCCATCTCTGGTGTGCATGTACACATTCACTCCACTCAGCCCTAATTACAAACCTGGGTTAAAAGACTCTCATTAGATTTATATTTCTCATTCCAAATGTCAATCTTGTTGAAAATTCCCATTTTCTGGAGGATTCATCCATGAGCAATAAACTTTAAAGCATCCTGTGACTGAGTGAATTAAACCAGCAATGCAGACATGCACTTAAAATACATCATTAGAGAAAATCTCCATTGCAAATACTTTACACTATTCAACCAAAGGAATAATGAGCCCCGCCTGGCCAGTACCCTCAAACTGCACATGAAAGATAAGTTAAAACTGGCAGTTTTGCAGGAAGAAGCACACGGTGTATCCACAGGATGCATTTCAAAATCTGTCATTCCTTATGAAGGTGTGGGAGGGAATCAGGGCCAGAGTCTAATTTATCACCTTCTCTCACCTATCATTTTTACAGAAACTTCGGTCTATGGCAAAGGGCAAGAGGGATGGCAAAGATAATGGGGAATATATGAGTGTGTGGAGGGAACAGAAGCTGTATCTGCAATGCCAGGAACTTTGAAAGTCACCTAGCATGATTTGCTCAGCCTGAAAAGCATTCTTCTATTTCGTTAACAGAGAAAAGTGGAGAAATCAGCATTGTCTGGAGACACTGGAGGAAGCAGGGTATCATTTTAATACAAGACAGATTTCCCTGGCGGAGTTGACCTGAGAAATGTCTTTATTCCAGACTGATGGTTCCTAACACAAAAACCAAAAATCTGATGAGAATACTAATACGTAAATTGTAAGTCACAAGTTGTATCTGGGACAGAGATGGTAGGACCATCTAAGAAAAGAAAAATTTGAGGAGGATTAAAAAAAAAAAAAAAAACCCAGCAAAATACAACAATTGAGAAAACTAAGTCACCACTGTTTTACATCTGTCCCATATTTTAATTCCTTAGCTTATAGGTTTAATTCATCACTTCTTGTCAGGTCTCAGGTGAGGCAAAGTTAAGGTACAGTCATAACTTCTCTTTAACTTTGATAAATGAAGAAACAGAATTCTAGGAAAGTCCTAGAGGAGGTTAAAGGGAGACTGATTTGAAGTCTTAGCATCCTATGCTGAAGGCTAACAAAAAAGTTATGTCTACAATTATGACTTTGTATTGTGAAATACACAATATACTTTATAATGCAAAACTTTGATGGGTGGAAAAGGACTCTAGAAGGACAGGTATACATTGTATTAAACAGAAAATAATTTGCAAAGCATAATAAATAAAAATAAAAGCAACAGCAATTGTTTTCTGCCCTTCAGCATCTGGTCAATCTGTCAGATTGTTTAGTAACCAGAATTATAACAGATGCAGTATTTTCTGTGGGGAATTACACCACCACGGAAGCTAATTGCTCCTGAAGTTTTGCCCATTTCCACCTGAAATATTTTTTAGCCTTACTTGATTACAACATTAGCACTGTCTTTCATAATGTACACCAGCAGGTACTACAATTAACATGCACAGATGTTAGAACTGAAAATCCATGTTTAAATAAAAAACATAGGGAGAAAGTAAAAATTACTGAACATGCTCAACACAGCGCTAATCTTAAAAGGAAAGAGAGGCTTACATTGTGCTAACTTAATGGCAAAATTAAAAAAAAAATCCCCCAGATGGCATTAGTAATCTAAGAAGAAGCAAACCACTCTATAAATGCCTGTATTCTTCTGAAACACTGAACCAGAGGCTGATCTTTTGTCCACTTAATTCCAAAATTTGTACTCCAAGAATAGAGGAGAACTCCCAAATGCTCTAAAATTCTCCAACACATTTTATGATGCAACTGCACAAATGACAGACAATAACACCAACATCATTTTGTGGAGTGCTGACTTTGTGCTTTACGTACGTCATCTCACCGAATCCCCACAACCACCCTCTCATTCAGGTAGGCAGTACTACTACCGTTCCCGTTTTCAAATAAAGACACTCAGGCCTAGGAGAGGTTAACAGATCAAGGTCAACAAGTAGCTAAGGTAAGATTTCATCCGGAGTCTTTTTTCCCTCCTAAAGCTCTCAACTCATTGTAACCACTGTGTCACACTGTCTGCCACAGTTGGGGATGCCAAAGAGAAATGTGATTTGCAGTCTTCATTTTTCAGAGTCTTCTGGAATGACTGCCCACTTGACTCATCCATTTCACAAAGCGCATCAAACTGAAAGGCTCAGAACACTTGCAGACATTCTCATTCTTTGGAAATGCCACAGCCACTCAGTCAGTGGAACGGGACAGCACCATCAATGGGATCGCGAAGATACAAATTTCCCTGTGAATGCTGGTGCCGCCTCCCTTTGGTGTTTCTTCTAGCCACAAACAGACACGTTATCACTTACTGTGGTTGCATTCGACTCAGCAGCCAGATGCAGGGGAGTTTTTACTTGGTTAACTGTCCCTCCAACATCTGTGTCTACAGAAGGTACTACAGGGCAGGCGTGCGCTCACCTTTGTCCCTTCTCCCTTCCCCATCCAAACACACAAAAACTTTTCCAATCTCTAGGGCAACACCATTAAGATAGCCTTTCCTTGCTGTGCTATGAGTTTACAAGAAAGAACTTTCTAACAATAAGCCAAGAAGATGGAAGTTGTAAAATCACATTTCAAATAACGCAATTTCTTTTTAAAAAAGATTCAAGGGTTTCATACTTCTTTCTTCCTTCCATCAACACATTTTGTTTATGTATGAGTTGGATCTTTCTTCCTTCAGAAGGGAAAAGTGCTGATAAACTGTCATGTGTAGACAAACAACACAAAAACTTGGTTGCCTTTTGCTATTTAAACAGAGAAAAATTATTTCCCAATATACCACTTACCAGACAGATGCAAAGATGTGGGCAAGCCAGTCATCAGAATTAACAGAGTGATTTTGCTTGCACTACATATTCTGATTTGTATGACTCTTATTTTTAGCCATGCACAAAGGGCAATAAATGGAAAATCTTATTCTAACCGCTACTTTTTCTGGGCCACCCACACTGCCCCACCTACCGCACAACTTCACAAATGTAAAAAAACCCAGCCCAGGGTTTGTCCTAACAAGGGATGCAAAGTGGCTAAAATGGGTGACATTTTTTCCAGGTAGTGTTTGTACTTTCATTTTTTTTTTTTCTGTCTCAGGACTTTCAGGGAAAACAATGTTGACTTACCAATGGGCATTTTCAAAGACTCTACGTTGGTATGTCAATCAGTGTATAGACAACATGATCCGCAAGGCACGGGCACCACCCTGCCATGAACCACATCTCAGCCAATCTTCCGCAAAGAAATGTACCCAAAAACTTTTCTGTAAATTCAGGAAGGTGATCCACACCTTCCATATTTTGTTTTGAAACAATGATGGTATTTTAAAAGTTCTTCAAATTAACAAAAGTGATATCAGAAACACAAACATTTCTAAAACAGAGCGGGCTGTGAGGAGTGATTTTGCCAAACTTCAGTCAGTAGCACTTGACTTACATCTGCTTTTAGTCTGCAGTGGCACCACGCTTACCAAGGCACAGTATCCCCATGCTACCCCTTTCCTTCTGTGCATTTTTTCTTTCTGTACACCTTAACCACACTTCTCCACCTGATAACCTGAAGCTTATCAAGCATCAATTCACACATAGATATCACTGTGGATTGAAGCATCTGATATTTAGAGATAACCATCTTGATGGCAAATAATAAAAACAAAATTGATGAAGAGGATGTTTGCTAGGGGCACAGAGAAGATAGAGATGACAGTCTATTTTTGATTACTGTCTTTCCAGACTTTTAATAAAAAGTTATTATAGTCTCAGGATACCAATTAAAATGATTGTTCCTCTGAGCCCTCTGCAAACTACAACAGTAAACATATGCAGGTAACAATTAATGTTTAAAAGTCTAGTTCAACAAAATCACCAGAATCATTAGGAAACAAAGGGAGTCAACTCTGAGAAAGGCATCTTTACCTGTGTGCCTGCTCATTATCCAGAAACTAGAGGAAATGTTCTTTCATCGTCTGGTAGTTAGCACATACCCTGCAGAGCTAACACCGTCTTCATGCGCGGTACTCGAGCAGCTCTGATGAGATGTCTCAGAAAATCTTTTTTGGGTGATAGTCCACTATCGTCAGAACTTCTGACTTGTGTTGTAAAAATACAGGCAATTAAGTATTACACAAAGTGGGTCATACGCCACTGAGACAACCACACCGCCCCCAAATCAGACTCCAAATGACTGTGCTGTGACAAGGTAGGAGGGGTCTGAACACAGCGAAAGCAAAACTTTTATGTGGTGAGGAGCATTTTAGTTTTCACTGGTTTAGGTTAGAGAAAGTTAATCTCAATGTCAACTACAAAGCCAACAAACTTTTAGTGTGTTCTTGAATTTATACGTCAAATGCTAGTTGTTCATGTGATGGGAAATTCAGATCCAATGTCATAAACAGTCTGAGGGACAGTCTCAGGCTTAAATGACAGGCCCATCACTAAACAAGTGAGCCCTGTGACTCAGTGAAGGAAGGCGGCCAAATCGAAAGTAAAGATAAAGAACCAAATTCTCATTATCCACATTAGCATCTCCTTCTCCAATGGAGGATCAAAGTACTGTATACCACTCCCTCACACCTGTACCCAATCAGGGCATTCAATACAATCGCAGATGCTACCCAAACACCCTTCAACTGCTGTAGGAAAAAGGTCAAATGTAGTTACTTAAATTGAGCACATTCGTTCATCTATCACTGAAGAGCCACAGAAATATTAATTCAATACACGCTGAGTCCCTATTATATACAAGGACACAGAGGACATGAAGGGATGCTCTCAAAGTCGCTGCTTTCAAGGAACTTAAGAGTCCTGTACAGGGGATGATAAGATCTAGATATAACCAATGTCAAAGACAGAGTTTTTCTCTTTTTTTAAACAAACAAAATCCCTTCTAGCAGCTGCTTACTAAATACTTCCTATTCTACTGACATGAGGTTTGTAGATGACAATTCTACCACATTTCTTGATGAATCTTTTAACAATTCCTTAAAATTTACCTCGGTTTTCTTTCAGTGCTCAAAGCCCTTCCTAACCTTGGCCAAGCGTTAGGATTCATCCTAACCCGAAGGCCTAGTACTCTCCAAAGGCAAGCACAGAGATACCCGCACAACTCAAGGAGCTATAAAATCACACCACAGCAATCTGAAGGGATGCGTCTTTGAAGGGGGATAAAGGATGCAAAGTTAAAGGGCAACTCTGTTCACAGCACAAGAAGACATATATTTGAATGAAATTTTGTTACCAAAATTATAAAATCAGAATTTGACTGGAATCCATATTGTTTGGATTGTGAATGGGGAATGGGAGGATCTGGCTAACTCAACCTTTCCCGTTTCTCCCAAATTGCCTTATAGTAGAGTGATTACTAATTTCTAAATAATCACAACACAATCAGTTGATCTATACCAAAACCACCTTGTACATAACTGAATCTTCCTTTATGATTCTAGAGGCCCACTAGGATCTTACAGGGCCACTCGGTATTATTTTGACTGACAGGAGGTAGAAATGAAAATACTGGTTGATAGGAATTTCCACCTGATAAAGATACTGGTGAGTCCACACAGGTATCTGTTCTTGTAAGAGCTGATTAATAGAAGGGAGAAAAAAAGCAATGAGGAGATCACTGTCCTGTAAGATGACACTTAAAGTCATCATTCCTAAGTGCCACCAGCTTGTAGGATGTGATCAGTCCAGAGCACTGCTTGTAAATTTGAAATTAGTTAACTAGTTGAAAAAAGTCTGGAAAAATACATAAAAGTATGAGTTAACAGGTAGGTTATATTTGGGCAGCCAGATTACAGGTAATTTATCTCTACTTTTATTCAATTTTCTGCTATTTTATAAATTATGTAGAATACATGTATCACTTTGATAATAAGGAAAACAAAGCTACTTCTGCTTAGATAAAAGGAAACAATTATTTTCTGATTCTGGTTCTGTCTAGAAATCAAGAACACTTCATCAATAAGTTTCTGACACTTTCTGTCAAGAAATCAAGAACCCAGCATACTAATCTGAGCTGAACTGATAACAAATAAGGCACGGAACACAGGAAAAATATGCTAGAAATAACAGCTTATAGCTTCTAGTTAAGTACCGCAAGGACTCTAAAAATCTTGCTATCCTGCAAAGCTTTGTAAATAATGTCCCGGGGCAGAAGAGCAGAAGTGCTTTTCCTCCTCATGTCGCACAGTTTATGCAACTTTCAGCTGCCACAAGTCTGCAGGCGCCACACTCTTAGAAGATCTATCTAATGGGACATCCTTGGAAAAACATGCTGCAATGCCCTGAGTTAAATCTGGGCTCAAAGAGAAGCATCATTTCACTAGTGACAGGTGCATCCAAAAAAGAGCACACAAACCATTTCTTAAAAATCAACAGATTGGAAACTATTAGAATAAATTGATAAACCATTTGTGCTACAACTGATGTCACTGGGTAGGCAGCTTTATAATAAAACATAGATTATTTGGAGACTCACGACTCACAGGGAATTATCATTTGAAATTTTTGACTTACATATTAAAGTATATAACCATGCCGGTAACATCACTCCTCTCTGTACCATTAGCAGAGAATGAAAATTAATTTTGATGATCTCTTGAGCAGAACATAATCTGAATGTGAAACGGAATGTTACAAATAATCATATAATAGGTTCTTTTTTAAAAAAAAAAAAAAAAAGAAAGAAACAGAATTGGCTTCAAAAGTATACCATTGGTTCCCAATGACCATAGGAGCTAAATATACAGGTTCATAAAATGATTTCATATATTAGTTTTAAAACCAGTAATATCACAACTTTTAGAGTGCTTAACATAAACAGAACATTTAACATTTAACCTCTGGCACTGGAAAGATGGTAAAAGTCAAAACTTGCAGTTTCTTGAGAAGAATAAAAATGAATAGTATATTGTTATCGTCAGTCAACATTTTTAGATTATTATTAAAGCATGGAAATAGGTACACTAAAACCTCAGTTAATTAGACTATTTGAGGACAAGAATACTTTTTATTATTTTGATTTTCTGGTTAATTGACAACTAGAAAATGCTTTTTGTTGAAGGTTTTCCAAAGCAGTTTTTCCTCTTTATAAAACATCTAACCATTCTCAATGATTCAGCAGGTCAGTGTCATCAGCTACAAGTATCCTCCAGGGTTTACACCCCACCTTTACTCAAAACCAAAGCTATCTTGTTTTCTTCATCACTGAAAAAGGGAAGTGTGGTATGTGTGGTAGGGTGGGGTGTGTGGGAGGGAAGGGGAGGGGTGGGGAAGTATGAAGGTTAGCTAATTCAGGGTTCTGGCTAGTTGGGTTCCAGGTAGCAAAGCCATCAGTAAACATAAATTCAATGTCTGGAACCAGGCACATCTGATTCCTGCGAATGATGAGACAAGGAGACAAGGAGATCCCACCAGGGTCTGTCTTTGTTGGTCTTCTCTACCTTATGTCATTTTGTCTTGGTGATGGCTGGTTTGATGTTCTTCTCTGGGGAAAATCTGTGTCAGTGTGTCTGTACAAAAATTATGGTCTATGAACTCATTGTGTCGGGGGGGAGTTTATTTTGATTAGATTCCATATCCATCCCTTTCAACTCAAGCTTAGGGTGGATGTCAAAGATGAATAAGTCCTTACTTTCCTCTCCCTTAGACTTGCTGACCTGAATTTTTTCCTCTACAAAAACCTTTAATTCCAGTTTTTTGTTTTTTTTTTTTTTGGTATCTCGGCAGCTCCCCATGGCAACTGACTCAGAAACCTCTTTTCCTTTGCCCTGTTTTCCAATACCTAAGTGAAAAGCATGAAGAGTTTCTTTCTAAGCAGGTTTGGAAAGTCTGGCATGAGAATGAGTGGACTAATTTATATATATTGTACTTTAACAAATTCATTTTACCTCTTTTCAGTTACACCTTTTCCTTAAGCCAAATTATATATAATGGTTCTGCTATAGGGCCTCTGTAATAGACTATATATATACTGGTATCTTAAGGAGAAAGTAGGATAATTTAGGATAGCACTGTCTGAACTTTTTGAAACCATGGATCCTTATATACGACTCTTCAGGAATTCTAATCCCTGGTCAGCCCTAGGGGTAGAGGGTGAAGGGAGTGAAGACGACCTGAATAAAGTATGGCTACTGGGCCCCATAAAACTGTTGACTGTTTTTTAAGGCCAAATTTCTAGAAATGTAGAATAAAAGGCAGAAGCCAAAAAAAAGTAGGGCACAATGGACTAACCTAGTGAATTCCATCCTGTGTGTTCCTCACAGGACTACAGGCCACTCACTAACCTGTCTGTGACTTACCAGTACCGTAATACCTGTAAGTACAGAGATTTGGTGATGGGGGATAAATCCTGCTTCACTTGGAGAATGTAAAACAGGCATCATAATCATCATAGGCCCTACAGCGGGAGAACTATCCGTTGTGGATTTCCTGTCAAAGCTTTCATTTTCTACTGTGCTGGAATCTACAGCAAGTCTGCATTCCCTGGTTCCTGCCGACATGTCCACCTCTGCTGATTAAGACCCTTCAGGAGCCACAGTCAGGTACACAGCTCTGGGACTCTCTCCATGCCAGTGCTCTGTGCATAGACTGGTTTACAAACACCCATCTGGAGGAAATGGAGCAGCCCCACTGCTGGAGCATGGGTGGCTTACGCTTTCCTTCGCCCCAGTGAAGCAGGTCTTCTAGATGTGTAAATGGCATTTTAGTAGAGGCCACAGTTGTTTAAGGCAAATTCCCTTGATGGCTTCTGACAACTGTGTCTTTACTCTGATAGGAAGCTCATTCCTGGGACTGAAGTATATACCATTCAGTGGATACCCTTACCTTTGGTGTCTTCTAAGGGCTGCCCAAAGGGTAACA
Source organism: Piliocolobus tephrosceles (assembly GCF_002776525.5). Classification (NCBI taxonomy): domain Eukaryota; kingdom Metazoa; phylum Chordata; class Mammalia; order Primates; family Cercopithecidae; genus Piliocolobus; species Piliocolobus tephrosceles. Next base: position 82,238,749 of record NC_045438.1, on the reverse strand, counting down.
GGGATGAGGGAGGGGTGAGAGACATAATGATTGGTTCTTCCTGCATCCTCACGAACTGCAGCATCCCTATCAAGCACTAGCTAGTGATTCTGCACAGTATTCTTAGAAGGAAAGCTTTAAAAATTATGGTAAAATATATACAACATAAAATTTACCATTTTACCCATTTTTAAGTGTGCATTTCAGTGACATAAAATACATTCACATTGCTGTGCAACTATCATTATCATTCATCTCCAGAACTCTAGAATCTTCTTAAACTGATACTTAATATCCATTGAACAACAACTTTCAATTTTTCCATCCTCCCATCCCCTGGCAAGCACCATTCTACTTTCTGACTCTATAAATCTGACAGTTCTAGGTACCTCATATAAACGGGATATTTAATATTTGCTTTTTTGTGTCTGGATTATTTCACTTAGCATCTTCAAGTTTCCTCCACGTGGTTAGCGTGTGTCAGAATTTCATCTTTTTAAAGGCTGAATAATATTCCACTGTATGTATTAATACATACCACATTTTGTTTATCGATTCATCTGTTGATGGACACCTGGGTTGCATCCACCTCTGGAATAATGCTGCTATGAACACGGGTGTACACACATCTATTTGCTCAAATCCCTACTTTCACTTCTTTTGGAATATACTCAGAACTGGAATTGCTGGATCACTTGGTAATCCTGTTTAATTTTTTTTGAGGAATTGCCATACTGTTTAGTATTTAATTTTTTAAATTCATAAGCTTTATCTTAAAGAGCAGTTTTAGGTTCACAGTAAAACTGAGCAGAAAGTACAGAAGTTTCCCACATGCCCCCTGTCGCCCTCTGCCCCACAAGATTCAGTTTTATACTCACTCAGTGACTGAACGCTATGTCCAAAGCTACGGGGAGTGATCCAGGCAGGTCCTGCCAGATCCAGCAGGAGCCTGAAGCCATGATTCACCTAAGGAGTCGCAACAACTTATTTCCTTCCTGACCTGTAGACAGGAAACTGACTGACAGCAAAGGTCATCCCACAGGAACACTGGATGTGCAAACGTGGAGATCTGCAGAGTGGCAGAGCAGGAGAGGGCACTAAGGGGCATTTGATCCGACCTGCTTCTTTCACTTTATGGTGAAGATGCCTCATAAACTGATAACCTTCCTTCCAGGAATGCAGTGCAGAATAACTAGTGCTTGTTGGAGATGGTATATTTTTGAGAGTGGAGTAGTAATAATTACATCACTCACAACTCTGTCAGCCCTAATCCCAGCCCTGTTACCCTCTGGACAGCCCCCAGAAGGCACCTCTGGGTTAATTCCATTATAGATCACTTTTAACACTTACTGGTTTTGTCTTATTTTTCTGATATTGTGGGTTTTATTTTAAACATTTTAACATACACCTACTGTAAATTTAAGTCTATCTCCAGGATTTTTGACTCTATTAATGTTGAGGCAATACATATGTTCTTTCATTACATATTTGCTTGGCAACTACTTTATTAACAGTGATTATTCTCAACTCCAGAGAGTTATAATAAGAGAACTGTAAATCCTAAGTGCTACTTTGAATGATAACATCTACCATATCCAAGTAAAATGTTATAAACCACAGTGCTTATCCACAGATTTAAAACACCCAGAACTTTCTCAAATGTTTCCTGGACAGTATGATTCATACTATTTTTACACTCACATCGACTCAATGAAACAAAAGAAAAAATGCTGTTTAAAATTCCTATAGTCAAAGCTCAAAAATATACAATGCATACATCTATTCACAAGTACACATGTACATTTGTATGTATGCTTACATGTGTCCAAATGTGCATTTGTTTAGTCAAACTCTTCCACTTTTTTCTATTAACATGGAATAAATTGTTCTTGTCCTCAGCAGTTAGGCAATGGGCCTGTTTGAAAGCTAACACCACAACATGATGATTCACCAAGTTTTTCAGTCTTGAGAACTTAAAATCTCACAAAACCTGGACTTCCTGGCTTGGGTTATTCACTGGAGCTGTGCTTCCCTTCCCAGGTATGTTTTTTTTAATGTTTAACTTTTGTGGGTATACAGTAGGTGTGTATATTTGTGAGGTACATGAGATGTTTTGACACAGGCATGCGATATGAAATGAGCACATCATGGAGAATGGGGTAATCATCCCCTCAAGCATTTATCCTTTGAGTTACAAACAATCCACTTATACTACTTATTACAAAATGTAAGTTATTATTGACTATAGTCACTCTACTATACCATCAAATAGTAGGTCATATTCATTCATTCTTTTTTTTTTTTGTACCTATTAACCATCCCGCCTCCACGCCCTGCCCCCAACCCCCACTACCCTTCCTGGCTTACGGTAGCTATCCTTCTACCCTCTATGTCCAGGAGTTCAAATTTGATTTTTAGATCCCATGAGTGAGAACATGTGATGTTTGTCTTTCTGTCCCACATTGTTTTATAAATCAAATCACATTTAACTGTGTGAGGGGAGGGATAATGCTACGATGACTCACTCTGAAAGGGAACAATGTATTTCCCAACTCAGGGGAAAAAAGATTTTTGAGTGTGTCTAAAAGCATGATGAGCACACCTGCAAAAGGACTGTAGCTGTTGTTTTAGCCTAATAACAGTACTATTAGTCACACTTGTTGAAAACTAGGGACAAAGAATGGCTGGTACTAGCAACTCTGGGGTATAGCTGGCACAGAATAATGGCATCTACTAGGCTGGACTTCCAAATGTGAAAGTGCTAAGTGAACCTTAAAACTCTTTTCTGAGACACAGTGTATTAAGCGAAGCATTACATTTCTTAATTTAATGCTATTTATCACTCAAGTATGTACAGTTTTCTACCTTTTTTATCCTTTCAAGCACATGAGTTAAAACAGTGATTCTCAAATTGGGGTCCCTGGACCAGCTGCATCAGCCTCACTTGGAAACCTGTTAGAAAAGCAAATTCCTAGCCGGTACCAGAGCTACTGAATCAGAAATCTGGGCATGAGGCCCAGCAAGCTGTACTTCAACAAGCCCTCCAGGTGATTCTGGTTCGAGCTGAACTTTAAGAGCCACTGAGTTAAGGAGCCACCAATATACAGATTCCAACCTTTGCTCCTTTGCTCAATGGTAACTCTCCAGTTCCTTTGTTAAAAAAAAAAAAAAGGAATTCATGTGTGCTTGGGCACCTAAGAAAATATTTATTATTGTTTAGTTAAGGAATATAAACCCTGGTCAAAACTTACATGTAATTTTTCCAGGTCCTGTGCTGGCTTCGAGTCTTAGGATGCAGGGAACTGGGCGAAGGGAGAGATGAGAAGTCTCCGGCAATCCATTCAGACATGGACCCCAAAGTTTTGTGGGGCAACCTTTTGACAGGTCAGTGAGTGTCCACCTAATTGGGTAGGAAAGTTGTTCATTAGCAGATGAAAGGATGCATGTGAATGTTTCCCCCTCCCTCCTGCTATCTCGCCATACTCCGTTCTGCTTGTTATGATCTCACACAACTGTCTGCGCCTCTGGCTGTGAGCCTCTTGACCAATCCTCATGAACAGAATATGACACCATAGCCCGTGGTATAAACGCCTGGGCTCTGCCTGGTAGAAGCCCTATTCCTTGAGGTATCTTCCTTTAGGCAAGCAGCCCTCACGAGGGGCTCTCCTGAATCCAAATGCAGCCTAGGAGATAGCTCCGTGTCCAGTAAGTTATCACCTTCTCTATTTCATCTCACGTTTTCTATCAGCAAATCAGAACACCTTGGTTTAAAAAACACATGTGGCCATTGTAAATAGAAGAGATTCAGGAAGCAAATGATTAAGAATTCTGACTGAAATGAGATGATTCCCTGATGCCTCAAATGTGTTTCGTTTTAATACATGCTTATTGTAGAACATTTGAAACATACAGAAAAATAAAGAAAAAAAATAAAGGTCAATGGTAACCTTGACACCGATAAATCACTAATGATGTTTTGTTATACGAGTCCAAAACTCCTTTACCGAAACTCTTGGGGCCAGATATGTTTCAGAATTCAGAATTTTTTGGATTTTAGAGAGTATTACAACGCAGCTACCATTTATTACATTATTATCTTGTAAGAGTATGGAGCAGCACCCTATAATATTAAACATTAAATATTTCTGCACAAAAATAGATGCATATTCTTATTAAGTGGGGGTAAAACAGAGCCTCATATTAGTTCAGGCCAGGTTTTCCTATCAAAGAAGTTACTAAAAATAAAACAAAACAAAACCCCTTTTTATTTCTGAAAACTTTTGGATTTGGAATTAGAGATAAGGGATTGTGGACCAGTATTCTTTTCAGATACATGCACATACTCAGAGTATTGTTTCTACTTTTTCATTCAATTCTGAAATAAAATGTGAGTTATATGAATGAGTATTTCCCCAAGTTATTAAAATTATTCAAAACATGTTTTTTAAAGTTCATGTGTATTATACCCCATAGAAATATATCTTATGTATTTATTTCCCTCATTTTTGGAATTGTAGATTGTTTTTTTTCTTTGTTATTGTAAATAACACTTTAGGGGACGTTTCTGAATATCAGATTGTCTAAATTTCTGAACATTTTCTTATGCAGGTTCCTGGAAAAGGAATTATTGCATGAAAGGGCATAAACTTTGAGAGTCTTGATTTTCTAGAAAGGTTGCACCAATTTATATTTTTTCCAGCAGCATGAATGCCTGGTTAATTACGAACCTTATCATAGACAGAGAAAATTACACTTGCTCCTCATGCAACTTAACAAAATTCTAATCAATCATGACCAAATGTAAGAGATTTTATGTTTTCCTTACACAGAAGATAGTGAACAGCTTGCTGTTTTTCACATAGCAAGAGAGAAATGGAGTTAATTTAAGTTTACCATCAAATGACCCTCATTAGGCCAGACTGAGTTAGATGTGGACAGTGGGGGAGCTGTGACTTGTCCATCGAGTCTTCACATGGAAAAGCACGTGAGAGAATTCAGAAATAATTCACATAACATCATGAGAAGAAAAACAACTGCTTATTTGTGGGTTGATAATTCAGCTTCTAGAGTAGTGAGGACTTGTATTTCCCTTCCTTCTGGTGTTTTCCTATTTCTTGGACATTTTGCTGTTCCTCAGCATGGCATCAGAAAGCAGAAAAAGATGCGAAGACAAAAATCAAATCAGAATAGCTAATAATAATGGCTAACCCTTATGCATGATTACAGTGTGTGCACTCCAATGCCAGGTCCTTGTATACATTATCTCATTTAACGCCAAGTGCATTGGTATCAAAACTGGTGGCTGGCAAGTTTGAAAGTATGTGCTCACTCATTGGTCCTCCTTATGCCCCAATAAGTTTGTAGGAATTTGAGCTTCAGAATTTCAAAGATCTATTCAAGCCTAGCGTCTCATTACTATGTTGACTCCAAGTCTAGCTATAAATCACAAGCTTGGTCTTTCCACTTTTTGGTCAGTACCATCTATAGCATCTAAATGAAGCAGAGACAGTCTAAGAAAATTCTAGACAATAGTAAACCCTTTGAAAGTCCTATATTGACACGGGGAAGGCTAGAGCTCTTTGAGCACAATAGAGAAGTGTGAGGTGAGAGTGTTATATAACACAAAACAGGTTATACATGGAGAAATACATGAAGATACAGATAAAATACACACTTGAAAAAAGAAACATACAAACACATTCTCCCCAAATGTGGCTACGAATTAGGAATGCTAAAGCAGGTCTTACAGCCCCAGGCTCTTTTAGATTTATAGCTTTTCCTAATAATCTTTCTTTCTCTTTCCCCTTTATGTATGTTTAACCTTACAGGATAATTGTTGTAGAGAATGCCACAATTTTCATATGCTAATAAAAGCAAATTGAAGTGGTTTGTTATATTAAATGAAATAACCTCACTCTTTAACTGATGTATAAACTCAATTTCTGCACCCACTAATACTATAAGATGGTTATGGTTTGAGGGGTGGGGGTGCAAAAATTTCAATCTTATTTTGGGAGTGAGTTAAATTGATCTTTCCTACAATCTTATGTAAAAATAAGGACTGCTTCTATCAAAATGATCAAAAGACCAAAGAGAAGTGGACCATTTCCTTCACTGTGGCTTTATTTAATAATTTAAGCATCATTTTCCTGATAATTAGGTGTCAAAGCAAGTAGAATAGCTTATAAATGATTTTTCTTTGCCACATTCAAGTATATGACTAAGTTTTTAAGCAGACCAGAGCTACAGGGTGTGAAAAATAAAATGGGAATAGAAGAAATATCCCCTCAAACAGTATACTTTGCTTTTTCCAAAGGGCCTAACTGCTTCAGGGGAAATACAAAAAACAAACCACCATTAATAACACAAACAATTACCGGATGCTCCTTGATACTCAAACTGTACAACTATCATTGTAAAGCTAATTACAAATTTGGATTCTCTCATTTTAAAAATATATTCAAAGCAACCCACTTCTGTTTCAATGCTGAACCAAAGTCTGTGCAATTGGCACACTGTCAAAGTAAAAAAATACATATGTATATATATATATACACACATTGCATCATTTGCACTTGAACAAAGTTATTACTTTCAATGTCACTAAATCCTGAACTGCAAAACACCGCAAGCTAAAAGCAAGTATTGCCACATGGTATATTAGCTTACATTTACAAAAGAGTTTATAGTTTTCCAAGCCACAGAGATACAGACTTTCCTACTCACAGTAGCTTTGTTATGCTGGGCACCCCACTCACTGCCTCAGAGCCTACTACCTCTCGCAGGTTCTTATGAGAATGTATACAGAGTGTGTGTGTGTTTTTTTTTTGTTTTTTGCAGATTATAAGACATACATAAAATATTAGGTATCTTTTTTTTAACTAAACAACTCTGTGAGGCATAAAGATATTAATCGCCATTTCATAGTTCAGGAAAAGAACACAAGAAGATGTAACAAAAAAAAGTGCTAAGTTAGAAGATCTGAGTTTTATTTCTAAATTGGCTACAAACTAGCTGTCTGACTCTCTGGGTCTTGATTTCTTCAGTAAAATGAGGAGGTTGGATGAAATGACTTTAAGGTCTTCTGGAAGCCAATGGATCTGTGATGTAGGACATGGCCATGGTAGTGATGGGAGTGCCTTAGGAAGTAATCCCTCCTGGAGGCCAAGGAACCATGAGGTCAAAGGTAGCATCCATCAGTCCGAGGCCTGCAGTGCTGGCACAGAGTCCTTGAGCAGCCCCCAACTTCCAGAGATGAGATAGACATTAACTAATTCATTTTTGCTGGACTGAGGGGAGGTTGGTGAAATCCTAAAGGAATGGCCAGGGCCTCTTGGGCATTGGAAGGAAATACCGAAGAAACTTAAGCTAGCGGGTCTTTATTAACTGGTACAAGTATTTTATAACATCAACAACTGGTATAGCCAAATAAGTATATACCAGCTGTCAGTCTTGCTAACAGTTTTACTGTTGTTTATCTATCAGTCTCAAAGAGATGGCCACCACGGAGGGCCAACCACCTTGCTCGGCTAAGCTGTAGGAACAGCATGGAGGGGAGATGTGTAAGAGGGCTCTTTTTGGTATTATGAGTGCACATTAGGGTCACATGGGAATTTTACTTTTAAAAGACACTAATTTAGGCCTCTACTACTGCTATTCTGCTAGCACTGTCTAACACAACTTTCTGTAATGATGCAAATATTCAATATCTCTTCTGTCCAATATGGCAGCCACATGAGGATACTGAGCACTTGAAAAGTACCTAGTGAGAACGAGGAACTGAATTTTTAACTTTAATCCATTTAAATCAATTGGATTTAAATAGCCACATATCATTAGTGGTTACCTGATTGGATAGTGCAGCCCTAGGTGGCTTCGCATATTAGTTTTCTTAGACCTATTTCAAACCCCAGAAGCCCACAGGACAATATCCAATATAGTCCTTCAATAGGTATTCACTGCCCTTCTCCTATGTGCTGGGCAATGTTTAGGTGTCTCAAAACCATGGTGAATAAGAGTACCATGGACACTTCCTGCCTTGTGGCATTTTAGCGCTAGATTGATTTCCAAAGACCTCACAAAATCTTGAAGTGGCTCACCAGACTGCTCTTAGGAAAAGGTGGGTGATGAGATATGGTAATGCTACACTAAGCATGAAAGCACTGCTTTTTCATTTCTTCGTATTTACTGTTAGAGAAGTTGGGGGAAAGTTTGAAAAGAGGTATCTGAATGGTTACTATTCATTCACTTACAAGTAAAGTAACATATCCCAGACATGGGAAATTATCTGTAGGTAATTACCTCTTGCATAATCTTAAACTTACTTAAAAAGAAAAGTCAGAGGAACCGCATTCTTAAGCTAAGAAAAGTAAATGGTATTCAATTACAGCAACAGCCATACAAAAAGTACAAGTGGGTCTCCAGCTGCAAACGGTGGGCAAGGGAACGTTCATTCCAATTAGCTGTGAAATGATCAGGTTTTCTAGAAGGTACTTTTTATATAAGTAAGGCTGACTGAATTCTTTTTTTTTTTTTTTTTTGAGACAGAGCCTTGCTCAACTGTTGCCCAGGCTGGAGTGCAGTGGCACGATCTCAGCTCACTGCAAGCTCCACTTCCCAGGTTCACGCCATTCTCCTGCCTCAGCCTCCCGAATAGCTGGGACTAGAGGCGCCCGCCACCATGCCCGGCTAATTTTTTGTATTTTTAGTAGAGATGGGGTTTCACCATGTTAGCCAGGATGGTCTCAATCTCCTGACCTCGTGATCTGCCCACCTCGGCCTCCCAAAGTGCTGGGATTATAGGTGTGAGCCACCGTGCCTGGCCAAGGCTGACTGAATTCTTTATCCCAACTCAACTCTTAGCTAGGATTTTCTTAGTGGCTTTAATGGGATATGATGAGGAAAACCCCATTTGCCTGTCCCTAGGAAACTACAGGTGAAAGTATTTTTATTTACATTACAAATTTAATACCAACAAAATAATTTCTAAGAAACACAAAAGTGGTTTAATGATCTCATTTCCAATGTTGCTCTCAATGTCCTCCTGTTGTCAATTCTCTCCTATCCTAATCACCTCTTCCTACCTTAACTGGAATCTGGAGTGATACAAAAAACACAAAACACAATATTCAGAACTGGTTAACACTCTTGTTTCAACCTGAATCCAGGTTTGCCTAACCTTCAAGGACAGGACACCGCATGTTGGGATACAGAATTTTTAAGCCAATTCCCTCCACTGTATTAAGATTATCACTTGAGGTGAAAAACTTACCAAATAAAACAACCTGATTTTGCTCAGCATCCCAATGGGATCATGTTCAGCATGTCAATGAGAATGACACCAGTCAGCCAATCTTTTGAGCTTCACAATGCCACTTCTGGTTCCCCTGCCCTAAGTCAGACTTTTGATTTTTAGTGCTAATAAGTCATTCTTCCACATCTACACACACACACACACACACACACACACACA
>NC_045438.1:82171729-82229288 GCF_002776525.5 Piliocolobus tephrosceles | reverse complement strand
ACACACACACACACACACACACACACACACACAAACTTACTTTTTTTTCCCTCTGGATTGAGTAGAAAGACAATTTAATACAGTGGTCAGAAAACAAAATGACACTTCAAAACTTAGTTCTAAAAATATAAATTGCATTTAGAGACCATTATCTCCTTTTTAAAAAGGTCAAATCTCAAATGTTCAGCTGGTTCCAGGCCATATAAAAATATGACTCAAAATCTGATGACAGTTTTGGTAACAAACACCTTGAGAGTGGCCCTGAAATCCTTATTTATATTCAGAAACGCTAAATGGAGTAGTCACGCGCCATTTTATAGCTCAAGGGGTTCAAAAAGAAAGAGGTCAACTGATGTTAATTTTCTGGAAATTTAGAGATGAAGTTTTTTTTTTTAAACTCTTATCTTTCAAACAGAATTTAAACAGACACTTGTATAAGGCAGAACCCCTTTGAACCATAGATCTTGTGGCTTTTGTGTTTTATTCTACTGGCATGGAAAGGTGATGAAAGAAAACGTGCTTTTTGCTGCAACAGAGAAAGAAGTGGGGAGGGAGATGCAGTTATTTCAGACAGGATGGAGAAAATTAATTGAGATTAAACAGCTCTGAAAGTTTCCACTTCAACATTTCAGGTTCTGGGACTCCAGCTGAAGAACTAAAGCTAGAAAATTCACTTATTTGACATTCAAGGTGTTTAAGTTCCCAAATACAGCAAAGAGGTTATCAGATTTTCACTTACACCATAAAAGGATGGTGCAAGCAGAACTACTTGCCACTAACAAGCCAGAAAAAAGAAAAAGTGTGAAAGAAATGTGTTGAAAGTACATAATTTGAAATAATTCTTGGATTTCTGCAGATTTTATATATAAAAATTGGAATACTAGACTGTATTGATACATCATCACCATCATCATCATCATCATCATCTCCACCACCACCATCATCATCTGAAAATACCTACTTGCTAGGAACTGTGTTAGAAATTTTACAGGTATTATTAGCCTATCTGGTACATGAGAGAACCCTGGTTCAGAGAGGCAAAGTGCTTTGCTTAAGGTCACACTGCTGGAGATGGGACAACATGCAATCTGAATCCAAGCCGCCCTGTCACAGCTACCTCCTTCCCTGTACAACACTGCCTTCCTCCACAATGTGGGGAGACTACATCCTTCTCCTGCGAAGGAAACATGACCACTTTCCCATGTGCTACTAGTAACACATGAAAGTAAACTGACAACCCTGCAGGTACCACAACAATTTAACTATTTGTATAAAGAGTTGATTAGCTTATTAGTGCTAAAATGGTTATAGTTCATGAAGCATAATTTCTTACTTGTTATACTTCAGTGTCGTTTCTGTCCCTTGACTATGCAAAGCCCCTGCCTGGTCTTGCCACCTGCTTCTCTCTCTGCCTAGAATTCCCTCCCACAACCCTTAGCCATGCTGGTTACTTCTCCTTCACTAGGTCTAGTTCAAATATGTCACCTGCAGAGACACTGTCCTTAACATGCTCTGTCCTCTCCCAAACAGCTAGGCATTGCCCTGCTTGTTTCCATCAAGGGATAATCAAAATCCACATGTTTATTTACTGTATAATTGCCTATCTTCTCTCTCGGTCCACGTAAGACCCACAGTGGCAGGGAACTAGCTTCTCTTGCTCACCACTGATACCTGACACTTGTAAAAGTGCCTGGCACAAATTTGAATGAATGGATACACCAATACATGAATGAAGACCAAGTGTTTGCAGAGTGCAGTGGCAGGTACACATAGACGGACCAGAGGAGACACACTGCCCTGGGGATCTGCCTGCCTTTGCCGGCCCTGGAGTCCTAGGCCAGAGTTCATCCGCTCCCAGCTCAAACCCTGCCTGGAGACTGAGCATACATCTGCCCTCGGCCCTCCTCTCCTGCTGCACTTCCTGACATGACATAGCCTCTTCTTCCCCAACAGTGGCTCTTCCTCACATGATGAGCTCAGTTTTTGTCCCTGGATCGAATCTCTACATTCTACCATTCACCTTGTATAAAAACCAACCATGCTTACTCCTCCTGTGGTCACATACCCTTCAGAGAATCTGGGGCCACGGCCTTGGGTTCCACCATAACCATAACCCCATAACCATGTGACACTGTCAAGGCCGACTCCAGGCTTGCTGCATCCCGAACCCAGTGCAACAGCCAGTGCTAGGCTCTTTCCCAGCCTTCTGTCCTGAGCCACCTCACTTCTTTCTGTTGTCTGCCCTCTCTTCCCATGTCCAAGCTCATGGATGACTCTTGGCAGGCTGGATAAGAGAAAGAATGTGAAGGAGAGGAGAGAGAAAGTCAGAAGCAACAGAAGCTGCTGTGTGTCCACATGGGAAGCCCGTGGACTACATCTGTCCATGAGAATTTTCATAGTGTTCTGTAGATTTTTTTTTTTAATAGTGAGTTTAAACTATGGATCAGCAGAGCTGAAAGGGACCTTGGAGATCACTGAGTCCCACTGTCTCACTGTACTGTTGAACCAATGTGTGAGTAATGGGCTGAGGAGGAAGAAGGCAGCATTTGTTGAGGGCTTAACATCTGCTTTGGCATATAGGGTCCCAGGTCCCAGACCCAGTGAGTGACAGAGTGAGGACCATGCAATGCTTAAATAAGCACTTCCATCCCATACACACTTTGCCCTATGACTTACATATTCACACCACATGTGGGAAAGGCTTGGCATTTACCATATAAAGATACTTGGAATTCTTGCCTCAAAGGGTAAGTGCGTTTTCCTTCTGTATTGGCCAATATACTTTTAGAAAATTATGGTAAAATATCCAAAACGTAACATTTACTACTTTAATCAGTTTTAAGTATACAGTTCAGTGGCACCAAGTACATTTGTTTTGTTGTACAACCTTCACCAGTATCCATCCGATCATTTTTAAAGTATTTTCTAAAACTATACATCCAAAATGAGAGTGAAGGAAACAAAAAAGTAGAAGAAAGAAAAGACAGGTAGAAAATAAACTTTTGGGCATGCATTTCAGCTGACAAAAACCTTTCATACGAATTAGGTTCTCTGTGACATATTCATTATTTTCCTAGTCATGAAACGGGAACTGTGAGACACCACGTGAAAAGGCGGCTTTTATTGTTTCTCTAGGTTCTATACTAGTTGTATCCGCTTACAAAAATGTTACACAACCCAGTACATCACAGCCTTCCACGCCTCCTCCATAAAAGGACAAGTAAAATAGTATTTCTTGGAAAGACAGGCATTTACCAATGCACTGCATCTAGATGGAGCTGTCTCCATCATTCTAGTCTGTTTCTAAACAGGGTTTTAAAGTCTTGGCACAGAGCACAAAGAATGTCCCTTTTCTATTCAGCATTTAGTTCAGCTCCACAATATATTTAGCAGGATTTCTTCGCTCCCCCTTCTCTTCTTGGTTTAATGACCTCAAATGTACCAACATCCTGTCTTACCTAATCCCCTAACAAGTTCTATCAAATGCCAGGACAGAATCAGACAGCACTGCAGGCGGTGAGATCATTCACTAAGAATTCATTTTTATTCCAAAAATTAGGAGTGCCAGACCATTTAACACAATCTATCACACAGCCAGAAAATTAGCCTAGTGCTTTAAGAGAAACATTTAAGTAACTTTTAAATATCTTCTTCCTGACATAGATTCTTTAAAAACCTGAAGACTCTCTCTCCAGAAGAGGCATAGACACAAAACATTTCCACATGACAGCAAGAGTTCAGGACTCTTTGAAGACGATGTAGGTCCCCTAAGAATCCATAAACCTCAGGTTAAAATCTCTTGTAAAAGAACTCCAAGACTTTACTTTGTCCACAAGCCCCTGTACTGGATCCTTATCCATGGAGCATCCAGGGTAACTTCTTCTGGTGCCACTTTTGTCCCTGGATGAGAAACGACTTGTTTCAGCTTCAGGAACATCGCTACGTGGCTTCTGGTCCAACTGACTGTCGGCACAGCTGGGCCTCTCCCCACTTCAGCTGGCTACTCTGGGAACATTCATTTCTCTTACTGGTCCATGACATGCTTGCTCTACCCCAGTGTTAGGTTTTGCTTTTCAATTTGCCATCTTGGATCCTGTGGTCCCTTCTGTCTTCCTGTCACTTTCCTTGTTGGTCCTTGTGGCACTTTTGTTTTAAAAATTAAACCTTTTTTTTTTTTTTTTCAAATCATAAAAGCAAGAGCTTCCCGTTTGCATTTAAGTCCTTTGTTTTTTCTCCAAAAGCATACTTCAGCCTTCATACCTTTGTTCTTGGAAAGACTTTGCCCACCTCTCTAAGTAGCAGATCCTGACACTCTCTATTCACTTCGGGACAGGGTTTCTCCTCCAGGAGCAGTGTGGGGCAGTGAGTTAGGAAAAAGCCTAAAGTCAGAGAGACCCAGGTCTAATCCCAACATAGTAGCTGACTTTGGCCAAGCAATTTGAACAAACGCTCAATTTCCTGATGCGAACAAATAAGGAAGATAAAGCCAACTTATGCTTTTATTTTTTTTTAGACAGGGTCTTGCTCTGTCACCCAGGCTGGAGTACAGTGGCATGATCATAGCTCACTGCATCTTCTAACTCCTGGGCTCAAGTGATCCTCCGGCCTCAGCCTCCTAAGTGGCTGGGACTACAGGTGTGTGTCCTTAAAACTGGCTATGTTTTGTTTTTGTTTCTTAAGGAAGACTAAGAGAGCTGATATGTTCATAGTTTCTGAAACACAGAAGGTATCTAGTAAATGGTGATGATCATGTCATTCCCTTCTAACTCTTCACATATGGGATTCAGCATACATTTTATATTTTATAAGCAACTCCTGCTGCTTTCTATTAGGTAGCCAGGACCACTTATGTTTGGAGCCTTAGGCATTTTTTAACAGGTTTATTGAGATATAATTAGCATATCATACAATTCATACCTTTAAAGTATACAATTCAATGTTTTATAGTATATTCACAGAGCTGTGCGACCATCACCACTACCTAATATCAGAACATTTCCATCATCCAAAAAAGAAACCCCATACCCATAGCAGTTACTCTTCATTTCCTTTCCCCTTCAACCCTTGGCAACCACCAATCTACTCTCTGTTTCTATGGATTCTGCTATTCTACACATTTTGTATAAATGGAATCATATATTATGAGGCCTTTTGTGTCTGGCTTCTTTCGCTTTACCATATTTTCAGGGTTCACCCTTGATGTAGCAAGTGTCAATACTTCATTCCTTTTTATGGCTGCATAATAATCAATTGTATTCATATACCACATTCTGTGTATCCATTTATCAGTTGATGGATACTTGGACTGTTTCCACATTTTAGCTATTATGAATAATGCTGCCAAGAACATTTTTGTATGGTTAGACATATTTGGATACGTTTTCAATTTACTTGGATATATACCTGGAAGTGAAATCGCTGGGTGGGATGGTTAATTTTATGTGTTAATTTGACTAGGCCACTATACCAAGACATGTGGTCAAACACGTTTGGATGTTGTTACAAAGGTGTTTTTTAGATAAGATTAACATTTACATCAGTAGTCTTTGAATAAAGCAGATTATTCCATGAGGTGGGCCTCATCCAATCAGTTGAAGACCTTAAGAAAAAAGACTGACCTCTCCCGAGAAGAAGGAATACTGACAGCAGACTCCCTTTGAACTCAAACTGCAACATCAACTCTTCTCTGGGTCTACAGCCTGCTGGCCTACCCTGCAAACTCTGAACTTGCCAGTCTCCTCAATCATGTAAGCCAATTCTTTAAAATAAATCTGTCCCCTTCCTTTCTCTCTATACACACACACATACACACACCCCCTCTATTGGTTCTATTCTCTGAAGAACCCTAACTAATACACTGGGACAAATGGTAACTCTGTATTTAACATTTTGAGGAACTGCTAAACTGTTTTCCAAAATGATTGTAGCAGGACAATCCCACCAGCAATGTATAAGGGTTCCAATTTCTCCACATCCTCACTAACACTTATCACTGTCTTTTAGACTTTAACCATCCTAGTGGGGGTAAACTGGTAACTCATTATAATTTTGATTGCATTTCCCTAATGACTAATGATGCTGAACATCTTTTCATTCACTTATTGGCCATTTGTATATCTTTTTCTGAGAAATGCATATTTTAATTGTCCATTACTTGTCTGGGTTATCTTTTGAGCACTGAGCTGTAAGAATTCTTTATATATTCTGGATACAAATCCTTTGTCAGATACATGATTTGCAAGTATTTTCTCCCATCTGTGGACCATCTTTTCACTTTCTTAATGGTTTCCTTTAAGCATGAAGTTTTTAATTTTATGAAGTCCCATTTATCTAATTTTTCTTTCATCTTTTGTACTTGTGGTATTATATCTAAGAATCCACTGCCTAATGCAAGGTCACAAAAATGTATCCCTATATTTTCTTCTAAGAGTTTTAGAATTTTTGCTTATATTTATTTTTCTGATCCATTTTGAGTTAATTTTTGTATACAGTGTAAGATGTAAGTGCAAGTTCATTCTTGTGTGTGTAAATATCCAGTTGTCCTGGCACTATATGATGAAAAGACTATTTTTTCCTCATCAAATTGCTATGGAACTCTTGTTGAAAACTTTGAGCATACATGTACTGTATTGAAGACTACACTGTCTCATAGGATGTTTTGAAAAAAGGAAGTGTGAGTCCTCCAATTTTGTTCCTCTTTTGCAAGATTGTTTTAGCTATTCTAGGTCCCTTGCATTTCCATATGAATTTTAAAATCAGCCTGTCAATTTCTGCAAAAATGCTGCAACTTTGATAGGGATTGTGTTGACTATATAGGTTTGGATAGTTTTGCCATCTTAACAAGTCTTCTGATCTATGAACACTGGATGTCTTTCCATTTATTTATGTTTCCTTAATTTCTTTCCATAGCATTCTGTAGTTTTCAATGTTCAAGTCTTGCACTTCTATTTCTTAAATGTATTCCTGAACATTTAATTATTTTTGACGCTACGTAAATGGAATTGTTTTTGTAATTTCATTTTTCTTGCTAGTGTACAGAAATTGATTTTTGTAGACTGAACTTTCATCCTGCAAAATTGATGATCTTGCTTATTATTCATTCTAATAGGCTTTTTTTGTGTGTGGTTTATTTTTTCTTTTAATGAACTACAGTCAAGTATTTTTAAATATTTTGAATCACAAGAAGATCCTGGCACATAAACCTATGACTTAAACTTTACTATAAATATAAAGAGCTCATACTATTATTTGTCCCCTTCTTGTGGCATTGGGTAATGATCCTGCTTTTGGGTTATAGTCTTGGTGGCATTCCTACTGCCACTGACAGCCCATATAATGATTTGAAAAGTTCCTGGGACTCCAGGACACATGGTGAGACATGAATCTATTTTCCATAGAAGTGGTATTATAAAAAGAGGTCAGGTTTCCAGCCTATCCCTAAAGTCTGTTTAAAGGGGTATCATTCAGTGAAGATGCCACAGGGTCTGGCCTCACCATTCTCGAAGGGAATCTAAAGGGTTTGTTTTAATAGGAAACCACACTCTATAGGAGTTTTGAATGAAACTTTCAAAAAGTGCCTTCCTGGGCGGGGCGTGGTGGCTCACGCCTGTAATCCCAGCACTTTGGGAGGCCGAGGCCATCGGATCACCTGAGGTCAGGAGTTCAAGACCAGCCTGGCCAACACAGTGAAACCCTATCTCTACTAAAAATACAAACAATTAGCTGGGCATGATGGCGGGCGCCTGTAATCCCAGCTACTTGGGAGGATGAGGCAGGAGAATCACATGAACCCAGGAGGCGGAGGCTGCAGTGAGCTGAGATCGTTTCACTGCACTCCAGCCTGGGCAACAAGAGCGAAACTCCATTTCAAATAATAATAATCAGTTAAGACTTCTTATGGGCTTTTATGTAGACACTTCTGCTAATCTACTTCTTCTTTCTAAGTCAGGGCCGACTCCCAATATACAATACTTTGAGGGGCAGTGGTAGTTATTTTCACAAAATCTGCTAAATTTGACACAATACACAAAATATATATATATATATTTTACCAGACTATATTTTGCTTCAGGTTTAAAAACTGATTTCTAGCCAGCATTCAGAGACCTACTTTGCATCTTGATCCATGAGTCACTGATTTGAGCATGCATTTGCCCAGAATACCCAGGCATGTGAAAGGATCAAAATATCACACTTTGATTGATTTAGAAAGTTATTTTCTACCACCACACAGTCTGAGAGTTTCTATGCCGCATCTGACTAATTGGGGAGGTGTAGGAACAGAGAGAGCCAGGAGCTGCTGTGTGGAAGACCTTGTCCCTCCTCCCAGGCACCAAGATCCCAGGGAGTAGCAACCTTGCTCTCCACGGGGAAGTGTGTGTGTGTGATGCTCATCTTAGCATCATCTGGTTATCGGAGTCATCTTTTGAAGAGATCCTGGTATTTCGGTTTGACAAAAATCGAGAAACATTTTAGAAAGAAAATCGGATTTGTGTGTATATGAAGAATATTCCTGAAAAGAAACTCTGTTACGAAACTGAAATCTGGAGACCGCGGTGGTGCTAAGTTGAGTCATCAGTTCCCTTTACACCCTAATAATTGACGGCACTTTGATCACAATGACTGCTCTGGGTGATGCTTTTTTGTTTGCTTTTTAAAGTACTTCCTTGTGTAAACAGGTTGTCTCACTGTCGTCTTGAAAACATGTTTACGTTTGGGGGATCATGGGGAACATCTGTTAGAAACAGATTTCGTGCTTTTCTGTCAACTTAAGGAAGTCTGAATCCTATTTCTTGGTAATACACAAAAGCTCTTGGAGAGTTAAATGAAGTTCTACTGGAAAGGGGGCTGATTGGATATTTTGATTGCTCTTCGTATACGTATTTAAAAATTTGTCCTGAAAACATCCATTTGAAATAGAAACACGCATGAATTATTGTTCACTTTTTGTAGATGCAGACAACGAAGTGTAGAGAGGTGAAGTGGCCTGGTCAGTGACCGACAAAGTGGCAAAGAGGGGGCCACATGCATCACAGGGACATACTGACCCTTAATCAGCACCAAATAAAATCCGCAGGTATCAAGGGTCCCCTGATATTATTTTCAAAAAGATGTTACAATCCCTTCACAACTTTATTGAGATCACTGATTCTGGAGAGGGCAAACGTTAGGGCTGAGTGATGTATCCCCCAAAAGAGCAGTTTCTTTCTCCAGGTCTCAAGTTAGAGATCTAGGTGTGTGTGGAGAGGTGGGGTGTTCAGAGGGAACAGGAACAAAGCTTGAAGGAGAGGCTGAACCAGTAAGAGAACTTCAGGCAAAATACTTTACTGAAACCTCAACAATGAGGCTGCTCCTGTTGTTTCTAGAAGCGAGGTGCTCCTCTTGGAGGGTGTGCCAACTCGCTCTGGCCCTTGGATTTGAGGCAGGAGCGGTCTGTGTGTGAAGAGAAAGAACTGCTGTCATGACAAAATGGGAGATGCTGCAGATTTTATTTAAATGCCCACAGGCAGCACAGCCCCTAGACCTAGGCAAGGAAGGACTCTGTTCTCCTTCAGTTAGGCCAGGGAGGCATCGTCCCCCATCTGCCTTATGATCTCTCCCTTAAACTGTTTCAGAATTTCCCACCCAAGGGGCCCCAAGTGAGCTCCCAGGGTCAGTGGATGCTCTTTCCCTCGGTCCTTCCTCCCTTTGATGATCTACACCACCTGAAGGGTGAGAGAATGGCCAAGGGCAGCTATTTACAGAGATGTGCATGTATCTTGGACATTTGGGCTGGTGTGTCCATGTGCATGTTTCAAGGCCTCATTTGGGCTGATGTGTCCAGGTGCATGTTTCAAGGACCCTGCAGGATGGGGGACTAGGGGAGTGGGAGGAGAAGGAGCAGGAAAGAAGGAAGCGGGTAGGTGTATGCTGGTTTCCCCCATACCACCATGTTCCCATTTGGAACTCTAAGGAGAGTGATAATTCTAAATTTAAACCTGGCCTTCTGAAAGGTCATTACATCAAGGCAGAAGGACAGAACGTATTTTACACAACCAGTTTGTTAGTCTGATTCATAAATTTTAATATTTAAGTGTACGGCATATGAGCTTCAATTGTGCCTTTGTCTGGAGCCCTACAAATATTAGAGCCAGACCTGTCCAGAGCCATGTGGATCAGGGCTGGGAAGCCTTCAGATTGCAGATGTGCAGTTGTGCATTACACACGCTGCATGTTGCAGACACCGACCCTCTGGATGATAAAGTGGAGGTGGCTGCAAGGCATTTCCAGAATATCGAGGTGCTCACACAACAAAGGTTTCCTTCACTTGTTTTGGGAACACTGTGCTGAAGACAGCTTAGCCAAATATTTCTCTGTTTGGCTGTGGCCGAATACATCAGGGTCTTGCTATGGGCCAACTAAGCAAATCTTAATTTTTATAAAAAATAATTACCTAATACTTTCATCTCTTATGGTTTCTTTATTCCATACATACTTTGTAATGCGTTTATCAGCAGCTGGTTGAACAACTTGGTGTACCAGTGGGAGACAAACCAGCAGCAATTATACATGGCAAGTAAGGACCAAAACATAGGCAGGAAAATAAAAATACCAACGAATGTTAGGCTGAACTATAAAAAATAATTAAGTAGCTGTACATCAAATGCATAAATATGATTCATTTTTAAAGGCCCACACATATTACACTCACTTTCAGGAGTTTCCCAAAGTAATTTAAAACTATTTGATGTTGCTTCCTGTTTTTCAGTCCTTTTATCTGTTTATGGGGGTGGCAATTCTACTGCTAACCAACTGAACAAGAAGGAAAGTGAAGGATGGGGCCATTTTCCTGGTTTTAGTCATCAAAATCTGCTTTAAAAGACTGAATTTTTAGACCTTAAATTTAAAAATTTGGGGCTCCAAGCTTCAAAGTAATTATCTAAGACTTATCCCACAATACAACTACAGATTGCACCAACAGTTTCTCTTAGAGTTAGTGCGACTCTTGCATCAACTTTGTTTCCTGTTCTCTCCAAAGCTCCTTTCTAAAGCAACTGAGCTTCAGAAGAGGGAAGAAGGAAATAGGGCAGAGGGGCTTGCTGACCTCAGTCTGCATTCAATACATTTTTCTTTTTCTCTTTGAGACAAGGACTGCTAGGAAAGGGCCTTTTCATATTTTAAAGCTGAAGTTTCAAAAAAGCTAGAACATTTCAAAGATATTTATTCCATAAAATTATCCTCAGGTACCAAAAGTAGCTCTGGAGAAGTGGCCACCTCTTTTTATTTGGCCTTCATAGCTCAATATTTTAATCAAGTAGATGGTTAATGAAAAGCAAACCTACACTTTCCGTGAAGTAAATAAAGTCATGTGCTGAAAAATGACATTTCAGTTGATAACAGACTGCATATATGATGGTGGTCCCATAAGATTCTAACACCATTTTTTACTGTACCATTTCTATGTTTAGATACACAAATACCTCCCACTGTGTTACAACTGCTTATAGTATTTGGTAGACTAACATGCTGTACAGGTTTGTGGCCTAGGAGCAGTATATACCATACAGCCTAGGTGTGCAGTAGGCTATACCATCTAGGTTTGCATTAAGTACACTCTATGATGTTTGCACAATGATGAAACTGCCTAATGACGTACTTCTCAGAATGCATCCTATCGTTAAGTAATGCATGACTGTGCTATTATGAGGTGACAGGCATTTTGGGGATCAGCTAGTTCAATGTGTCAAAGTCTTGACCATCAAGTGGGTGGCACTGATGAAATACTTCGAATGAGAAGAAAGGTACTGCCAAGTCAATTTTGGAGAATTATATGTACCAGATCATTGCATACATCATTACAGGCAAATCTGCCTCCTTGTAGCCTAAAAACACTGGTTTGCCCTACAGGGCAACCAGAGGAAGTGTAACACCTACATACATGGTAGGGAGTAAGTGGTGGCTCTGCCTCCTCTTTTCCCAAGTCTTCTCTCTGTTTCTAGTTCCTTCAAATGTTATTTGACATGGTTTCAGGTTCTCTATCACTGTCTTGGGCCATTGTCCTTTAAAAATATTTAAATTCTAAATTTAAAAATCATCATTTCAATTTAAAACCACATTATAGGTTGGGCGTGGTGGCTCACTCCCACAATCCCAGCACTTTGGGAGGCTGAGGCAGGTGGATCACGAGGTCAAGAGATCGAGACCATCCTGGCCAACATGGTGAAACCCTGTCTCTACTAAAAATACAAAAATTAACTGGGTGTGGTGGTGTGTGCCTGTAGTCCCAGCTACTTGGGAGGCTGAGGCAGGAGAATTGCTTGAACCCAGGAAGCAGAGGTTGCAGTGAGCTGAGATCATGCCACTACATTCCAGCCTGGCGACAGAGCGAGACTCTGTCTCAAACCAAACCAAAACAAACAAACAAACAAAAAAAACCACCCCACGTTATAGCCAATAATACATTTGCCAATATATCTATCAAATGTGATATCAAATAAAGCACAATTTTACTGGTGATGAGTACATAGAACTATTTTTCACCTTCTTAGTCCTACAATGCAGGCCACAATTTCATTAATGTTTTGGGCAGCTACATCACATCACTGGCTAGGACTGAGTTTACAGAAATGAAACCCCCAAGGATTTTTCATATATTGCTATTGTGTTTTATTTCCCACATTCTCTATTTGTGATTTTTTTTTTTTTTGTGGGGGTGTGGGATACAACTGTAGGTCTTGGCATTTATTCCTATTATTAAATGTCAACTCACTTGGGTCTCGTCCCTTGTTTCCTTCTTCTTTCTTCTGTCTATTCACTCAGTGGCAAAGGAGCACATGAAAGAGAACTGTGCTCAAGGGAATTTCTTTTTATCATGGAACTGTACAAGGCTTACAAAGCAGTGGGCAGTAGGGGTGAAAACTAACTCAGTAAACAATACCCTTTAGGAATTGGCTCAGTGTGTATGCTGTGTCAAATCCTGCTTGGTAAATTCCAAGAGGAAACTCTGAATAAATATTTACCACATCTATTTATTTCTCCTACTGAGAACTATATAAGACAAGAGGATGTTAAATGATGAAACAGATTTCAGGATTTCTGCTCTCCGCTGAGTCCTGCCCATGGGGCGTGAGGACTGATACAAGTCCCAGCCTCATAATGAAACCAGACACAGTTCACTTCCTTTTGTTTCTTAAACCACCCCCTCACCTGGGAGATGTCTTGAAATGACACAGACTTAGTTATGTATCACTAACCTGAGATCTCAAGGGAATGACTGGTATTAATTATCAATAGTAATAATAATATTTAATATACCCTTATGGGAAGGTGGACAGCATGTCCTTGGGATGAAATATAGTCCTGACTAAGCCTACCTGTTCAAGCTGTCAATCCCTATTGTCTCCAAAGGAGAACGGAGACATTTCAACTCCAGAGCCATCTCCTCTTCCAATTGACATAATAAGGAAAGGTCAAGAAGAATCTAGTTAGAGATGAGTGGACTCTGCATTACACTCCCATGGCTTCTTACTGAAAGTGAACTACCAAAGAAATCACAAAGCATTTTTTGTCTAATTCTTCCCCTCTTCCTTCCCAGCTTTGGAAACAGCCTGAGATCAGCCTGAGATCAGACAGAGGAGGCCAACTCACAAGCTGGTTATCAGGTGGGCTCTTTGCTTACTGCAGCCCCGAGGAACAGAACCAAAAGGCTGGGGCAGTGGAGAATGTCTCTCATCACTCTAGACTTAAGCTAGCGAAAAGCAACCAACCACCCAAATACAGAATCTATGCCCTTCTTGTCTTATAGCTTTTGTAACTTTCTTCAATTTTAGTTGTTCCCCAGTTAACCTTTTTACTGAGGACAGAGGGATGACCTGCCCCATTCTTGGGCTTTCTGTTTGCTCTTTCCCCTCCTCAGGGATCAATCACTATTCTTGAGCTCTGGATCCCCATCCCCTCTCTCTCACTTAGGGAATTTGTTCCTGAATTTACCTTCGCTGTCCCTGGGACATCAATTTCTCTCTCCTGGACCATTTCCCTTTGCATATCTTAAATCCCTTCTTGACACCATAGCTTCCTCCAGAACCAATCCCTTTCTCTGCCCCTGTTCTGAAGGAAGACCCTCAAAATAGTTGTCTTTACTTGCTGCCATTATTTCCTCATTTCTCTTTCATTCCTTAACCTGTTGTAGATTTTTTGTCACTCCAGAGACAACTGTTTTTATCAAGGTTAGTGATGATCCCCATCTTGCCAAGTCCATGCTCAACTCTCTATTCTCATCTTACAAGACTTCTCACTATCACTTGACTGGGTCGTCAACTTCCTCCATGAAACCACTTCTTCCTGTGGCTTCAGGGGCACCACACTGTCCTGGCTTCTCATCAGCTTCACCTGTGGCTCCCTCCCAGGAGTTCTCTGCTCCTCCTCCTCTGCTCCCCATCTAAATGCTGGAGTGTCTTGGAGCTCCATCCATGGACTTTCTCTTTCCTCTAACTATACTCACTCCCAGGCCTGTGGTTTTGTCACCTATATGCTGAAGTCTCTCAAATTTATTATATGTTGCCCCTGACCTCTTCCTGAATTTCCATATCCAATTTGCTACTCAGCACCTGAGCTTGTATATTCAACATGCATCTCAAGTATAACATGGCCAAAAAAGAATTCTTGTTTCCATCCTCCCTCCAAACCTACTTCTTTCCAGTCTTTTTCATCACAACTGCTTGGGACAAATATCTGAAGATGAATAAAAGAGAATATATAGACTTCCATCTGCCCTGCCTCCATAATACATCTCGAAATTAACCACTTTCTCAGTATTTAGACATGTTGGTCTGAGGACTCCTTTACACCCTTAAAAATCAATAAAATCCCCAAAGAGTTCTTGATTATGTGGGTTATATCTATTGATATGTGCCATATTAGAAATTAAAACAAAACTTAAAAAAATAGAATTCACTGTATTTGAAAAACAATAAAATCATTGTATATTAACACAAATCACATATTTTATGAAAATTAATACATTTTACAAAACATAAGTGAGAGAAGTAACACATTTTTGCAAATCTAATATCTGGCTTAACAGAGGACTGCTGGATTCTCATATTTGGTACTGCCTTCAATATGTTGCTCTATGGCGTTTTGATGGAAGGACATGAAGAAAATCTAGACTCACACAGATACATAGTTGGAAATGGGTGAAGTATTTTCATCATCTTTTGATAACTGTGGATATTCTCTGATTCTACACCAGAAATCAACAAGTGGTAGTTTTTAAAATGTAGAGTCTGAAATGTGGTACCTGAAAATCTGTCAATAAAAACTTTTCTTATTTTGTTAATATTAAAATCTATTTGTCTATCTTGCACTTTGAATGGATTTTTCACCTGTGCATAATTTTATAACATTACACATTTGGTCAATTGGAAATACTTGTTCACTAAGTTCGGAGATCTTTGAGATCTTTTGAATATTTCACATTTCGTGATCTGATACCAAATTCTCCACATTCATTAACATCACCATCAATCTCATCAGAAAAAGTCTTTCATGTATTGGGAAGTTATCAAGCTTTACAGTGGCAGCTATGTGTTTTCCAAAATCCTAATTTTTGTTTCAAGCTCAAATTTTGTCACTGGCAACAAATACTGTCAGTTGTTTTTCTTGAAGTATCAGGGCACTTCATTCATTTTTGATAAAAGATTTGTCAAACAAATACCCAAATTGGAGTAACTAGAGTTTGTCTGTTAGTTGTTCTTTTAAGTCATATTGGCATTCCATGAAAAAAGCAGCTAGTTCAGCTTGCGACTCAAACTGCACACGGGTTTTTCCTGGAGATAACCAGTATACTCTGGTATACGGTAGAAGGGCTTATGTGTGCTTCCCATTTTGTCACACAGAATATTAAAAAGATATCACTCAAAAGTTGAGATTTAATAAAAACAGTAATTGCTATTGCTTCATACAGGATATTCTGAAGTGAAATTGGCATTCTGTTCTATTGTAAGTATGTGCTGGTGAAGAACTAGCAGTTTGGTACCACTATCTTGTTTCATGCTGAGGTACCAGCAATTTTCCCCACCATTACATTGCACTAGCAGTGCACATGTCAATACTGTGAAAAAGACAAAGAGCATCTTGCTATTACTGTGAAAACAGTTTTAACCTTGCATTCCCCAATAAGATCTTCCGGGCCCCCAGGAACCCACAGACCACACTTTGAAAATTGTGGCACTGGCTTGCCATCTTCTATCCAGGCCACCACCATCTCTTTCCTGGGCTTGCAAAAAAGCCTTCTTGATGGTCTCTCTGATTTTACTTTTGCCTCTGTAGAAGTCCTTCTCCATAGAGCAGCCAGATAAACTTTCAGATCACATCACTCTTCTGCTTAAAACCCAAACTTTAGATGTCCCATTGCTCACAGAATAGCATCTGAGGTGCAGGCCCAGGCTGCCCCAATTTCCTCATTCATGCCTGTACTCCTTTTCTTTCCCCTTCTCCAGTCACTTGACCTGTGGATCTCTTTAAACCTATCCTGTGTGCTCCAGCCTGGAAGGATCCTCCCCCAGGTTTTAGCAGGTAGGGTTCTCCTCATTTAGGTCTCATCTCCTGTTTTAGGCATTACCCAACCTGCTCATACACATCTTCCTATACACTGCCCTCCTCTGGATTACATAGCTCCCTTTATTACCCTGATTTCACTCAGCATTCTCTGAAACGATATTGTTCACTAATTTGACAGCTACTTTGTTGTCTGCATTCCTAAAACAGAAAGTGAGTTTCCACAAGGGTAGGAATCTTGTATCTTGTGTTATGCCATATCGTTACCATCTAGCACAATACTTGGAACACAGCAGGTGATTAATTAGTATTTGCTGAGTGGATGCTTCTGTGAGTCACAATGGGTGGTAGGATACCACGCAGGAAAGCTCTCTGCATACTGCAAAATATATACATGTAAAGTAAGAGAAATGATGGCTTGCAACTTGTAATTCTCCCTCACTAGTACATACTTTGCCGTCTCAAATTTAAATCAGAGATGACATTATCAGGCTATTAATGTTTGCCTTCTTGACTATTTTTCTGCAGATCAAACAAGATAAGAGTCCACGATCTCATTGTCTCTCCCCAAACTGATCTCCCTGTCATTAATCCTTTTCTTCTCCAGGCCATCCTCTACAATGTATGTCATTTATTTATTTATTTTTTTGAGAGAATCATACAGTGGCTCCTGCAAGATTCTACACAAAAAGATCATCCCCAAGACATACAATTGTCAGATTTTCCAAGGTTGAAATGAAAGAAAGAATGTTAAAGGCAACTAGAGAGAAAGGGCAGGTCACCTATAAAGGGATCCCCATTAGGCTAACAGTGAACCACTAAGGCTGAAATCCTACAAGCCAGAAGAGATTCAGGGCCTATATTCAACATTCTTAAAAAAATCTTCAACCAAGAATTTCATAACCAGTCAAACTAAGATTCCTAAGTGAAGGAGAAATAAGATCCTTTTCAGATAAGCAAATATTGAGGAACTTCATTATCACCAGACCTGCCTTACAAGAGATCTTGAAAGGAGCACAAAATATAGAAAGGAAAGACCACTATCAGCTAATACAAAAACACACTTAAACACACAGACCAGTGTTACTTGTAAAGCAACTACACAAACAAGCCAACATAATAATCAGCTAACAGCACAATGACATAACCAAATTTACACACACAATACTAACCTTGAATGTAAATGAGCTAAATGCCCCCACTTAAAAGGCACAGAGCGGCAAACTGGATAGAAAAGCAAGACCCAATGGTATGTGGTCTTCAAGAGACACATCTCACACTTAATGACACTCATAGGCTCAAAATAAAAGGATGGAGAAAAATCTACCAAGCAAATGGAAAACAGAAAAAAGCAGGGATTACAATCCTAATTTCAGACAAAGCTGATTTCAAACCAACAAAGATAAAAAAAAAAAAAGACAAGGAAGGGCACTACATAATGGTAAAAGGTTCAATTCAACAAGAACACTCTACTATCCTAAATATAAATGCACTCAACACAGGAGCACCCAGATTCTTAAAGCAAGTTCTGAGAGACCTACAAAGAGATACAGACTACTACACAGTAGTAGTTAGTGACTTCAACTCTCCACTGACAGTATTAGACAGATCACTGAGGCAAAAAATTAACAAAGATATTCAGGACCTGAACTTAGCACTGGACCAAACAGATCTGATAAACCTTTACAAACGTCTCCACCCCAAAACAACAGAATATACATTCTTCTCATCTCCACAAGGCACATAATCTAAAATAGACCATATAATTGGACATAAAACAATCCTCAATAAATGTTAAATAACCAAAATCACACCAAACATATTCTCAGACCACAGCACAATAAAAATTGAAGTCAACACAATGAAAATTGCTCAAAACCATACAACCACATGGAAATGAAACATGTTCCTGAATGACTTTTGGGTAAATAATGAAGTGAAGGCAGAAATCAAGAAGTTCTTTGAAAATAATGAGAACAAAGATATAACATACCAGAATCTCTGGGACACAGCTAAGGCAGCGTTAAGGGGGAAATTCATAGCACTAAATCCTCACATCAAAAAGTTAGAAAGATCTCAAATTAACAACCTAACTTCACAACTGGATGAATTAGAAAAGAAAGAACAAACCCAAAGCAAGCAGGAGATGAGAAATGACAAAAATCAGAGCGGAACTGAAGAATATTGAGACATGAAAATTCAAAAGATCAATGAATCCAGGATTTCCTTTTTTGAAAAAAATAATCAAATGGATAGGCCATCAGCTAGACTAAGAATAAGAGAGAGAGGATCCAAATAAACACAATTAGAAATGCTGAAGGGAATGTTACTACTGACCACATAGAAATAAAACAACCATCAGAAACTATTACAAACACGTCTACACATACAAACTAGAAAACCTAGACAAGATGGATAAATTCCTGGACACACACACTCTCCTAAGACTGAGGCAGGAAGAAATTGATTCCCTGAGCAGACCAACAATGAGCTCTGAAATTGAATCAGCAATAAATAGCCTAGCAACCAAAAAAGCACAAGACCTGATGGATTCACAGCTGAATTCCACCAGATGTACAAAGTAGAGCTGGTACCGTTCCTACAGAAATGATTCCAAAAAATTAGGAGGAGAAATGTCTTCCCAACTCACTCTATGAGGTCAGCATCATCATGATACCAAAACCTGGCAGAAACACACTAAAAAAGAAAACTTCAGGTCAATATCCCTGATGAACATCCATGCAAAAATCCTCAACAAAATACTTGCAAACCAAATCCAGCAGCACATCAAAAAGCGAATCCACCATAACCAAGCAGTCTTCATCCCTGGGATGCAGGGTTGGTTCAACATACGAAAATCAATAAATACGATTCATCACATAAACAAAACTAAAGACAAAAACCACACGCTTATCTCAGTAGATGCAGAATAGGCTTTTGATAAAATTCAACATCTCTTCATGTAAAAACTCTGAATAAACTAGGTACTGAAGGAACACACCTCAAAAGAATAAGAGCCATCTATGATAAACTCACAGCCAACATATTACTGAATGGGCAAATGTTGGAAGCATCTCCCTTGAAAACTGGCACAAGACAAGGGCGCCCTCTCTCACCACTTTATTCAACATAGTGCTGGAATTCCTAGCCCGGGCAATCAGGCAAGAGAAAGAAATAAAGAGTATCCAAATAGGAAGAGAGGAAGTCAAACGATCTCTATTTGCAGACAACATGATTGTATACCTAGAAAACCCTATAGTCTTGGCCCAAAAGCTCCTTCAGCTCATAAACAACTTCAACAAAGTTGCAGGATACAAAATCAATGTACAAAAATCACTAGCATTCCTATACACCAACAATAACCAAACTGAGGGCCAAATCAGAAAGGCAATCCCATTCATAATTGCTACACACTCACAAAAAATACCTGGGAATACAGCTTATCAGAGAGGTGAAAGATTTCTACAATGAGAATTACAAAACACTACTCAAAGAAATCAGAGAAGACCCAAATGGAAAAACATCCCATGCTCATAGATAGGAATAATCAATATAATTAAAATGGCTACACTGCCCAAAGCAATTTACAGATTCAGTGCTATTCCTATCAAGCTACCAATGATATTCTTCACAGAACTAGAAAAAATTATTTTAAAATTTATATGGAATGAAAGAAGAGCCCAAATAGCCAATGCAATCCTAAGCAAAAAGAACGAAGCTGGAGGAATCACTTTACCTGACTTCAAACTACACTATAAGGCTATAGTGACCAAAACAGCATGGTACTAGTACAAAAACAAGCATATAAACCAATGGAACAGAATAGAGAGCTCAGAAATAAGGCCACACATCTATGACCATCTGATCTTTGACAAAGCTGACAAAAACAAGCAATGGGAAAAAGACTCTATTCAATAAATGGTGCTGGGATAACAGGCTAGCTATATGCAGAAGATTGAAGCTGGACCCCTTTTTCACACCACGTACAAAAGTCAACTCAAGATGGATTAAATACTTAAATGTAAAACTCCAAACTATAAAAACCCTGGAAGATAACCTGGGCAATACCATCCTGGACACAGGAACGGGCAAAGATTTCATGACAAAGACACCAAGAGCAATTGCAACAAAAGCAAAAATTGACAAATTGGATCTAATTAAACTTAAGAGCTTTTGCACAGCAAAAGAAATTATCAATAAATAGATAACTTATAGAATGGAAGAAAATATTTGCAAACTACCCATCCAACAAAGGTCTAATATCCAGTATCTGTAAGGAACTTAAACAAATTTACAAGAGAAAAATAAACAACCCTGTTCAAAAGTAGGCAAAGGACATGAACAAACACTTCTCAAAAGAAGACATACATGCAGCCAACAAGCATATGAAATAAAGGTCAATATCACTGATCATTATAGAAATGCAAATCAAAACCACAACAAGATACCATCTCACACCAGTCAGAATGGCTGTTATTAAAAAGTCAAACAATAACATGCTGGCAAGGTTGCTGAGAAAAGCGAACCCTTATACACTGTTGGTGGGATCGTAAATGAGTTCAACCATTGTGGAAAGCTGTATGGCGATTCCTCAAAGAGCAAAAAACAGAATTACCATTCGATCCAGCAGTCCCACTAATGGGATTATAGAGCATTCTCCCATAAAGACACACACATGCAAATGTTCACTGCAGTACTATTCACAATAGCAAAGACATGAAATCAACCTAAATGCCCATCAATGATGGACTGGATAAAGAAAATGTGGTATATATACACCATGGAATATTATGCTGCCATGAAAAAGAACAAGAGCATGTCTTTGGCAGGAACATGAATGGGGCTGGAGGCTATCACCCTTAGCAAACTTATGCAGGAACAGAAAACCAAATATAACATGTTCTCACTTATAAGTGGGAGCTAAATGATAAGAACTTATGAACACAAAGAAGGAAACAATGGACACTGGAGTCTACTTGAGGAAGGAGGGCAGGAGGGAGAGGAGCATAACTGGGTAATGTAATAACATGTACAACAGATCCCTGTGACACATTTATCTATGTAACAAATCTTCACATTTATCCCCAAAACTAAAATAAAAATTTTAAAAAAGAGAATCATGCAGTGGCTTTATTCTTGCTCTTAAAAAAAGGTGATGTGATGGCAGTGATGGTCAATACCATATGGGGAAGACCAGGTCCACACTCTGTCTAGAATCAACTGCTACCACATAAGTCTTCTTGGTTAAGCAATTTGCGCCTACAGTGACAGGATAGGTCCCTGGATATACTTCTATGTAGAGGTGTTCTCACCAGGCTGGGATGCCTCTGGAGCAGGCTTTGATATTTGATAGATGCCTCCAGCACCAAGGGATGTCTTTTTTCAGTCTTTTCTCTGATCATTCCCTACGTCCAAGCACATGTGCAGCTTCAACCTGCCTCTGTGAAAATGACAGACATGGGTTGCTCCTTCTTCCTCTGGCAAAGATGAATAACATTTCTCACAATAACTTGAAGTACTGTCTATGAATTCAGCCATTGTTCAGAAGAAAGAACTAAGGGTTGGGTGTTTCTCGTCTCTTCGGCCCACTTCTCACGGCGCATGCGCCCAGCACTCTCCATAATCTTTCAACATGGAAATCTGATGATGTCACTTCCCTTCATCCCATCGATCTTGGGAAGAAGCTCAAATACGGCTTCCAAGGCTGTTTATGAGTAGGACGCTGCTCCCTCTACAGCTTCATCTTTCAACACTCCTCCTACCCCGCTCTCTGCTCCAGCCATCCTGAATTTCAATTCTTTTCTCATCTGGGATTGACAGGCTCATTCCTTCTTCCCTCTCCCCTCTCCTTGGCTAACTCATCCTTTAGGTGTAAGATTAGAGAGCACTTCCCCTCAGAACCTTTCTGACTCTCCCTGTCTTGTTTACTTCTTTACTGTTAGGTTGACTTTTTTTTTTTTTTTTTTTTGTAATTCTATAGTATCCTATACTTCTGCAATCACAGCCTTAGTCATTCCTATGATGAATGCTCATTTATAGCCTCCTCCACTCAACTGTAAGCTGCGTAAGGGCAAGGACTCTGCTCCCCTGTGCATCACTGAGTCCTAGCACCTAGACTGCTACCTAAGACACAACAGGTGCTCAAAACTAATTATGGAATTATGAACAAAGGAACTAATCCATGAATCCCATCAAAGACAAAACAGGTAATTCTAGAGAGTGTATATGTGGTTAGCTTTGCTTTTTTCTTTTTTCTTTAATGTCTTTGATTCTTCCTTGTTCCCATGCTTAATTTTCAGCATTCTTGTTTACTTATGTTTTGGATCAATATACATTTCTCCATTATTTTGTGTTTTTCATACCAAGCAAGAATAAACTTTACCTTACCTAAGTTTAGGCCCTTTTCCTCTAAAGTCTTTTCCACCTTCTCTGCTTTCACTATTTTCTACTTCATCCCATATTTACAAGCATCCAAGTTATAAAGTATTCTGCAGTGTTTATTGACTATAATATTTTCTTGTATGATTCATTGTAGTTTCATTTATGTGGCTATGTTAAAGACACTTAAGTCTAATAGAGAATGTAAAGTTCCTTAAAGTTGAAGTTCCAAAAGCAATTAAAAT
The DNA here is from genome assembly GCF_002776525.5 of Piliocolobus tephrosceles. Taxonomy (NCBI): domain Eukaryota; kingdom Metazoa; phylum Chordata; class Mammalia; order Primates; family Cercopithecidae; genus Piliocolobus; species Piliocolobus tephrosceles. The sequence continues at coordinate 82,206,129 of NC_045438.1, read as the reverse complement.
TTAAGGTAATAAGCTTTAAAGCAAAGCCATCTCCTATGGATATCCTTCAGGAATGTTATACTAACCAAGAAATCTGAAGAACCATCTCTTATTCATATTAAGGGAACAGGGACAGTAGCTTCACACAGCTGACTTCTCTTTGTTACTGACTAGCTTTTTCTGCTCTATGGATAATACAAACAGGATCAAAGGATCATGATACACCACAAGTAAATATCCCTTTTAAGCAGATGGATTGCAAGTTAGGAAAAAAAGTTGCTCTCCAGTGATTAAAACAGCTCTCTGGAAGCCCACTTTATTGCATCTAAGTACATTGCTAGTCTCACTGGGAGAGTTTATTCCTTTCAAAGATTCAGCCTCACAGCTGGTAAGAGTTTTGATAAATAATTTTGTTGTATCTATATGTACCTCTTGTTAATACAGGCATATCAATGATCAGTACTCATGAATTAGAATTGACTTGTTAATGTTCATATTGTCTCAGTAATCCAAGAGACATGCATTTGATGAATGAAAATGCCTTGGTCACGGAAAGACCAAGATGCACTCTTAAGAAAAGTGGACCATATTAAGCCAACAGGGTCACTGTAAGTATCTGATGTCAAAGTGGAATAAACAAAGGAATATTTGTTATTTGCAGTTATCCAAGAAGGTGGCAGCACAGTCCAGTTCAGTCATTAAGGCGTGGGAGCGGGGGCCTAACCAGACCTGTGTTTGGTTCTAAGCTCTGCCATTCGCTACCTAGATCTAGAAAATGTTCCTTACCTCCTTTAAACCCAATACCATAAAATGGAGATAATAGTACTTACCAAATAAGATTTTTATGATGATTAAAGGAGACAATACATATAAAGTAAAATTTGAGCCCAATCTCAAGTATATAGCAAATGTTCAGAATACTTTACCTAAATTAAATATTATATTTTATCATCCATCTTCCTTTGCACAAACATGTGACATGACATCATATAAAATGCAGACTTTATTTATATGCAAGTCTTTAGGTGGCACTTGCAAGCTTCCATGCGCCTATGACATTTGGGTACTTTTATCTACATGCTGTAGGAACTGTTCATATTTATACCTGTCACGCCCATGTGGCTACATTTCAAAATGATGATTCAGTCATGATTATTCCAGGGTCTCCTGTGGGCCCAGCTCTGTCTTTACCTAATTATGTTAGTTTCAATCAACAACTATAATATGAAGACTTAATGAGGAACATAAATGAGAGTAATTCACATATACTAAAATCAACTTAAACACACACTAATATAATGTCCGGAAATGCATTATTTAAAATACCCTATACATTATAGAGAAATGCTTATCTTCAATCTTCCACTTGATTTGTGGTGTCAGTTAATTGAGCTATCAATTTAAACTTAAAAGCCTGAAATTTGAATATACAGAATAGCTGAACAGCTGCAGAAACAACCTTCTAAAAATATATACTGTTACCCAGCAGATGAAATAGTAATTATTTATTGAAAAATATCAGAATTTAATATTACCCAATAACTGCAAAAGTTGTTGAAAGGATATAATTAACATTTACTGAAGATTCTTAGGGGGTAAAAATATTTTATTTTATTTTACTTTTTTATTTTTTATTTTATTTTTTTTTGAGACGGAGTCTCACTCTGTAGCCCGGGCTGGAGTGCAGTGGCGTGATCTCGGCTCACTGCAAGGTCCGCCTCCCAGGTTTACGCCATTCTCCTGCCTCAGCCTCCCGAGTATCTGGGACTACAGGCGCCCACCACCTCGCCCAGCTAGTTTTTTGTATTTTTAGTAGAGACGGGGTTTCACCGTGTTAGCCAGGATGGTCTTGACCTCCTGATCTCGTGATCCGCCCGTCTCGGCCTCCCAAAGTGCTGGGATTACAGGCTTGAGCCATCGCGCCCGACAAAAATATTTTAAATAAAACAAATATTTAGAACTTCTTAGTTACTAGTAAAAACAATCTCTTAAAACACAATGTTCATCCACCTTGAAAAAAAATCTGCTGACTGGGACATTGCCAGATAATTCTGAAGCTCAAAAACGCCAAATCTGTCAAAATCAGGGAGTTGCTCTTGGTTTGTGTTGTCACAATCTGTGACTAGACAACGAGCGCTGCTCAGGTCAGGGGAACATTAAGGACCCAGAAAAGGCAGCAAAGGACTAGGAGATTTTGATGTACTAGAAAGACGCAGGATCAAGAGTCAGAAGACCTGGCTCTCACCCCAACTTTAGCTCTTGCTAGCAGTGTGACTGGTCTCATTCATTCATTTACCTATTCATGCCAGCTGCTGGGGACATCAATGAAGAAGACAGACATATCCCTCACAAAGCTTATTCATTAAGGCCTCACCAGCACCCTAAAAATGGGGAGAGGACCATAGAGTTAAGAAGTTTAAATCAAACATCACAAGAAGAGGTCCATGATGGTCACCACTTTCATGGGATGAAAGGTATTTGACTTCGTTTCTTTATCCATAGAACATGAGTAGAACACCTGCTTTCTCTACTTCAGCAGGTACCAGACACTGTGGGCATTTAATAATGTGTTAAACAAATTTGAAATAAAAAACCCTACTTTATTAAAATAAACCATTAGGAAAATCAATTAAGTACAAGGTTATCAGAGCAAAGCTTGTCTGTTTCACAAACATCTTCATTGATATGTTTAGTGGCCCTTCAGAGGAAGCCAAATATTTGCATAACCATAAACCTCCTTCAAATATGTTGAGTCTTGTCATGGATCTTAATTTGCCAGAGTGGGTCCCTATGTTTGGCAGAACCCTTCAAATCATCTGAAGGCTGCCTGCTTTTTGAACGGGTTTTTACTGATGAATTTTTGGGAGGAGTTTAGAAGCTATCCAATAGAAAGTCTTTTAACCAATGGGCCCTAATCAACTGGATGGATCAATCAGCATTCTCCATCCCTTGTATAAAATATACTGACCAATACTGTGGTCAAATGAATATTGAATGTTCTCTCTGGTATGCTGGAGCACATCAGCTCTCCCTGCATAAACTGTTAATGCCAGCTGTACTTGCTTTGTAATTACAGAAATTAAATATTACGTTGGCCCATGAAATATGAGTGTGAAAATAAAGTTATTTGTATGAAAATTTAGTAAAATTAAAGAAATGAAAGTAAGTCACTAGAGGAAATCTGCCATTGAATTAGATATGATTGAGACAACTGTGAAAGATTGGGGAAATAATAAAAATTTAAAATGACTTTGCAGTCAGACTGTGTTGCAAGTGTCTTAAAAAATTCCTCACTTAAAGAGACTAAAAATGGAAATCATGCAATAATGTGCATAAAAGATTACATGAAATTCCAATCAGCAGACCCAAACTCCAAGAAAAGGCCTTGGGCCCACATCAAAAGATTGGTAAATAATTGTTAATTTGCGACTTTAGATTAAATACATGATTGAGGCTATGTAGTATCTTTTAAAAAAATGATTCACTGTTTAATTGATTTTTCAACTAACGAGAAAACATCCAGTCCCAGTCAGGTTAGATAAGAGGGCTCTGACTCTGCAACCAGCCTGGAACCCTGGGAAGCTCTAGGTAGATACGGTTCCTTCTTGCTGCTTCTTCTGATTTTTAAAAATTTCTAACTTTTCTTAACGGTTATTACTTGCTTCTTTAAATAATAACATTATTTTAATAAAAAGATATATATCTAAATTTCAGCTATTTTGGAGCAAAAAGCCTTTGCATTTTATTTATTTATTTATTTATTTATTTATTATTTGAGACAAATCTCACCCTGTCACACTCAGGTTGGAGTGCAGTGGCGCAATCTTGGCTCACTGCAACCTCTACCTCTCAGGCTCAAGCAATTCTCCTGCCTTAGCCTCCCAAGTAGCTGGGATTACAGGTGTCCACCACCATGCCCAGCTAATTTTTTTGTATTTTTAGTAGAGACGGGGTTTCACCATGTTGGTCAGGCTGGTCTCGAACTCCTGACCTCAGGCAATTCGCCCACCTCGGCCTCCCAGACTGCTGGGATTACATGCGTGAGTCACCATGCTCAGCTGCCTTTGCATATTTTAAACAAAGAAAAAAAGAGGCCAAATATTTTTACTCACGTGTTGCTTAAATGTTTAGTAATTCTGCCTGTTGTCCCCCATTTCTGGTGTGAGGCTACCTATCTATTAGTAAGACTGTTTTAACTGCAGGCCAATGAATATGACCCTTCCAAGTAAGAAAGGCTGAACCTTTCCAGTTGTAAAGGTTGACTCTAGGGCAGCAGAACTCTACCATGTGTGACAAGGTTTCCTTTTACTAATCTGGTTCTCCTCCTGTATATTTTGGGAAATGACACATGTCCAGGCAAAGCACACCATGGACCAAATGCACATCCTCTCTGCCTGGGACTTTAAGGGGCCATGACTCAAAGCACTTCACTGGGGATGCCCAGGGGTTGTGCATGACCAGACATCAGCAAAGCATTTTTGAGAAACCTCCTCCTCAACTAAAAATACCCACTGTGAGAAATCTGTAGCATGAAGCAAGGATCGAGTCAGTAAAACACAAAAAAAGAGACAGACTTGTGGCAGTCTCAGTATCAAACCCAGTTCACCCTCCCTTACCAGAACAAGAACAATCAAAAAAACATTTACAGGAAAGGACTTCTTGAAGGCAGTAATCTGGGATACATGGCCACACTCATTTTAGTCTTTTCCTTTCTCTTTCTCCTTGAGGGCTGGGGTGGGGAAAGTGGCCCCAAATTTGTTCAAAGTCCAACTGAACACAATCAATAATAGACTAATGATGACCTTTTTCTTAAATTTCTACTGAGACATTAGTTTTATTCCTCAGTAAACACCTCCTTGATTTCTGCATCCTAGGAGAGCCTGGGCAAACAAGAGCACAGGCAAGAAGTGGGAATGTGTTCAGAGAAAGTGTTGGTGAGGCCTGGCTCTCCCAGCCCCACTGATGGCTAAGAAAACGGCTTGACAAGAGGGAGACCCACCAGGACAGAAGGCTTAGCTTCACGGGGCAGACACATTGCCAGAGTAGATACTGACTGCCCATGGCAATGGTTCTATTTTTTTCATGGGAGACCTTCCTATAGTTACACATAAAAAAGAGACATAAAACTCGAGAACTTAATGGCAGAGAAAAATAAAATGGTAAATCTAGAATGTTTTGCTTAACTTCAAAACTGTTGTTGAATAGCTTAGAAGGTGTAGGGGGTTGAATTGAGGTCCCCAACAATATAGGCGTCCTAACTTCTAGAACCTGGAAATGAAACTTTATATGGAAAAAGGACCTTTGCAGATGTAATAAAGTTGAGAATCTTGAGATGAAATCATCCTGGATTACCTGAGTGGACCCTAAATCCAAGCGAGGTGTCCTTAGAAGACACAGAAGAGAAGACAGAGGAGAAGGCCATGTGGAGGTGAAGGCAGAGATTGGAGTAGTTCAGCCATGAGCTGAGGAGCTCCCTGGAGCCTCCCCAGAAGCTGGGACAGGGAAGGGAGGATTTTACCCTGAAGCCTTTGGAGGAAGTGTGGTCCTGCAACACCTTGATTTTGGACTTCCAGCCACCAGAACTGTGAGAGAATAAACATTGTTTTAAATCACCCAGTTTGTGATAATTCGTTAAGCAGACCTAGGATACAAACACTGAAGGCTAGGACAGCTTATAAGGAGACTGGGGGAAAAACTTCAAGAAATTTCTATTGGAAATAGAAATCTTATGTGAGAACGTCAAGATCGCCTCCTGATGCCCCAAAGCACTATGATTCTGAGGAGAGCAGGAGGGAGGGTGCGACTCTCCTCCGAATGCAGGCCTGGGCCCCAAAGCTGATGAAGGCACCCGCTGGCTGCATGGGGCCAGACCTAATGCGAGTCAGAGTCGCCAGGGGAACTTTTGTCAAAAGCTGATGTCTCCACTTAAGGGTGGCTGAGTCAGAATTTCTGGGGGTCAGGTTGGAGAATCTGTGTTTTTCAAAGTCTCTAATGTGATTCTAATGATCTCCCATCCTTAAAAATGGGCCGGGCGCGGTGGCTCACGCCTGCAATCCCAGCACTTTGGGAGGCTGAGGCAGGTGGATCACAAGGTCAGGAGATCGAGACCATCCTGGCTAACACAGTGAAACCCCATCTCTACTAAAGATACAAAAAATTAGCTGGGCGAGGTGGCGGGCGCCTGTAGTCCTAGCTACTTGGGAGGCTGAGGCAGGAGAATGGCGTGAACCCGGGAGGCGGAGCCTGCAGTGAGCCGAGATTGTGCCACTGCACTCCAGCCTGGGTGACAGAGCGAGACTCTGTCTCAAAAAAAATAAAAATAAAATAAAATAAAAAAAAGATGGGCCCAGGTTGTCTGCTCCCTCCCCCTTTCAATGTTTGAGAAGTAGACTTGAAGTCAACTTTTAAAAAAACATTTGTCCAACAGGCTATTTATTATTAAAAACCCAGCTTTATTGTTTATGTAAAGCTGGATACAGATGCATTATAAAGTATTAAACAATACAGAAACGCACAAAGACAAAAGTAAATATCATCCAGATTCACCATCTCGGGAAACCTTCCATGTGTATTTCCAAGTGTTTATTCACACAGAGATGTCTGTGTACACTTTAACCTGCCACTCAAAGTGTGGTCCACAGACCAGCAGCACTGACAACACTAAGGAAATTGTTAACAATTCAGAATTTTGGGCCCTGACCCAGCAGGATTTACTAAAACTGCAAACATATTATATCCCTTGTTTTGTAACTTGCGTTTTCCACACTGCAATGTATTGTAACCTCTGTCCTTGGTAATAAATACAGATCTTATGATCATTCTTAATACATACACGGTATTCCTTTATGTACCAGACTTTACTTCATGAGCTCTCATTTGATGATCATTTCTAGTTTCCCATTTTTCCCACCATTGTAAACAATGCTCACCTAAAAACCCTTGAGAAAGTATCTTCCTGTTTTGTCACTATTATTTTTGGATAAATCCCTAGAAGTCAACCAGTGTGCAACGTTATGCACACTGATCATTTTAATACCTGATGCCAGAACACCAGCATGCATGCCCAGTGACCCTGCACACAAATGCTTGTTTCCTCACACTCTTGCCAACACTGGAGTTTTTCTAATAATTTTAACCTTTGCCTATCTGATACTTAAAAATGACAATTCATTGATTTTTTTTCCTTGCATTTTTCTAAAAGCAATAAAAGAGCTTCTCATACATTTATCGGCCATCTGTATTTCTCATTTTGTGAACTGTCCAAAGTTATTTTGGTTGCTTAACAGTTATAAAAGAATCTGTGGAATTACAGAGTTGAGGAATATGGTTTAATCACAATGAAAAGACATGAAGAAGAAGAAAAAAAAGGAAGGGAGAAGAAAATGTGCCATAAAAAAGGATAATCAAAAGATTAGTTGGTGTGTTTATTTATAGACACTGGTTACAGCAATCCAGTGATTAGGCAAATTAATGCAGCTGTGTATGATCACAGCTCTGGGATCAGCACCCACATCCTTTTCAAATGATGCCACCTGTCATTTAAGCATTTTGCATTTGCCTTTCATGTTACATACATTTCATGATGATTTCCATTTTAAAAACCTTCTTGGTTAACCCTTTGAAGGTTATCTTGATATGGATTCCCCTCTACCATCAGGAATGGGGTGAGTTAACCACTCTCCCAGGTAGGCAAGAGAAACAGCACATTTGCCTCTGAAAAAGACCAATCCTCTCCAAATGTTCACATCTTAGGAAAGAGAACAGTTGTATCCTTTTCACTGGGTGTAAAACTGCTTCTCTGCTCAGAACCAATGGAAAAAAATGGGGGTGGGGTCAGATGCTGTGTACTGGTTGACTTCAGTAGCATGTGCAAACCATGCCCATTCCACAGGGCACATGCACCCCTCACACCCCCAGGGTGACCTCAGGCCTGCTTTGTCACAGAGGCACCCACCTTGGGCTCAACACCCAGCGCACTCAACTTCTCAACAAGTGGCAGGGGTCTTCTCACAGGGCCCCTGGAACTCTTTCAACCCATAAGATGATGCCAAATGGGTGAAAACCCACCTCATCCATCCCTGCCACCCTCTAGTTGCTGCTTTAGTTGTGAATTGAGACAAATCAGTCATCCTCATTTGCAGACCATCCTCTGCATACAGCACAGCAAGAGCACTATGCCAGGTGGCCAGGAGGGCCGGCTGCAGGGAAACAGAGGAAAGCGTGGAGAGAGAAAGTCTCTAGGCTCCACGTTGCGAGCTGTGGGATATGAACAGGTGGAACAAAGTCTTTAATCAACACATTTCAGGATGTTAGAACAAGCGGGTCCCATTACAAAACCCGAAGGAAGGAATTTTAGGACAAAAGGAGAAGCATGACTTTATAGAATAGGTTCTGTATAAACACACGAAGCACATATACCTTAAGGACTGTGCATGCTAAAACATATTTCAGTAGCTGCTAGAATGGGAACAATAGATTCTTAACAGGTTTGAAAGGGATGGGGACTCGGGAACACATCTCAAAAATGTGGGTCAGAGTCAAGGAAGCTTGCTGTTACAGTGTCATATAATGCTCTCAGTGCTGTCAGATCCAGCATGGGCAGAAGAGAAAGCTTTGGGTCTGTCACAGTTACAGAGAATTGTAGACTTCAATATTTGGTTACGGGATGAAGAGGGAAAAAGGAATGAAGACTTTTAAATAAAAAGAAACAAAAGAGTGAACGCTACACGAAGTGTCAACCCTAGTGAAGTGATTATGTTTTAACTGTGTAAATAAAGTTCCATTAAATATTCAACATAACAGCAATAAAATGTGAAACACTGAGAAGCATTTCTCTCTAGTCAGTGTTTGGCAGACATGTTGTGTTTGCATCTTGCTCTTCACGGTGATATCTCTAACAAATTTAAGGGCAAAAGTGATGTAGACCATACATTCTAGAACAAATTCTAAAACAGCAAGAAGTGGTCAAATGCCCAGTGGCTTAGTCAGATTCTTAATTCTACACACTACATTTATTCTCCAGTCTCACTGAAAATCTAACAGCCGAGTGGTCAAAAGAAAAGATAAAACTGCAAAATCGGAGCGCCACAAATTTCTGCTCCTCCTACTCCAGCCAACTTAACTTGTCAGGGAGGAGGCAGCCTCTGTTTCCTTCCTCCCTTAAAGGGGGGATGGCAAGCTGTCGACAACTCCTACTGTACAAAAGAGTTGTTCACACTGCAAAAGTGTTTACTGCTCACAAGTGACGCTCAAAATTAATTCACAGCAGCAACACCAGCAGAAAGCTTTGACAGACTGTCTTATGTGTTGACACAGTTATACGTTGTTGCATAAAAAAAAGTAACACACTTTTCCTCTTTTCCAGCCCATACACACTGAAGTTGCTCAAAGGAGAGACTGCGAAATGCGTCTGAGATTGTAAATGCCACCCTCCAGGTAAGGATTTCCCACTCCAGTGTTGACGGCTGCAGATGTGAGAAGATGTGGACCCCCCCCTTTTTGAGGTGAAGCAAGGCTGCGAGCCTCTCACCCAGTCTCTGTTACAACTGGCCTTGCTGGTGGTTTTTCCTTTAAGAGCATTTCCCTTTAGGGCAAGCCTCAGGCACCAAGGTGGGAAGTGGGGTAGAGCTGCTCATTATACCACCTCGGCAGAAAAAGAGATGCCAGGATAACAGCTTTCAGAGACACAAATCATTCACCTTCCTCTTCCTTTACGAAACAATAACCCTGTACTTACAATGGCTTTGGGAGGCTGGGAAGATGTGACTTTCTTGCTCAGAAATGATTTACATTAAAAAATCAGAAAGAACGCAGTGTGATTTAATTATCTCAAGTTATCTGAGACGATTAGAGTTAAAACAGAAGCCAGGTGGGACAGCCAGTATGTGGCCTCATCTCGAAGATGTTGTACAGACTCTTTGGCTCAGCTCATCGATGTGCTGTGGCATGAAGCTGTTGTGTCTGAACAGTTCCTGCTGAGCAGCGTCCTCACTGAGAAGTCATGGGACTTGAAAAATGAAGACCATTGACACTTTAAAGGTGCTTCTGGCAATCAGAAGTAGCCACTTGTGTAAAAACTACGCAGTGCAAGAACTTTCTTTAGATGGCAATATGTAAGTATCTATTGAAAGTAAGGTTTGCATGGAGCTAACCCCAAGGAAAACTGTGGGCCAGGATTCACTGCCTTCCCATGCACTTTTCCCTTATGCCCCCATCTCCATTTCCCCAGCCATGGTCCACAGGTGCCCAAAGAGCTCTTCTGGCTTTGCCCCTTACCCCGTCCTGGCCTATGCTTCTCCTTCCCTCTCATTCCTCCTCAGCACCAAACTCTCCTTTCTTTTGGTCTTGGGAAGGACATGGAGGAAAGAATCCATATCAAGACGCAAATGACTGACAATTTAAGGTATTCATCCTACTAGGCTTTGGGGATTTTTTCCCCTCGGGTTTAATTTGTTTGGTGGTTAACATTAATAGCTAAATCCACACACACACACACGTTTTTTGGTATCATCAACAACTTTAAGAGTCTATAGGCTGGGTGCAGTGGCTCATGCCTGTAATCCCAGCACTTTGGGAGGCCGAGGCGGGTGGATCACGAGGTAAAGAGATTGAGACCATCCTGGCCAACATGGTGAACCCTGTCTCTACTAAAAATACAAAAATTAGCTGGGTGTGATGGTGGGCGCCTGTAGTTCCAGCTACTTGGGAGGCTGAGGCAGGAGAATCGCTTGAACCTGGGGGGCGGAGGTTGCAGTGAGCCGAGATCGTGCCACTGTACTCTAGCTTGGTGGCAGAGCGAGACTCTGTCTCAAGAAAAAAAAAATCTATAAAGGATATCAAATAGTTTCAGAACCACTGTCCCAGACTACTGGAGCCCTAAAAACTTCACTAAAGTGGTTTCCTACTTCTTTGTCACATATTTCTTTTTCTTCTAAAAAAACCAAGGTCATGTGCAGAATGTGCAGGTTTGCTAATATAGGTGTATGCATGCCATGGTGGTTTGCTGCACCTATTGACACGTCCTCTAAGTTCCCTCCCCTCACCTCCCAACAGGCCATGCTGTGTGTTGTTCCCCTCTCTGTGTCCATGTGGGATTTTTTTTTTTTTATACTTTAAGTTCTGGGGTACGTGTGCAGAATGTGTGGCCATTTTCATGATACTGATTCTTCCTATTCATGAGGATGGAATTTTTTTTTTTTTATTGTTATACTTTAAGTTCTAGGGTACATGTGCACAACATGCAGGTTTGTTACATATGTATACATGTGCCATGTTGGTGTGCTGCACCCATTAACTGGTCATTTACATTAGGTATATCTCCTCATGCTATCCTTTTCCCCTACCCCCTCCCCACAATAGGACCTGGTGTGTGATGTTCCCCTTCCTGTGTTCAAGTGATCTCATTGTTCAATTCCCACCTATGAGTGAGAACATGTGGTGTTTGGTTTTCTGCTCTTGTGATAGTTTGCTGAGAATGATGGTTTCCAGCTTCATCTATGTCCCTACAAAGGACATGAACTCATCCTTTTTTATGGCTGCATAGTATTCCATGGTGTATATGTGCCACATTTTCTTAATCCAGTCTGTCACTGATGGACATTTGGGTTGATTCCAAGTCTTTGCTATTGTGAATAGTGCCGCAATAAACATATGTGTGCATGTGTCTTTATAGCAGCATGACTTATAATCCTTTGGGTACATCCCCAGTAATGGGATGGCTGGGTCAAATGGTATTTCTAGTTCTAGATCCTTGAGGAATCACCACACCGTTTTCCACAATGGTTGAACTAGTTTACAGTCCCACCAACAGTGTAAAAGAGGATGGAATGTTTTTCCATTTGTTTGTGTCCTCCCTTACTTCCTTGAGCAGTGGTTTGTAGTTATCCTTGAAGAGACCCTTCACTTCCCTTGTTAGCTGTATTCCTAGGTATTTTATTTTATTTGTAGCAACTGTGAATGGGAGTTCATTCATGATTTGGCTCTCTGCTTGCCTACTGTTGGGGTAAAGGAATGCTTGTGATTTTTGCACACTGATTTTGTATCCTGAGACTTTGCTGAATTGCTTATCAGTTCAAGAAGTTTTTTTTTTTTTTTGGTTGTTTGTTTTTTGAGACAGAGTTTCATTCTGTCACCCAGGCTGGAATGCAGCGGCACGATCTCAGCTCACTGCAACCTCCACCTCCTGGGTTCAAGCGATTCCCCTGCCTCAGCCTCCTGAGTAGCTGGGATTACAGGTGCTCACCACTGTGCCTGGCTAATTTTTGTATTTTTCAGTGGAGACGGGGTTTCACCATGTTGGTCAGGCTGGTCTCAAACCCCTGACCTCATGTGATCCGCCTGCTTTGGCCTCCCAAAGTGTTGGGATTACAGGAGTGAGCCACAGTGCCTGGCCAGCTTTTGGGATTTGTTAGAGCACACCATCGACTGGTGGAATTCCTGCTGGTGTGATGAGATGCAGTGAGAAGTTGTAAGATGCCCTCCAAGATAGAGGAGGTCTCCTTGATCAGTATAGGGACAGACAGCTGGCCCAGGATACAGGTGTTAATGTAGCCATGAGGTAGGATGCACTGGTCCTACCTGATTAGGGTGATGCTGACACAGGAGCTAACAACGAAGGATCATTTTCTCTTTTGCCTGGCACTGTAACATATGTACCACATGCTTTTATATATGTGGTTCTCATCCAGTAGAGTATGACCCTGAGCGTGAGTATTTTTAGTATTCTCATTTACTAAGGTGGAAATTGAGGCTTGAAGAGGTTAGATAACTCGCTTACGGCTATCATGCTAATAGAACAGCAGAACTGGAATTGAAAGCCAGCTGTCTGGAGCTCGTGGCCTTCAATCCACCTCCAGTGGTTTCATCTCAATAGGAACCATTGATTGTGAATAGCCGGTACAGGCCAGCACCCCCTGCTTCACCGTGGGGCAATACTAAGACAGCTAGAGGCCAAATTGCAGATGCAGAGGCTTTGCTCACATGAAGGTGGTGAAGTTAGAAGAGCATGAAATCTGAAGGCAAACAGATCTGGTTAAAATCCTGGCCCTGTTTGTTGCTTTGCTTTAAGACCTGAAGTTAATCTGTGAACTTTAGTGTTCTCCATCTATAAAATTCATCAGATACTACCTGCTTTACAGAGTTGTTTGTGAGAACTGAATAAGGTAATACACATGCAAAATATTTTGGGAAGCATAAACTCTTAGATGTTGTTAGTGTTAATATGGTCTTCAGTGGGAAGAGTCACTCCTGAGAGTGGAAGATTGACTTTCACATCAGTATCACCTACCCCACCTGAGAAATCCAGGAGTGGGCTCTCAGGAGGACCACTGAGGAAAAGAGAGTAGAAGCATTTACCAGTTATCAGAGGCATTTACTAGTAATAGTCAAGTTTGACCCTAAAAAACAACACAAGAAGATGAATTCTGTGACATGTGGATGAGAAACATGAACTTTCAATGAATTCAGAAATTCCACACTCATAGCCTGCTTCAAGTCCTGTGTCAGCTGCTGAATCAGAGTAGAAGGCATCAATTTTCTTGTTGGTGATTACACTTATGCCTTTGTACACCACCGGCTGCCTTCAAAAGAAAGGGTCACCTTTGTGCAGTTGACTCCTCATTTTGTAATAATTCCAAAATGCAGTAGCTTCTCCCAAAGTAGTTCAAAGACACCAAACTGCTGAGAACCAGGGGCGGCCATCAGGATACCAAACTTCCTGCTTCAAATGGCCCGAATCTCAGCGAAGGCTTCTGAATAGATACGCAAGCTCCAGAAGGACAGACTGCGGTCATTAACCTAACCCTTTTTTATGGCGATTCTCAATTCTTTTTCTACACATGAGCTCACCCTTCAAACACCACATTTATGTCCATTTTTGGGAGGGTTGAACTAAAGTTTAAGACATTATGTCATTGTAAACAAACAATCACAAGTAGCGTGACTCTGTGGAAAATACAGCATTTCACTTTTGTGGTACTGGTTCCACTATAAGAACAGGGAACCCAAATGATGAGGTCAGTGGGCCAGCTGCCACAGCAAAGAGATTGCCAAGCTGAGCAAGCTGCTTTCACTCACAACTAAAAAATTAAGCTCACTATTGTTATGCTAGCCAACGAAAGTGATTGCATTCCTAAATTAAATGGAAACAGAGCTTCAGAGGCTGCTCCTCCTTAGTACTACATGTTCATGCCAGGAGGTCAAGAGGCTGCCACTTTTGCTGATGATAGACATAACCACATCCATGGTTATTCCATTTAGAAGACACTGCTGGCTAATAATAAAAAGTAAATGAAAACACACACTACTGTGAATCAGGTAGCAGTAAAAACGGATGCAATAATGTGGCAGATGTTAAGAGAGGAAGCTATCTAAGTCCTAGAGACTCATCTAAAGAGTGTAAACCATGCTCTTCTGCCAAGTGGCTACGACTTCTACTTGCAAGCAATGTAGTATTACGTAAGTCAACCTGACTTGGTCTTCATCTATTTTTTCCTAAGGCAGAACATTATCCTTCCAGCATGCAACAGGGCTGGTCATACCCCCTAAACAGCTTTGATTAAATCTGGGTTATATACCAAGCATCAGAACCAGCCTGGGTTACATAACCGCCACCCCTCCCACCTTCCTGTCTACCAATCATACTTCCAGGCTCCCAGACTTGGAGCCTCAGGGTCTTCTCTGATTTTATCTTTCTGGTTCCTCTGTTGTCCTGGCCCCACCAATATTTATATTCAGTCTTCACCAACATCTCACAGATTACTCCTTTGATATGTGCCCAGAGTCCATCTCTGTTTCTTTACGCCTACAGTCACCATTTTTGTGCAGGGTCCTCCTCCCACCCCCACCGTGGCTACACCATTACAAGAACCTCTAACTGGTCTTCCACCTCTGGTTTGTGCCCCAGCAACCTGTCAGGGACACCACCATTAAGCCATTGTAATGGTTTTCCTGGGCTTACAAAAGGGCAGTGCACAACTCAGCTTGTATTCATGGCCCCCAACAACTCGGTACCAGCCTGTCTTTCCAATCCTATTTCCCCTTTCTGCCTGGCTGAACCACTTCTTGAGCCCTGCAGTGTACCACTCCCTGTCTTTGCATGTCATCTTTTCCCACCCAAAGTGCCCACTTCTTCTGTCTAGCTACCCTCTGAGATCCAATTAAGCCACATCTCCTCCAGGAAGACAGCGCTGGTCATTCCTGAGAACATGCAGCCCAGATCCGGATCACTTACTTGGTGATAAGTAGAGTACCTCCTTTTGATCTCTTTTATAGCACTTACTGCTTTGATGGCTATTCAAATGCAAATCAGTTAATTTCTTGTCTCTTCAACTAGATTTATCACAGCTCCCAGAAGACTATATTTTCTACTTTTTTAATATTATCTCTGCCCACCCCATCTTTTGTCCTTCTCCTCCTCCTTCAAAACTCATGTAGCAATCATAATATTAAATAAGGACTTATTTTTATCTATGTCCTAAGGAGAAACCAGGAAGGAAACCTAAGTGAAATGCAAGAGTAAACTCAGCAGAGATGTAACTGGCCCTTCTGGGTGGAATATACACCAGAACTGAATAAATCCAGAATTGAGTACATCTGCTGCCAGCATATCTTCAATGCTGCCAAATGCCCTCACCTACATTAAATTAGGTAATCTTAAACTCAGGCTTTGAGATATAATTCAGTATGTAAGGAAGGGAGAAGAAGAAAGAAAACAATTCCTCTTTAGAAATGCATTTTCCCCCAAACACTTCAAACACATTACTTCGCTTTTAATCCATTTTAATTTAGAAATATTTCTGTAATATGGTATAGAAATATTTTGATGATGTACATCAGTGCCCTGTTTGTAGTATCAACCTAGGCATGAAGAGTGATGAAGGCCGACATTTACAAAACGATGGATGAGAAGAGTCCTTCCTGGTCCAATGGGGTTAGTGAGGTAGGAGTAGCCTGGAACACCTGGTAGAGCTGGATTACGGGATGTATAGTTCAGGTGGTCAGGGGCCTATGGGCAAGTTTCACTGTGATGGTAATAATTATGCAGCAGAAACAGGCAGTGCAGAGAATAATTTGAATGGTGACCATCTCCAGAGTGGCAGCCTCCAGAGTGAGGCTTTTCACAGTGCCCAGTCTTCTTGACCAAAAGGCAGGGGGACTTTGCTAGAGGAGTTGGTATTTATGTCTAAATGGAGAGTGGTACGCTCTGGTTGAATTGAAGCCTTGTGCAAATAACTGGCATGTGCTTTGGTCAGGGCAGGTAGCCTCTGTGGGAGAGGGTCTGAGAGCGCTGGGGCAATTCCTTCCCATCAACTTAGTTAGGAGGGTCATGCCTCCCTGTCTCTGAGGCCTTGAGTCTTTAACAGTGATTGAGATCTACATGGCAGATACAGGCAGAGTAGATGGCAGGCAACATGGGAAGAACAGATTCAGGCCTTAGCAGTGGCCCTGAGATTTACATTAGAATAATTTTCAGTTGCCTCCTTAATTTTTCTCTTCCCCCAATGGAGCGATGACCGTGCAACAGTATCACCTCCCTGGCAGTATGCTAAAGCCATTTCTTTTTCCCGAATAGAGAATGAAACTGAGGCAGCCTTGTCTTCCTTCTTCAGAGTAGTTTTCACATCCTACAAACATTTTCTTTACTTGTTGCTACCATTGTCCTCCCTCCTGACACAGCCAACTAAAACCTTATCTCTAGCTTCATCATAAAATGTTCCCTTCTTATTACCTACACCTTGCCATCTATCGCTCACATTTTGAGAATCTGCACCAAGACTTTAGAAGATTATGATGCTTCTGCACCAATAACCCTCGGATACACTTCTCCCCAAAGTTCTACTGAATGTTTGACATTGATTAGAATTCTGTTCACAACCAACCTTTAAAGTAAAACATTAGGCTGGGTGCAGTAGCTCGCGCCTGTAATCCCAGCACTTTGGGAGGCTGAGGTGGGTGGATTCCTTGAGACCAGCCTACGCAACAGGACAAAACCCTATCTCTACCTAAAAACACAAAAACTTAGCCAGGCATGGTGGTACATGCCTGTGGTCTCAGACACTCGAGAGCTGAGTAGGAGGATTGCTGGAGCCCAGGAGGTTCAGGCTACAGTGAGCTGTGATTACACCACTGCACTCCAGCCTGGGCAACAGAGCAAGACTCTGTCTAATAAGAGCAGGCCCTACTATGATCAAGATTCCTAGGAGCCTTGTATTCTCTTTGCATTAGCCCTCCTCCCACTTATTTCCTCACTCACCAGCCATCCACTGGGCACACATCATATGCTGACTCAAGTCTCATGGCTGGTGGAATGTGGATGATACACTGAACCTCTATCATCGTCTCTGACCCTTTCCACTGCCACCAGGTCTGTGGTCACCTTCACTGCTGTTTCTCAACTCTACCACGGCCAGCACATCATCCCTACTTCTTATCTTGGCTGCGCCTTGTTTTTACTGCTCTGCCTCTTTCCTTCTTTCTCTTTTGTCACTTCACCCAAGCTTCCTGAACTTCTCCAAGGCCAGTTACCCTTCCTCAGACATCACCCATCCACCAGGGCTCTCCTTCCTGTGATCAGTCAAGTCCCGCGAGCACAATCCTGCACTGTGACCCTGCGCCATGTTTTGTTGTTGCTCACTGCTTAGGTTGCGTTGCTTTACCTCCAGAGATACCCACATAATTGACCTTCTTCTTCTTTTTATAAACTTCAGGGTCAGTTCTATTATGGACAAATAGGACTATTAACACTGGTGGCTGCTTTGTCAATGTAACAGTATGGAAAGGGCCTGGTTTTGGAGTCAGATCTGATTTCAAATCCTTGTCAATTGCAGTAGTAGCTGTGGAATCTCTGACAAATCATTTAAGTTCTTCTCAGTCTCAGCTGTCACACTGGCAAAATGGGACTGATAATTATTACCTCATATGTTTATTTTGATAAGGATTGAATATATAAAATGCCTTACACATAGAAGGCAACCTGGAAATGCACCTCCCCTGGCCCACTCTTTACCTTCTCCCTATAAATGTGATGCAGAAAATGGCTACACGGAACAGTTAGGAAGGAGAGGGGATATCACTGGCAAAATTAAGCAAAGCTAATAATAATGAACAGATTAACTACAAATGCTACTTACTATAACCAGGGCTGGTGTATCATAAAATTGTACAGATTAAGATGAAAAAAAAGGCAAAAAAATTAATTCCACAGGAGCAGCAAAAAGCAGTGGTCACCAAATGTGAACATAACAGCCAGCCTCTACAGTAATGAGCACTAAACCATGCTATTTGTCTTTTCTTTTTTCTTTTTTTTTAAATCCTACAAAGAAACAGTATACAAGGAAACTAGCATGTGAGAAAGACTCGGACTTATATGTACGAGCTAATAGATGTGCAAAAACCTAGACCAGATTCCCATTTCAAAAAGGAACTTGTAGAGTCACTGGACCTACCCTGACAGTGAGGCAGTCCTGGTAGAATGCCACGTCATCCCGTGACACTAGCACTGTGCACATACATTAAAAAAAAAAAAAAAAAAAAAAAAAAAAAAAAAAAGGCTGTTCCAGTGAAGCCAGGAAGAGAACAGACGGCAAAGCCTGACACAGACAGAAAGAGGGACAGGTTTGTCTTGACTCCATCTGCCATTTTTAAACCCAAGACACGATATCACCTAAGAAATACTCACACTAACATTTCATTCAACAATTCCTCCACTGCAAGTCACATGAAATAAGTTAGACAAGAGCAGTTCTGCCTAAACTACATGCTGTCTGAGAGGCATACTAGTTCTTTGCAAATACCTAAACAGAACTTTCAGATGTTTCTGCTGGAATGAGAAAAAACATGTGCATTTGAGTGTAATGTGATGGTTTTCAACTGCTTAAAGGGGCCATAAATCTATTAGCTTGAACTTCAAAGAAACAAATTCTGAGAACATTGAAAATTAGGGTGGGGCAAGGAGAATTGGATCTACCTAGTTTCTCCGTTCTTTCCCAGAAAAACAATAAGAACCAAACCAGCCTCCAGTCTCTTTCTTCTCCCAATTTTTACTACTTGCCACACTTTTGAAAACATCTTCTACATACTTCTAGCTCTGGACAAACACATTCTTATTCAAGTTTGTGGTTAACTCCATGAGCTCATTTTTCTATGATTTGTTGGACATTTTTATGTGGCTTTTATGGAGAACAGTTTAAAGTGAATTATCTTTGAGAAGCCTGTGGGATTCTATAATTCTCTGGTGCTCTCCCCAATCAGGATGATTTATTCCAAGACAATTCTAAACCAAGAAGGAGGACTCGTTGCCCAGACTTTTAATAAGATTCGGCTGCTGTCTTGCAAAGCCAGGCAGTGTGGGACAGCTGGATGAAGTGAGTGGGACTAGGCTTAGATTGACTCTGTGTGATCAGAGCAAGTGATTTCACCTCTTTGGGACTCTGTCTTTGCCACAATAAAACATAAGGAGTGGTGATGGCGATGACTTCGCAGATTCTCCCAGCCCTAATACTCTATGAGATCATGACGGTTATACTCTTAAAACACACACACACACACACACACACACACACACACACACACACACACACACGTACGTCTCTCTCTCTCTCTCTGATAGATTTTCTCATAACCAAAGGCTCATTCTAGATTTAATCAAAGATACAAATAGGAGAAACATGGACATGAACTGGACAGTGAGAGTCCATTTAAACCAGCAGGGAGGCTGGGCACGGCGACTCACGCCTGTAATCCCAGCACTTTGGGAGGTCAAGGTGAGCGGATCACCCAAGGTCAGGAGTTCGAAACCAGTCAGGCCAACATGGTGAAGTCCTGTCTCTACTAACAATACAAAAATTAGCCGTGTGTGATGGCATGGGCCTGTAATCTCATCTACTTGCTAGGCCAAGGCAGGAGAATCGCTTGAACCTGGGAGGCAGAGGCTATAGTCAGCTGAGATGGTGTCACTGCACTCCAGCCTGGGTGACAGAGCGAGATCAATCTCAAATAAAATAAAATAAAATAAACCAGCAGGGGGATACTGACAAATCTAAGAGTGGGCAGAAAAAGGATCCATGTAAGCCTTGTCCTTAAAAAAAAAATCATTGAAAAAAATCACTATAATAGATTTGAGATGATATGAAAGTTAACAAGGATATCCAGGAATTGAACTCAGCTCTGCACCAAGCGGACCTAATAGACATCTACAGAACTCTCCACCCCAAATCAACAGAATATACATTCTTCTCAGCACCACATCGCACTTATTCCAAAATTGACCACATAGTTGGAAGTAAAGCACTCCTCAGCAAATGTAAAAGAACAGAAATTATAACAAACTCTCTCTCAGACCACAGTGCAATCAAACTAGAACTCAGGACTAAGAAACTCAATCAAAACCACTCAACTACATAGAAACTGAACAACCTGCTCCTGCATGACTACTGGGTACATAATGAAATGAAGGCAGAAATAAAGATGTTCTTTGAAACCAATGAGAACAAAGACACAACATATCAGAATCTCTGGGACACATTTAAAGCAGTGTGTAGAGGGAAATTTATAGCACTAAATGCCCACAAGAGAAAGCAGGAAAGATCTAAAATTGATACCCTAACATCACAATTGAAAGAACTAGAGAAGCAAGAGCAAACACATTCGAAAGCTAGCAGAAGGCAAGAAATAACTAAGATTAGAGCAGAACTGAAGGAGATAGAAATACAAAAAATCCTTCAAAAAAATCAACGAATCTAGGAGCTGGTTTTTTTGAAAAGATCAACAAAATGGATAGACCACTAGCAAGACTAATAAAGAAGAAAAGAGAGAAGAATCAAACAGATGCAATAAAAAATGATAAAGGGGATATCACCACAGATCCCACAGAAATACAAACTACCATCAGAGAATACTGTAAACACCTCTACGCAAATAAACTAGAAAATCTAGAAGAAATGGATACATTCCTGGACACATACACCTTCCCAAGACTAAACCAGGAAGAAGCTGAATCCTTGAATAGACCAATAATAGGCTCTGAAATTGAGGCAATAATTAATAGCCTACCAACTAAAAGAAGTCCAGGACCAGACGGATTCACAGTCAAATTCTACCAGAGGTACAAGGAGGAGCTGGTATCGTTCCTTCTGAAACTATTCTAATCAATAGAAAAAGAGGGAATCCTCCCTAACTCATTTTATGAGACCAGCATCAGATTCCTGACACCAAAGCCTGGCAGAGACACAACAAAAAAAGAGAATTTAAGATCAATATCCCTGATGAACATTGATGCAAAAATCCTCAGTAAAATACTGGCAAACCGAATCTAGCAGCACATCAAAAAGCTTATCCACCATGATCAAGTGGGCTTCTTCCCTGGGATGCAAGGCTGGTTCAACATATGCCAATCAATAAACGTAATCCAGCATATAAACAGAACCAAAGACAAAAACCACATGATTATCTCAATAGATGCAGAAAAGGCCTTTGACAAAATCCAACAGTCCTTCTTGATAAAAACTCTCAATAAATTCGGTATTGATGGGATGTATCTCAAAATAATAAGAGCTGTGACAAACCCACAGCCAATATCATACTGAATGGGCAAAAACTGGAAGGATTCCCTTTGAAACTGGCACAAGACAGGGATGCTCTCTCTCACCACTCCTATTCAACATAGTGTTGGAAATTCTGGCCAGGGCAATCAGGCAGGAGAAAGTAATAAAGGGTATTTAATTAGGAAAAGAGGAAGTCAAATTGTCCCTGTTTGCAGATGACATGATGGTATATTTAGAAAATGTCACAGTCTCAGCCCCAAATCTCCTTAAGCTGATAAGCAACTTCACCAAAGTCTCAGGATGCAAAATCAATATGCAAAAATCACAAGCATTCTTATACACCAATAACAGACAAAGAGAGAGCCAAATCATGAGTGAACTCCCATTCACAATTGCTTCAAAGAGTATAAAATAACTAGGAATCCAACTTACAAGGGATGTGAAGGACCTCTTTAAGGAGAACTACAAACCACTGCTCAGTGAAATAAAAGAGGACACAAACAAATGGAAGAACATTCCAAGCTCATGGATAGGAAGAATCAATATCTGAAAATAGCCATACTGCCCAAGGTAATTTATAGATTCAATGCCATGCCCATCAAGCTACCAATGACTTTCTTCACAAAACTGGAAAAAACTACTTTAAAGTTCGTATGGAACCAAAAAAAAGCCTGCATTGCTATGACAATCCTAAGCCAAAAGAACAAAGC
Organism: Piliocolobus tephrosceles; assembly: GCF_002776525.5. NCBI lineage: Eukaryota > Metazoa > Chordata > Mammalia > Primates > Cercopithecidae > Piliocolobus > Piliocolobus tephrosceles. The sequence continues at coordinate 82,183,901 of NC_045438.1, read as the reverse complement.
TGGAAGCATCACACTATCTGACTTCAAACTATACTGCAAGGCTACAGTAACCAAAACAGCATGGTACTGGTACCAAAACAGAGATATAGACCAATGGAACAGAACAGAGCCCTCAGAAATAATACCACACATCTACAACAATCTGATCTTTGACAAACCTGGCAAAAACAAGAAATGGGGAGAGGATTCCCTATTTAATAAATGGTGCTGGGAAAATTGGCTGGTCACATGTAGAAAGCTGAAACTGGATCCCTTCCTTACACCTTATACAAAAATTAATTCAAGATGGATTGAAGACTTAAGTGTTAGACCTAAAATCATAAAAACCCTAGAAGAAAACCTAGAAGCATACCACTGAGGACATAGGCATGGGCAAGGACTTCATGTCTAAAACATCAAAAGCAATGGCAACAAAAGCCAAAATTGACAAATGGGATCTAATTAAACTAAAGAGCTTCTGCACAGCAAAAGAAACTACCATCAGAGTGAACAGGCAACCTACAGAATGGGAGAAAATTTTTGCAGTCTACTCATCTGACAAAGGGCTAATATCCAGAACCTAAAAGAACTCAAACAAATATGCAAGAAAAAACCCCATCAAAAAGTGGGCAAATGATATGAACAGACACTTCTCAAAAGAAGACATTTATGCAGCCAACAGACACATGAAAAAATGCTCATCATCACTCGCCATCAGAGAAATGCAAATCAAAATCACAATGAGATACCATCTCACAACAGTTAGAATGGCAATCATTAAAAAGTCAGGAAACAACAGGTGCTGGAGAGGATGTGGAGAAATAGGAACACTTTTACACTGTTGGTGGGACTGTAAACTAGTTCAACCATTGTGGAAGACAGTGTGGTGATTCCTCAAGGATCTAGAACTAGAAATACCATTTGACCCAGCCATCCCATTACTGGGGATATACCCAAAGGATTATAAATCATGCTGCTATAAAGACACATGCATACGTATGTTTATTGCGGCACTACTCACAGTAGCAAAGACTTGGAACTAACCCAAATATCCATCAATGATAGACTGGATTAAGAAAATGTGGCACATATACCCCATGAAATACTATGTAGCCATATAAAAAGGATGAGTTCATGTCCTTTGTAGGGACATGGATGAAGCTGGAAACCATCATTCTCAGCAAACTATCACAAGGACAAAAAACCAAACACCACATGTTCTCACTCATAGGTGGGAATTGAACAATGCAAACACTTGGACACAGGAAGGGGAACATCACACACCAGGGCCTGCTGTGGGGTGTGGGGAGGGGGGTAGGATAGCATTAGGGGATATACCTAATGTAAATGACGAGTTAATGGGTGCAGCACACCAACATGGCACATGTATATATATGTAACAAATCTGCACGTTGTGTACATGTACCCTAGAACTTAAAGTGTAATAAAAAAAATCATTGAAAAAAATCACTATAATAGCTTGGAGATGACATGACAATATGAATTACTGAGGCAAATTAATTAAATCCACTAAAGGTCACATCCTAGGAGATAGAACATATGAAACTGAGGAGGCATCTTCCAGGCCCACCTCTCCAGCTCTACCCACTTCTTGACACTAAATAATAACTCCCAACAGCTCTATTAGGAATGGAAACAAACACAATGAACTGGGGCATAGTAAACTCAATAACAAGACCCCACTTTAATGTCTATATGTCTGTATTAATTCACGTACCACATGGTTTTGTAACAAGAAAGTGGGGCGGGAAGGAGAGTGGGGTGAAGTTAATCCTGCGGGCCTCAAGTAGGACACACCAGAATGGGAGCCAGGTTCATCTTTTTGAAGGATTGCCCATTCCACCTCATCATCTTCCCGTACACATGCACTTTAGCAAGATGAATAAACAGGATATGCCTACTCGACTTCCTTGTTTGCTCTCAGGGTGACTTCACTGAAAAAAAGGCATCAAAGGCCTTTATGAATCTATCACCAGATTTTTCAAAAGTCTGTTTACAGTGATTCTGAATGCCCACGGCTAAAATCTGGAATTTTTCTCTCCTTTTATCCTTTCTCCACCCTTTTCTTCTTTCTCTATGTCTTCTAGTCATCCTCTGCCATGTTCCTCATGATTATGTTTTATATTTAATGTTCCACGTAAAAAGTGGTGTAGTTGAGCTGATCACTGAAAGAGCTAGATAGACCTAACACGTGATCATAATTTAGTAAGAAAAGGGAGGGAGAAGTTGGGGAAAGGTTCCCCATAGGCTATGTGTGTGCACAGTGACCGGCTCCCTGAAGACACTCAAGCTGATTACGTGGTGCTGTTGCTTACAGACCAGCTGCTGCCTCATCACCTCCAGGCCTCCACGCCCGACCTACTTTCTGATAGAGCAGAGTTCATTTGTTAGTTCTTTATGCAATAATCTCCCTCCCTTTTTTTCTGGGGAGCAGGGGTAGGAGTTGGGGATATTCAACAGTCCTTCAACTGTATTTGTGAATGAACATGGTAAGTGTGATTGTGTAACAGTGTTCGGAGGTGTCCTTATCTTCCATCTGAACACTACCAGTTGTACTTTCCACACAGGTGGCAGTGAAGGTCCTCTAATTCAAGTAAGAAATTCCTTTTAGCTAATCAGACTAGAGAAGTAAAATGTAGGAAATGGAACAGGAAGATAAGTGGCCATAAAATCTACAAGATCATTGTTTCAGACAGTTAAGCCAGACTCCAGCTAATAGACACCCCCGCCCCCCTCAAATCGGGGCTTAAATAACATGGAAGTTTATTTCTTGCATGTAAAAGAAGTCAGGGGCAAGCAGTCCAGGATGATACGGAGCTTCCTCATTCATCAGGGCCCAAGCTCCTGTCAGTTTTCGTTCCTACCAATCCTAGGATACAGTTCTCCTCCTCCAAATCCAAAATGGTGCAGGTGCTCCAGCCATCATACTCATGTTCCAAATAACCACATGGAGAAGGGCTGAAGAAGGGTGCGGCCTATCCCTTTAAGACTTCCTAGAACTCCGATAAGCACTTCTTACATCTCATTGACCATAACTTAGTCACAGGGCCAGCGAAGCTGGGAAACACACTTTTGGCTAGCAGCTCAACTATACAAGGGATTCTGCTAACTGGTAGACAAACAGAAGAAAGCTATTTGGTGTCAAACTAGCAGTGTCTTCCATAATGAAGGCTTTGCAAGCTTCCTTATCTTCTGAGGCTGTATAATAGGAAGATTAGCAACATATGCAACAAATGGAAATAAAAAGAACATGATTACAGTAAACCACAGTAATAGTATTCCATTGAATTTAAGGAAAATGATAGATTTTTCCACCTCAAAAGACACAGGGATATTTTCTAATGATTTAATGTCATTCACAGGAAAAGGGTAATATACCACATGGTACTACAGAAACACCCTCACTGAGCCCAGGCAGCAGCAAACATTTTCAATAAATAGGTTTGGACAATGAAATAGACATGAGATCCTCTAACTTGTATGTAATATTAATTCAGACATATGAGGTGTGAGGAAGGATGGAGATAAAACAAACATATTGGACAGCAATAAAATGATCATGCTAAAGAGTTACTTTGAATTAATTAAGACACCGTCACAAGGGAACGATAATTGAATAATTCCCTAAGATATAATGAAAGTATTCTTGGTTGGTGTGACCTGGCAACTTATATTAAATACCTTAAAATTCTGCAAGTTCCTGACTCAGCAATTCTATTTCTAGAAATATAACTTAAGAAAAATAGCCATAGATACACTCAGAGACTTATCTATGCAGATATTCATCAAGGTTACTTATCATAGTAAGGAAATGAAAAAACCTTCAATATCTAACAAGAGAGAACTGGCTAAATAAATGCTAGTTCACAAATTCTAGTGCAGCCATTAAAAACAAGGTTAAGAAACTTAAGGTATGGAAAATCATTATAATTTTATAACATGTACAAAGTAGTTTATAAAATAAAATGTATTGTGTGATCCTTTTTTTTCCCACTCCTCCTGGGATGGAGTCTTGCTCTGTCCTCCAGGCTGGAGTGCAGGGGTGTGATCTTGGCTCACTGCAACCTCCACCTCCTGGGTTCAAACAATTCTCCTGCCTCAGCCTCCTGAGTAGGTGGGATTACAGGCGCATGCGCCACCACATCTGGCTAATTTTTGTATTTTTAGTAGCAACGGGGTTTCACCATGTTGGCCAGGCTGGTCATGAACTCCTGACCTCAAGTGACCGCCTGCCTCGGCATCTCAAAGTGCTGGGATTACAGGTGTGAGCCACCGTGCCTGGCCCTGATCCCTTTTTTGTTTGTTTTTTTTAACCAATGAATCTATATTGCCATATATATCTGAATATAAGGTCGCCTCAATAAATGATCTCCCATTTACCAATGAGAATACGAAATAACAAAACAACAATAACAAAAAAGACAAACAGCTTTGCTAACTTGAGTATATAAACTCTGAGGAATGTGATAAAAGAATCATCTTCTTATGACACCTAATTTATTAATGTAGTTGTATATACATACTTCAAATTAGATTTTACACATAATAGGTTGATTGGTAAATGTTTTGTGAAATCATATTAAAAATTTTATTCAGGCTGTGTGCAGTGGCTCTCGCCTGTAATCTCAGCACTTTGGGAGGCCAAGGCGGGCAGACCATTTAAGGTCAGGAGTTCGAGACCAACCTGGCCAACATAGCAAAATCTACTCTAAAAATACAAAAATACAAAAATTTTTGTCTCTACTAAAAATACAAAAATTAGCTGGGTGTGGTGGCTTATGCCTGTAATCCCAGCTATTTGGTGGCTGAGGTACGAGAATCACTTGAACCCGTGAGGTCAAGGCTATAAGTGAGCTGAGATCGCACCACTGTACTTTATCCTGGGCTTCAGAACTAGACTCTGTCTCAAAAAAAAAAATTTTTTTTTTGAATTCAAACGTTTCACATTCATCTTCAATGTCTTCATCATTGTTAGAATGTTTTTCGAGTCATCTAACACCTCTCATTGTCTGAGATAGAATCTTTGACTTAGTATGTGATGCTGTCACTGGAAATTTGATCCTGAGTGGGAAACATCCATTTGCATCATATTAAGAAAGCTGGTGTTATCATTTGAGCTGTATGTGATCTCTGCTATTCAATCACTTATTGTATTGTTCTTCAAAGTGCTCTATATAAAAAAGACTTGCTCAGCATGGCATCCAACCCTAGGCTGTGGGGTCACATCTTTAGGTATAATGGCTAAGTTTATGTTGAATTTCAACACTTATTTTTATAGCAATTCTATCAAGTAACCTCTATAATCACCCAAGTTGATTCAGGTGATTTCAGGATAATTATTTCAGGACTTTTTGCTCAAGTAGTACTTTGTTATTCAAAATAAAGTAATAGAGGAGTGTCCATAATCTGAAAGACTTATAGAGACTTGATTATAAGATGATGCCCACTTCAAGGATAATGTTTGGCCAAACAAAACCCCCTTCTTGCCTTATATTCAGACGTATTTCATGTATACACAATGAAAAAGAGATTATAGACAGAAAATCTCTATAAAGTCTATAGTGGTTACTGCTGGGTAGGAAGATCATTATAAGAGATTTAAATTTTCTTCTATTTGCTTCTATTTTCTAAACTTTCAATGAGTAACAGTGACTGTGATATTAGGGAAATACTATTAAGAATAAAAAAGAAATAAAGGAAGAGACATCATATAAATAATACATTGGACATGATTAGAGGCAGGTTAAGCTAGCCTCGGGTGTGATTTAAGGTATTCCAGCTAAAAAGAATTCCCTATTGGCATGAAATTTGTCACTCTTCTGGATGACAGCCAGTTGCAAGTTAGTTAAAATGTAGATGTGTTTCTTAGAAGGCTAACTCATTTATCCACTATCCTCCATTCACTGTAGATTCATTTATCAAATTCGTTTCCATCCTCAGACAGGGTCTGGAGGGAATGAGACAGTGACAGGGATAGGTCTGCTTTATGTGAAGCGAGATGATCAGAAAGGTCAGGCACCAGACACCCCTTTCCTTCTATTCCCCACAAAGTCTTGGCAGCTAGAGAGTTGGGGAATAGGACTGAGATGGTACAATGAAGGAAAAATTAATAGTAACATCAATGACATATGAAGGCAGTGTGGCTTGGGGTTAAGAATGTAGTCTCTGGAACCTGCCTGCCTGCTTGGTTCAAATCCACCTCCTCTGCCCATTATCGGTTGTGCGACGTTGGGCAAGTTACTCTCTCTGTGCCTCGGTTTCCTCATCTGTGGAATAAGGACAACCGTTTCCATTCCACAAGGTTATCTGACCCACATCTCCCTGCCCTAATAGGAGGAGCAGGAAAAAGGCCAAAGCCTTCAAACCTTTCATACTGACCCCAGTTTGCCTTTCTGGAAGCATCTCTTCAATACTTCCTTCTGAGGTACCCTGAGGCTATTCCATGAACCCCCGTGCACCTCCACATCCTCCACTTTTGCTGGCATTCTATCTATCTAGAATGTGCTTCTCCTCCTCCTTCCTCATCCTTCATGAAACAGCTGAAACGTCAGCTCCTTGAATAAGCCCTGACTTAGGGCTGCCCCAGTTGGTTGGTCAACAAATACGAATATTAAGAGCCTACTATGTGTCAGGCACTGTCTCAGGCACTTTAAATACAGCAGTGAATAAAACTCCTGCCCCCACCCTGCTCAACACTCATAAACATGAACTCTTCAGCATCTCCGTGGAGATCAGCTATGACATTACTATATACGTTATAGAACTCCTTCCCCTGTTAGAAGGCAAGTCTTTGGAGAAAGGGGCCTGATCTTACCTGTCTTTAAAGTTTCTAGTGTCCAGCACAGAACTTGGTACACTAAGCACTTAATAAGTATTTGCTGGATGAATGTCATCCTGAAAAATTTTCATGCTAGGAAATGCTCACCTATAACTACTTTAATGGCAAGTCTAAATAGGAATATATAGAGATGATTCATCTAGAGATATATATTTTTTCCTTTATTTAAAAAACTGATTCCTATGGCTTGCCTTCTGGGAAAACCACATCTGTTAATTGTGTACAACACAAAGAAAAGTTTATTTATTTAGCTCTGGATCCCTGTAACTTTGTACAGTGCTGTGTAATCAGTAGACACTCAATAAATGTTTGCTGAAGGATTGGGGAGGCAGGGAAACACAGAAAGAGGGAGGGAGGAAGGAGAGAAGAAAAGTTTGGGAGTCGAGAGAAGAGCTGGAAGAGAAAGAACATTATCCCTGAGGCCAGTAAGGCACTGGCAGAGCTGCCATGGGTCTGGCCCCAGAGGAGGAAAGCAGGGGTTGGGCGAAAAAAGGGAGATCCTGGCTGGGCCTGCCCGCATCTGGGGCAGGTTTCACTCCTCAGGTTCGGGAAAGCACCTTCAGGAACACCACTGTTTCAGAATGACAGTCCTGAGATATTTAAACAATGACTGGGTGAGTAAGCCCCACTGAAGAGAGTAACAAAACCAATTTCTTACAAATATTCTACAAGCAAACATAAATAAATCCATAATCCTTCCTGACACACTCCATTTGGGGAGTTAGGCCTCCTATTCACCTACAATGCAGGTGAGTAAACACAGGTTTTTCAAAAGAAACAGAAACATGCTTATGTTGAAAGATCCCAAAGAGCTATCATCCTTGATCGTAAAGCACTTCTCTTCCATTAATCAACTTCTCTTCCATTTATTTGTCTGGATTTTACCAACCAGACAGATGGGAGCAGAAACACCCTTGTAGACGAAATCACTAATAAAAAAGGATACAGTTCTCAGAGATCATGACCTTTCTATACCACTCTCTCACACAACTCCCTCCCGCCCTCCAAATAAACCACATATAAACTGAGATTATGGTGGTGATTGCAGGTGCAGTTTCAGGGTAAGAAGAGACTAAATCAGACACTACATGTGGGAGAGATAAGCGCATACTGCCTGACACATAGTGGGTCCTCTTTAAATGTTTAAAGAAGAAAAAAGCAACAAAGGAAAGAATAGCTCATCTAATCTGTACTTGGAATTTCTCAAATTACTCATAAGAGCACTTAAAAAAATCCAGAAAGACAGAAAGTATGCAACCCCTGTCAAAATAGTATTAAGTGCTGAAACACAGACAAAGATAGGTAATTAACTGCTACTAGCTTAGATGAAAATGTCTGCAATCTTGTTTAAGTGCTTGGGTAATATAAAGCATTTGGAGATAAACTTAGGAAGATGTGGGGGTGGCGAGTGAAGAGAAAAAGTGTTTACAAAACTAGTACATAGTCAGCTTTTTACAAACTAGTTCACACACACATAAACTTTCCAGTGAAGAGTTTAAAAATAGGATCAAAGCTCTCCCAGAATGATGGAAAAATGCTTGACAGGGCTTCCTGAAGCTCCTTTGAGGGTCTCTTTCTGCAGATACATCCTTTAAAATTGTGTGAAGTGACATTCTCCCAAATATGACTGATGTGCCAGGTCTTTAAATCAAATCATTCATACTATAATACGTGAACACATTAAGTCTCCCTCTGACTAGTTTGGACATCTTGACCCACTCCACTACGAAGAATAGGATATCATCTTCCGAAAGCATATGATTGGATTTGCACAGAGAGGAAAACACATGGGTTTAGGTAAGAAAAGACAGTGTAGAAGGCAGCTGGGGAGAAACTGGTAGAGGAAGACGATGTCCTTGTGTGTCTGGCAATGTCATTTTGTGACCTTTTCTCTTTGACTTCCAACAACACTTTATATTTCCAATGGTGTAACCAATAACACATTAAACTTCAATGAGAGTTTGAAGCTAGAATTTTTGCTTTAAAATTTTTACATTAAATTCTATGTGTAGACTTATGTGCATGTGCACAGAAAGGTAATTCTGAAGAGGTGAAAGATGAATAATTTATTTTTAAGATTAAATTTAGGGGTAGTGAGATTTGGGGTTAAATCTCAGCTAGAATCAATATTCTTTCATCACCATGTGTGACCACAGACGACCCGCAGACGTGATGTTACATGACTGTGTTGAACTCTATGACATAATGTACTGATCAAGGTCATGACTCTGATTCCTATGGCTTGCCTTTTGGACAAACCACATCTGTTAGTTGAGCACAACACAAAGCAAAGTATATTTATTTAACACTCTCTCTCTTGTGTGCATGCGCTCCGTGTATTCATCCTCATTTTCTAGTGGTGTCTGTCCTCAAAGACTAAAGTTGATGATTCTATATGATTCTGAGGCACAGATTCTGTCACTGGCATATATGAAAGTTTCCTAAAATGAAATATAAAGTCAGAAGTGTCTGAAATGGCTTTAACTACTCCAAGACCCATAACTGATGGTCAACTCTTCCAAGACCTTGTTTTAAACAAGATGATCACACGTACTTAAATAGATGACTGGTCTCAACACACACACAAAATAGAAAATTTAACAATTAGTAGGTGAATTGCTTCAACGTGAATAATCAAATACATTAAAACTTCTAGGTAAACCCTTTTTGATCTCTCTTTGTTGTTTCTTAAGCACTCAGGATATTAGGATTAAGATTTACTAAAAGGAGAGGCGGAGCAAGATGGCCGAATAGGAACAGCTTCAGTCTCCATCTCCCAGCGCGAGCGACACAGAAGACCGGTGATTTCTGCATTTTCAACTGAGGTACTGGGGTCATCTCACTCGGGAGTGCCGGACAATCGGTGCTGGTCAGCTGCTGCAGCCCGATCAGTGAGAGCTGAAGCAGGGCGAGGCATCGCCTCACCTGGGAAGCGCGAGGGGGAAGGGAGTCCCTTTTCCTAGCCAGGGGAACTGAGACACACAACACCTGGAAAATCGGGTAACTCCCATCCCAATACTGCGCTGTAACACCTGCACACCGGAGATTATATCCCACACCTGGCCGGGAGGGTCCCATGCCCACGGAGCCTCCCTCCTTGCTAACACAGCAGTCTGCAGCAATCTAACCGCAAGGCAGCAGCGAGGCTGGGGGAGGGGCGCCCGCCATCGCTGAGGCTTAAGTAGGTAAATAAAGCCGCTGGGAAGCTCGAACTGGGTGGAGCTCACAGCAGCTCAAGGAAACCTGCCTGTCTCTGTAGACTCCGCCTCTGGGGACAGGGCTCAGCTAAAGCAGCAGAGGCCTGTCCAGACGCGAACGACTCTGTCTGACAGCTTTGAAGAGAGCAGTGGATCTCCCAACACGGAGGCTGAGATCTGAGAAGGGGCAGTCTGCCTGCTCAAGTGGGTCACTGACCCCTGAGAAGTCTAACTGGGAGACATCCCCCACTAGGGGCAGTCTGACACCCCACACCTCACAGGGTGGAGTACACCCCTGAGAGGAAGCTTCCAAAGCAAGAATCAGACAGGTGCACTCGCTGTTCAGCAATATTCTATCTTCTGCAACCTCTGCTGCTGATACCCAGGCAAACAGGGTCTGGAGTGGACCTCAAGCAATCTCCAACAGACCTATAGCTGAGGGTCCTGACTGTCAGAAGGAAAGCTATCAAACAGGAAGGACACCTATATCAAAACCCCATCAGTACGTCACCATCATCAAAGACCAGAGACAGATAAAACCACAAAGATGTGGAAGAAGCAGGGCAGAAAAGCTGGAAATTCAAAAACTAAGAGCGCATCTCCTCCTGCAAAGGAGCACAGCCCATCGCCAGCAACGGATCAAAGCTGGTCAGAGAATGATTTTGATGAGATGAGAGAAGAAGGCTTCAGTCCATCAAACCTCTCAGAGCTAAAGGAGGAATTACGTACCCAGCGCAAAGAAACTAAAAATCTTGAAAAAAGAGTGGAAGAATTGACAGCTAGACTAATTAATGCAGAGAAGGTCATAAACGAAATGACAGAGATGAAAACCATGACACGAGAAATACGTGACAAATGCACAAGCTTCAGTAACCGACTCGATCAACTGGAAGAAAGAGTATCAGCGATGGAGGATGAAATGAATGAAATGAAGCGAGAAGAGAAACCAAAAGAAAAAAGAAGAAAAAGAAATGAACAAAGCCTGCAAGAAGTATGGGATTATGTCAAAAGACCAAATCTACGTCTGATTGGGGTGCCTGAAAGTGAGGGGGAAAATGGAACCAAATTGGAAAACACTCTACAGGATATCATCCAGGAGAACTTCCCCAACCTAGCAGGGCAGGCCAACATTCAAATTCAGGAAATACAGAGAACGCCACAAAGATACTCCTCCAGAAGAGCAACTCCAAGACACATAATTGCCAGATTCACCAAAGTTGAAATGAAGGAAAAAATCTTAAGGGCAGCCAGAGAGAAAGGTCGGGTTACCCACAAAGGGAAGCCCATCAGACTGACAGCAGATCTCTCGGCAGAAACTCTACAAGCCAGAAGAGAGTGGGGGCCAATATTCAAGGTTCTTAAAGAAAAGAATTTTAAACCCAGAATTTCATATCCAGCCAAACTAAGTTTCATAAGTGAAGGAGAAATAAAATTCTTTACAGATAAGCAAATGCTTAGAGATTTTGTCACCACCAGGCCTGCCTTACAAGAGACCCTGAAGGAAGCCCTAAACATGGAAAGGAACAACCGGTACCAGCCATTGCAAAAACATGCCAAAATGTAAAGACCATGGAGGCTAGGAAGAAACTGCATCAACTAATGAGCAAAATAACCAGTTAATATCATAATGGCAGGATCAAGTTCACACATAACAATATTAACCTTAAATGTCAATGGACTAAATGCTCCAATTAAAAGACACAGACTGGCAAACTGGATAAAGAGTCAAGACCCATCAGTCTGCTGTCTTCAGGAGACCCATCTCACATGCAGAGACATACATAGGCTCAAAATAAAGGGATGGAGGAAGATCTACCAAGCAAATGGAGAACAAAAAAAAGCAGGGGTTGCAATCCTAGTCTCTGATAAAACAGACTTTAAACCATCAAAGATCAAAAGAGACAAAGAAGGCCATTACATCATGGTAAAGGGATCAATTCAACAGGAAGAGCTAACTATCCTAAATATATATGCACCCAATACAGGAGCACCCAGATTCATAAAGCAAGTCCTTAGAGACTTACAAAGAGACTTAGACTCCCATACAATAATAATGGGAGACTTCAACACTCCACTGTCAACATTAGACAGATCAACGAGACAGAAAGTTAACAAGGATATCCAGGAATTGAACTCA
>NC_045438.1:82035974-82166729 GCF_002776525.5 Piliocolobus tephrosceles | reverse complement strand
AAAAAAAAAAAAAGATGTACTAAAAGATAGGATAACGTTAAATTAACGACTTGTCCTGTAAGGAAAATCTGGGAGTAAAGTATAAGAAATAACTTCTAAAATTAACTTAAAAAATGGTTTGTGAATGAAGATTAAAACTATTCATTTCAGATATTAAAGCCAATGACAGTGAAGAAATAAAAAATCTTGCAGTAGCCTCCAGGAGACATAGGATAAGTCAAAGAGAACATACCATAGTTCGATCCTACTCTTTCATTTCTACTGCTACTTAAAAAAAAAAAAAAGAACAAAATTTTTCCCAAAAGGGTAGAATATGGCAGAAATAGTAAATACCAAACCCAGCAAAAAGAGGAAGTTGGTTTCTTACATAGAAATGGGTGACTTGCTATATGCAATATTAAAAAAAAAAGCCATTGCAAGAAGGGGCAGTAATAAAAATAAATTATTTCCCTTATTGCAAAGCATGTGAGGGTAGGAAATTGACCCAAACTGCCAGAGAATGAGGAAGCACTCTTTTCACCCTGTCCTCAGAATGTTATTTCATAATTTATCCCTTCCTCAGATGGCCTTTTTCTGCCACGTCCCTGCTCTCTGCTCTTCAGCTGTCCTCTCTCCAAACTCCTCAATTAAATTATCTCACGTTGTTCTCTGATCTGCTGTTCGCAGCTTGTCACATCACTATACCATAAGCCTTCCCACATGCTGCCGAAACAGTACACTTGGAGAGCCGTTCCGCGGCAGCTACTCGCTGGTGTCCCGGATTCCGGGTGCACGAGGGTACCCTACAACAGTAGCTTCACTGTCTAGAAGGAGCAAGGCCAATGCATGCAGTCTTCTTCTAAGGAGCATATGGGTTCACATCCTTAAAAATTAGGAAATGTGCTATGATCAACCTGTTTAAGCAACAACCCATGTGCCAGATAGTCAATTAGAAAAACAAATTGTGCTTGCCTTCCTCCTGTTGTACAAAAGAACAGGCAGTTTTCTCCTGAGCACTGGAATTGAAAAAATAAAGTTACCTGGTTATCACAAGTGCACAGCTTTTTATCTTGTTTTGGTTTCTGCAAATAAATAAATTGGGTCCGTAAGACATCTTTCACAAAAGGATGCTTCAAAAAATGTTTACACAATACTCTATCTAGAATGACATGAATTATCCAAAACAGTAATACAAAGAACCTACATGCCAAGTTAAAACATTACATCAAAAGGCCAATAACAGAGAAAATAGAAAATCTTGTTGCAAAACGAGATGAGATTACAGAAGGACACACAGATGAAATTCTCCAGTTTGATGAGACAGAGGTACAGAGAGGCTCTTCCCAAAGGGTCTTACTTTAAAGGAATAGCTCATTGACTTAAAGGTGGCAATTTATAGGAGGCAGAGGAGCTAGTGGCTGATGAATAGCGAATCATCATGCACTAGCCAGGAAGATTTTGCATTCAAGGAGAGTTTAAAAACATAGGAGACTTGGAGCCAGATCCACCCAAGTGAGGAAAAATGTTATTTTTTTCTCTCCCATGCCCAAGTAGGACTTCCTGGTCTAATCAGAAACCAGGTGGTCAAAGCATCAGACACCCAGAGGGGAGGAAATGAACAGGTCCATCCTTTCAGCTGGGAAATCTGACAATATTGTACCAAATACATTAAAAATATGCATGCCTTTCTATCTGGTAATTCCATTTCAAGGATAAGTGAAAAGATAGATGCACAGAAGATGCTATTTGCTGCACTTTTCATAATGCTCTGCCTTGCTTACAACAGTGGAAAAACCAGACAACACCTAAAATGTCCAGTAATAAACCATGCAGCATTCATACATGGATTCTAGACAGATAACTGAAATGATGCTCTATAGGAATATTCAAGTGACATGGTAAAAATTCAAGAAATTACAACATTTAAAAGGATGTCACCAAAAGATGGGAATGTAATGGTTAAGTGTCTGTTTTACACACACACACACACACACACACACACACACACACACACGCATACGCATACACGCACACATAAAGTCAGGACTGTAAGACACATTCAGGAATGGTAAAATTATAAGTGTTTTAATTCTTTCCTTACCTGCCTTTTTTTGAAACATGTTGTTTTTTGAGAAAGAGAAAAATCAGTAATAGCTTTTGAAAAAGGAACACAATCAGGTGGTGGTCTTGTGTACAGGGACCTACGAAACACTAGGGCTAGAAGGGCCTTCTAGCTCCTTGAGCCACTTCCCTCATTTGACAGACGAAGAACCAAATGCTTCCAGAGTGGGAAGGTTTTGACCTCAGAAAAGCTAGGTAAGGCATCCCAGCAGGCAGAACAAGAGAGGGACACAGGCTGCTAAGGGTTGCCCCAGCAGGGTTGCGTAAGTAGGGGCAATGGAAGTGATGCGGATGTATGATTTTAGAGTGTGAGTTCAACAGAGTTGTGAGTCCCAGGTGATGCTGGGTTTAGGAACAAGAACAAATAAGAACTTAAGAAAATTAGGACAACAGAGATATGATAAGGGGCAAGGAACCGACATTTTTTCCAGCACACTTCCATGTAAAAGCCTCATGTTTACTTACGTAATGCTCAAAAGAATTCAGAAAATACCAGTACTCCCAATTCACTGTTAACGACACTGAAGTTAAAATAACTAGCATTGGTCACAGGGCTAGCAAGTAACAGAGCTATCATTTGCTTTCAGGATAAATTCCAAAGTCCATCTTCTTCCTACCGTGCTACACATTGCCTCCTCTGATCTCCTGAGAGGAATATCTCAATTTATACAGGTAACTTATCAGCTGAGGCATCTGGCGTTTCAATTGCATCAAACATCTCAGTTGTTGAATCAATAACATGGGGGATGCCCATCGTAAAACCCAGCATGAATGAAACATTACAAAGGATATATTCATGGAACTGGAAACGCCAGTTCCCCCTGTGCATGATGGAGAGAAGGGAAGAGTGGTATTACAAAAATCTAATTTCTGGATATACAGGCAGATGAAAATCTTTTTATCCTGCTCTAAAGGTATCAAGAAACTTGGGGTCCTTTCCTTCTAAAACACAGCCTGCATCTTTCACTGGGTTCCAGTTAGTCTGTCCTTGAACTGCCAGAAGTCCTTAGCATTAACAGTGAGCTGCTGCTATCCTGGCTATTATTTAGGGGGGAACATAAGAGCAGGCACTGCAATATCACCTCTCTTTGGTCTGGGAAATGGGCAGCAGACAGTCCAGATGCCATTAAATGGGAGGTCTTAATCACCTATTGGCTACTTACAGAAGCCAAGACATGATTACTCTCCTTCAAGCCCCCAATACTTTTCTCACTGCAGGGTTAATGAAGACATTAGGTCTCCTCCTCTTCCCTTTCTTATTGTTCTGATCATCTCTGAGGGGTTTTGTTAGCACCAGAGCCTTCTCTGTAGTTACCCCTGTCTACAGTGATAAGCAACCAAGCCCACCCCTGCAGTGATGCCAGTGTTTATAATCACATGCACTACTCTAGTTTGGACTTTTACTGGACAATTGCTGTACCCTCCCAACTGGTCTCCTTGTTTCAATTGTCCTTCTACACCATCAGCAAGACCAAATAATAATTATTTTATAATGGATAAACCCTCTTCAATGGAGCCTCAGAGTCTACTGAATTAAAGGTCAAATTCTTCCATGCAGTTTTCAAAGTTGCCTGCAGTATAGTCCAAATTTTACTTTCTAGTCTTATTCATATCTAATATCTAACACTTATCAATTACTAGGGCCACTTCATTAGTTCAAATGTCTTGAGAAGCAGACACTAACATGGGATTCGATGTGCTAGAGATTTCTTGGGGAAGGGTGCAGGAGGAGGCAAGAAAAGCCTTCAGATCGAGATGCAGGTCTGTTCCCTGGAAAGGAGAGGAGGAAGGAAGGAGGACAGGCTGTGAAGTGTCTTGGAGTGCAGCATAGTTCCAAGAAGAGTTTAGCCATGTCAATAGGGAGTGCTTGAGCCCAAGTTTCTCAGTGGAGGACCCCCTGTGTTGCTGGAATGGGCATGCCTTACTTAGCACCCCCACCATGCATGGTCACTGACTGGGAGCAGCCCTTGGGAAGCACAGCTTTTGTGCCAAAACAGTGGTGAGTTCACAGGGGCAGCAGCTGGGATGTCAGTCAGTCAGTCAGCAGTGTTCCCAAAGCAAGAGAGCTGAGCGGTGCATTTTCATGGCTACCACAGTCACTGTTTAATTTACTATTAAACTGGGACACTTTTATGAGTAGAAGAAGGAGCTATCGTTACACCAGGAAGATAGGTAGAATTAGGGTCCATCTAGGCAAACTAGAATTTATTGTCACTCTATGGCAGCAGATGCATCAAAGGGCCTACTCAATGTTCACTAGCATAGATCTTTCCACTTTTTGGCATTCTATCAGTTTGGAACTGTTTTATAACACAAACCATGGCTACAGAAATCCTAGCTGTTTTAAAACAGACAAATGCCATCTTCTGAATGTCATCTTTTCCTCCTTGGAATCATTTCATGTGTCCTTTTCCTGAAATACTGACCCTTTCCTGCTATATATTTTATGTTTTGAGACAGAGTCTTGCTCTGTTGTCCAGGCTGGAATACAGTGGTACAATCACACCTTACTGTAGCCTTGACCTCCCAGGCTCAAGTGACCCTCCTGCCTCAGTCCCCTGAGTAGCTTGTACTGCAGGCATATACCACCATGCCTGGCTAATTAAAAGCAAATTTATTTTATTTTATTTTATTTAGACATAGGGTCTCACTACATTGCCCAGGCTTGTCTTGAACGCCTGGTATCAAACGCTGTTCCCACCTTGGTCCCCCAAAGTGCTAGGATTACAGATATGAGCCACCACGTCTAGCCTCTGCTATAGAGTTTAATTAATTTTATATTATCTGCTCCTGCCATAAGACAGTAAGATCCATAAGGGTAGGAACTATGTGATTTTCAGTTTTTCCCCTTTGGTTGACTAGCACATCTTGCAGACACAGTGGACACCAACAGAAGGCATACTCCTAATTCTGTAGTGTCCCAACTCCAACTTCCTTATGGCTTTTCAGTTTTAAACAAATACTTGAGTCATCTTGGATTTCTTAAATGCAAATTTTTCCTATGTCTTTACAGTTCAGACAGAGAATTCAACTATCAGCCAATCTTGGTGAATGAATTCTTTTACGATTTGTTAATTACTTTGTCCTTTTTTCTGCTAAAAGCCTACACTGAATTACTTCAACTTTGCCTCAAAAGAGGACTAACAAATTGCTGAATATAATTTGCACTTTAAACAATAAAGCTATTAATGGCATTTTAGCAAGAACACCCATTATTTTCTCTGCAGCAATAAATCAGCATTTCATCTGTTATAAATTGCTTGGTCAGCTTCAAATGGCTTTAGAATAAATCTCTTTCTCCTTTCTGCCTCTGCTGTCTATGATAAAGAAAGGAGGCAGAAGGTAACCCTGTGTTCTGCATTCCCGGGCATATCATTTTCATGCTGCACGACTCTGTAATTTATTTCTAGTGATAAACGTCTTGTAGTGCTACACTGGCTGCATGCTCACACATGTTCAAATACACACAGACACAGGTAACTCTTCAACAGTAATGCTGAAATGAAGAGGCTTCCAGGTGAAGGGAGCAGTGACTGTATGGTAAAATTTTGATGCCAACTGCATATTTTAGTAATAGGGCAGCTGCAAAAACAAACAAATGTTCCAATAATTAGACTATTTTTCAGCCCCACCTCCAAAATATGGGTAAACTCCACAGGATGATTAGATAGAGCACAAAGTTGTCTTGTTAATATTAGGCTATTCTACATTCACATTTCTGAGAAATACGCTTAATAAGTTTTAGTTTTCAAAAATCGTTTTCATCAAAAGTCTTGAATGTAGCATAGTATCACAAAGTAGGTGCCTAATAAATATTTAAGTGAATGAGTTAACAGAAGAATGCCTTTCTTTTAGTCTGTTTAATGCTTAAGTCACATTATTAAGTGTTATTCATTCATCACAACTAAATACTAATATGTCATCTATATTTACTATAAGTTAGTCCGTCTTCTCTAGTTTATAATTTACTGATACTTGGGGGTTGTGTTTACTGTCAGTTATAGTGCTAACATTTCAAACATAAGGAGGACTTTGTGACTATTATTATGGATAATGGTGATTAGCTGCCTTTGGCATCCTAGGCAGAGTGACAGAAAACAGACTTAAGCTACAGCATGAGGGATTCAAGTTAGATAAGAAAGGGAGTGCTCTCATATCAAATCTAACTAAGCACCAGAGTGGATGAATGAAAGGAGCTATGAAACATTCTTGGAAGTTTTCAAAAATAAGATGAAATCTCACCAGTGCATATATCATTAAGCATGCCCCCCCCACCCCATGAAGATGAAGGAGAAACTGGTTCTAATAGTCTGTGAAAGGCAAGTATATTTATTAAGGTTATATCTACAATATAATTTTCCAGGGTATGGACATTTCATGTAAAGTACTGGTATCAATTCATAGTCAAGATCATGAATCACATGCCCAAGTGGTGATTGTAGTTCTTTCATTTACTAGGTGACTCTGGCCAAGTCACTGTACATCTAAGATCCAGATTCTTTTCCTAAATAGGAGTAATCCTACTTCTAAATACTACTCCTCAAAATAGATTAAATCAGACCTTGTTGGGTAAGTTATACTCTGAATAAATAAGCAGTAGAAAATCTGATTCCTTCAATTTCAAGTCATTTCTATACTATACCCTCAGTTAATGTCCTGAAATAAATATCTATATATAAAGAAGAGTTTTTCTTTTTATCACTGTGGTAACAATTAGAAAAGAAACACTAACAGATAAATTTTAGATTGTGGCTATAAAGTGAATAGCAATCTGATAGTTATAGGATTCAGTTTCAAAATCCAGGCACATTCATGTATTTATACCAATCTCTCTCCATGCTAATATTCTTACAGAGGAATTTTATTATAACATGGCTGAATCTATCATTTCAATATTCCCAGGCACAAGGCATTGAGGAAATAAAACAAACACTCCTTCTATGTTATGGAACTTCAAGAAAATAATTCTTTCCTAACCGGTGGGGTACATTTTCCTCCTTGAGGTTCATAAGACAAATTTTGAAAAAAATCTTGGTGCAGACTATGCAATTTATGCTTAAAGTATTGTAACTGCTTTTGTGTTAGGATTCATATTATGAGAAAATTCACATATATTACCCTTTTACTGCTCGGATATAGATCTATTTTGATTATGGTCATTGGAGCCTAAAACATCCACACCCTAAGAAGAACATATCATTCCAACCTCTATCTCTTTTAAAATAGGGGCTTTGGCCTATAGCATGTTTTTCTCAACAGCCCAACTCCCTACTCAGAGATACCACTATAAAAGCTGTACTTTGGCTGGGAACGAGGGAGGAAACAACCCTAGCTATTTGCAGAGTAGAACTGCAGGTTCCATTGTCAGAAAAGTGCCAGAAGTAGAGGAAATGCAGGTTACAAATCACACAGAGGAAGAGTGATGGATGAGATGAACAAAATTGATTCCTGGAGAGAATCAGATCAGGACAAAGGGTAAAAATGTCTCAAGAGCCCAATCAAGTCAAAAAGATCAATTTTTAGGAGAAGTGTAGTCAGTAGTGCCTTAAAACAAAATTAGAAGTGGAAGCAATCTTGAAGGTCATTTGAAGAGTGATCTACTCCTTTTATAGATGAGAAACTGAGACCTAGAGGGAGTAGGTGACCTTCTCAAGGCCACTCTATACTAGGAGGCGACAGACATGTGCTGCACAATTCAGAGTAATGAGTGGCAGGTTCAGAACCCAAAAAGTTAATAATGAGCCAGAGTAGCCCCTTTCCTCCTTAAAGGACCCTCTTTCTAAGTGCCCCAGCCTTGCTCCTAAGGAGCACCACATCTTCTGAATCTGGTGAGTGATGGGGAACAACAGGCCAGGACCACTGCTCAAAATGTGTTCATCCTGATGGCCCTAGTTCTAGCCTGCCTTTTGAATAGCACTGTGCTAGTCAGTACCGGACAGGAAGCACAAGTGTCACTTTGGCAGGGTCCTGTCCGTGGAAAGAGACCCACTGAGAGCCTCTTGTCTACAGCCACAGACAATGGGATAACTCATATGCTGGCCCCTCCCAGTCAGCTACCAAGGCAGACTGCTGAAAAGGGGACAGACAAACTGGCAGGGAGAACTTGAAGCAGGCTTAACCATAAGTCAGGTCGCACAGCAGACATGAAGAGAAGGGGGACTGCACGGGGAGAGCTAGGGATCATAAATCCAGTGCTATTTGGGGCGGAGTGTCTGCGCTCTGTAGTTTATATGGATATAATAAGCTCCATGCCTAAGACACCGCAGCCCCAAACAACCACCACCAAAACACAAAGCACATGTTTAAAGGGGTGAATTACCCACATTAGGTTTCTCCACATGGCTAGACTAAGAGGGCTGCAAAATCCATCACTGTTATGGGCTGGAAAGCCAACCAGGAGAGCCTTCTTAGGACTTTTAAAGGGAAACATTCTGGATGAACCTCTTGCTCTTGTAAGAAAGGAGGCTAGTTATGTTTAACTATAAACACATGGCAGTAGGTGTCAGCGATATGTTCCATTCGAAGACTATATAATAAACATCATTTTTGGAAAAGGAAACTAAACTAAGAATAGATAACCTGAGAATGCCATACAAGGGCTAGAGCAACTTCCCATCCTTTTGCAAGCATTTAGCAATCAGATTTTGCCTTTAGCTGAACTCCTTTCATTTCATGCAATATTTAATTTACACAGAGATGATTCATTTGCAATAGTAAATCATTACAACATTCTGCAAAAACAACACAACAATAACAAAAGACTAGAAATATAGGAGGCCTACAATGAGCACCTAATTTAAAACTGCAACCTCTTCCTATCCCCAAACTGGCCCTCCTCTCTCCTTCTCTTCTTTTTAATTTTTTTTTTCCGAGCAATTACCACCTTCTAACATACTATAATTTGCTTGTTTATTGCTTATTTTCTGTTTTTCCCCAACAGAATAGAAGCTCTAAGAGGGCAGAAATTTGTGTCTGTTTTGTTCACAGATAGATACATCCCATGCATTGAGAACAATGCCTAGCACAAGTAGGTATGCAAAAATGCTGGCCGACTAAGAAAAAGTCATGGATGGGTTGTCAATATTGCATAAAGTCCTATTCTCAGATGACAACTGAGGTGGCCTCATCACTAACTACAAGGGATTTTTTTCCCCAATGGAAATCACCAAAGTTTTAAAAAGACTGGAATTCTGAGGTTGGTGGGAGAGTTCTGCTATCTGATGGAGCAGTGACGCACTTGAAAAATCCCAATGTGCATGGGGCCCAACCTCATGACCAGCCTTGCATATCTGGAGGTGTGGAGGGAAACTGAGGCAGGTGTGGAGTGGTGTGAAAAAAAGCTTCACAAGAGTTTTTCTTTATAGCCTTACAATTTTAATACTTTTGTAGAGCGCTTCCCAGGCATAAGCAACACTTCCACTATATCTTACTCTACTCTCATAACAACCCCTGCAGGCAGTAAGAATTATATTCTCAATCTCGGAGAGTGTGCCACTTGCCCAGGGTAGTTGGCCAAAGTGGGACTGCTCCTATTTTGGTTTAAGAATACCAGTTTTTGGGTTACAAATTCAGTCCTTTTTCTGCATGGCATGGCCAAAAATAACATTCTCAAAGACGAGTTACTTAGCTGCCCCACTCTCATGGTTTACTTCAGGGGAGCATTTTACAAAAATGGGTTATTGCCTAGTTTTCATTGCCAATATGCTGGGAAATAAAGAAAATAATGAGAGAACACCAAAGTTTCTACTACCAAACAAGTAGACATTTCAGATGGTCTTTACTTAGGGCCTTGCATTTCTTAGGCTAAGTTGTGTTATATTGAGCTGAGGTGGAGGACTATGAAAAAGAAAGACAGCAGATTTCACAGGGACCATTCAAAGCCCTGCAGGAACAACAACAACAAAAATGCTATGAAACAACATGGAGTAACTCTTGCATAAAAATGGAGAAAAGTGGGGTCTAAAATACATGCACCAAAACCCAAAAGAGACATGGAATACATGACCCAGGCGGCCTTGAGAATCTCATCCTCACACAAAGAAGAACTGTGCAGCATCCAGAGAGAAGAAGGGATGGTAGCTGGGGAGATGAGACCTTTGGAGAATTAACTACCAAAGGGGATGAATCAGCTCACGTCTGACAACACCTACACATTCTGTCAAACCTGCCGCACTCTTCAAGAGCTTCAAGGCTCACAAACAGGAAATTGCTGGGTATGACTTAACCTGACTCTCAACCTCCTTAGAGAAGAGCTTGCCCCAAAAAGGTATGAACAAAGTGCGGAGCCAAAGGGCAAGAGGTGAAGAAGAATACGAGCTTAAGTTCTGGGTGTGGGGCATTTACCGGAAGGAAACACTTTTCGAAACATACGAATTATTTGGGATTTAGCATTGAGCTCAATACCAATCAACATCTTCATTTGGTAGACCAACACTTCACAGAAATGAGAAAAGACAAAACAATTACAAAGGAATTCTAAGGGCACAAAAATTTGTGAAGAAGTGAGATTGGGTTGTTACTTTATTCATTCACTCATGTTATTCTGCATCAGATTATTTTCAGAAGCAAAAAACTTTGAATTGACCTAAACAATAAGGAAATGTATTATTTTACACGACTAAGTTGCGTGGAAGTAAAGCCATCCCAGGACTGGTTTAGCTCACAGCTTACCATATCCTCGAGGGCCTGAGTTCTTTCCATCTTTCAGTCCTATTTTCTAGGTTCCAGGGAAACCCATACCACTGTGCATGGGCCAAGCTGATGACCAGATCTTGTATATCTAACACAAAATTCACCCACTGGATCAGGAACTGGGGCTGGGACCAGCTGCCCGAGCAGATGGCCACTTGGAGGAGAGGAAATACTTCAACCAAATCAGGGTTGTACCAGCAAGAAAGGGGCTAATGGCCATTGAGTGAGTCCCTGGAGATATCCACAGATGGTCATTCGAAAGGTACTCATTGAGCACCTACTATATGTCCACTCCTATGCTGATCACTAGAAACACAGAGACCAGGAACTGCCTGCCCATAGACAATAATGAGGAAGGCAGACATTAATGAAATAATTATACAAATAAAGATAAAATTTCAACTGTATTAAGTGCAATGCTGGAAAGATATGTGGTATCATGAAAGCGTAACTGACGGGGAGGTGATGCCTCCCTGACGAAGGGATATGGAGCTGCTGGGGAAGGGGCATGGAGAAACATTTTAGACAAAGGGAGCACAAGCAGTGGCTAAGTGGAAGGATGGGGTATGGCACATTCAAAAACTGTACCCGGATGGCAGACAGTGAGGGTGAGCTTGGAGCAAGATGGAGCTAAAGAGGTAGGCAGGAGCCAGTCCATGTGAGTTGTATACAACAAAAGATAAGATTAACAAACATCTTCTTAAATTTTAAAAATATTAGACCAAGGCCGGGCGTGGTGGCTCAAGCCTGTAATCCCAGCACTTTGGGAGGCCGAGATGGGCGGATCACGAGGTCAGCAGATCGAGACCATCCTGGCTAACATGGTGAAACCCCGTTTCTACTAAAAAAAAAAAAATACAAAAAACTAGCCAGGCGAGGTGGCGGGCGCCTGTAGTCCCAGTACTTGGGAGGCTGAGGCAGGAGAATGGCGTAAACCTGGGTGGTGGAGCTTGCAGTGAGCTAAGATCCGGCCACTGCACTCCAGCCTGGGTGACAGAGCGAGACTCTGTCTCAAAAAAAAAAAAAAAAAAAGAAAGAAAAAAAAATTAGACCGTTTATTCACATAAGTTTTACACAAACAAAAGCTCTAAAATGCCCTGGTGCACAATGTAGTGTGAGTATCAAATGGCCATTCCCCTTCCTTGCAAAATGCATACTTCCAGCCGTTTCACTTACACTATCTCATCGAGAAGAAAGGTGGGTGGATAGGAGTGGGAGGCAAGGCACGGGTAGACCCAGGAGTGGGGTTGAAAGACGAAGTCACACAGTCATAACTGATTGGGACAGGAAGGAAATAATTAAAGAGGCCAAGCTAGGAAAGGGACATCAGGAAGAGTATGGCTTTGAGATGGGGTTGAACAGGATCAGGGGCCTGGGCAGGGGCTTCATGATGTGTAGTAAGTAACAAGAGATGGGTGGTTGAGCTGGGGGATGGAAAAAGACCCAGGAGCACAGAGCAGAGTCCACCATTTACTTCCCTCTCCTATTCTAGGAAGGTAACAATATGGAGATGGCAGCCCTCACTCTCCTTCTGTGTCTTCTTGGAGAGGGGAGGTACTTTTGCTCACACAGCAAAAGAAGGTTACACAAAACTATTCAAGGGAAAGTGCCACAAAGTCCTCTCTCAGCAAATGAAAGCATGCTTCAGAAATAAACAACACTGCCACTTCCTCATGGGGCCGAAAAATATCATCTCTTACTTTGATTTCTTAGCACTAATAAACTACATCATAATCTCTCAATAGCTCAGTACAAATAGTCGAATTAACCATCTTCTGCCCTTCAAATACTTAATTTCCACGGTGACTAATTATGCATTTCTTTTACCACATGGATGTGCAAGTAACTAAATGGGCTCTATCTTCCAAAGCAGACATTTAACGTGTGACAAAGTCCTCTCAGAGAAACTTGTCTCTTTTGAAATGAGATAACTAATTACTGGGTAAGACAGCAGAATCTTTTCCCTACTGGGAAATCAACTACGTGGTCTAGTAGAATCAAAGGCATGGACCATGGCAAATCAGGTCTGCAAAAACAGTAAACAAAACAAGCCACAGAACAATTAACACATGTGGAAAAAGCCAAACGCAGCATCCACGGCACAGCTGATTTGATTTTAAGAAAACTGAACATGTGTTTCAGAAAGAAAGGGAAAAGAGTGAAAATATACGAAGTATAAAAAAAGAAACAAAACATCCTAAAAGTAAAATAAGGCAACTAAAAGCAAAGGAAAACTCTTACATATGCAGACGTCATAGACTACACAAATCACTTTGTCTGCATTCTCTAGAGAATTACGAAATGGTCACTATACATATATTTTATTGCTTGGGAAGGAAGTGCACATCTCTTCCAGAATTCTAACTATTAAAAACACAAAGCATTGAGCCACGGAGATAGTCCTCTTTTCAAAACAGGGACATAACCTATTTTCTCTAGATCAGATGTAGCTGGCTAACTGAGAGCCCATAGCTATTGTAGTAACTGGAAGAAAAGGAAATAGATGATTAAAGTAAATTTAATTCAATAAGCTAGTGACATTGTACTGTACAAAACTGGGGATGGGAAAGAGGCGGAGACAGGCCAAAGGAGGAATAGTGCTTATTTTGTTCCTTTTGAATTTTATCAAACTGTGTATATATTTGTGACTTTTACCCTAAGGAGCATAAAAAACCGACAATAAAAGATTATCTGAATGGAACATTGGTCTTTGGTAAGTGTCAAGCACAAAAGGAATCATCATTTTTTTTTCAACGAGCTTTCAAAGTATGTATGCTCTTGACATCTGCTGATAAGCTGCAGTTTCCTCTTCAAAACTTAAAGCTTCTCTAAATTCAACATAAGCTTGCTTTCAGTATCTGCAAAATATATGTGGATAAAATTGAAGTTTTCAAAAGGGAGTTACCATAGAAACACACAACTCCCTAAAAGAGCAGTCCATCGTCTCTTAGGGGGAACCATCATCACAGACATGTATTCAGTATCTCTCTGTGCACGTGAGGCCTTGGACAATACACAAAGGACAGTCAGCACATGCACACTGGACAAATACAGACATTTAGATAAGCCAAGTACTTACTCTAAGTAAGCAAGGCGGGGATGAGGCCCTTTGTGTATGTGTATGTGTATGTGTGGGCTGTGGGGGGCAGGAATCATGTGAGCTGGATCCTGTGATGCAGCTAAAATGCAGCCACCATAACACTTGTTTAAAACACAACGATCTGGTCACTGAGCACAGTTACTGCTATGGACTGTTTTCTGGGAATTATTTTAAAATGTGGATCTAAGTACTAGAAGCAGCACGTACAAAAATAGTTTTATTTTTACGAGCAGAGTAGACTCAAGCTAAAAATAAACTAAATGGGAATTTTGTACTGCAGACTTTTCAAAAACAGTGTCTGTATACCTAAGACAAACACCACTTCTTAATTAGAAACTTCTGTAAAGCATTCCAAAAAGGCCTCACAATTTTCGATTAGACTATATGGTTCTTCAGACTTGGTCTCTCTTGAGACAAAAGAACCCCAGGGAGACACCTAAGTTGGAGTTTTGACTCAAACCACTTATGGTTTTTATGAAAGGATTTTTGGGCCAGGCACAGTGGCTCACGCCTGTAATCCCAGCACTTTGGGAGGCCACGGCGGGTGGATCATGAGGTCAGGAGATCGAGATCATCCTGGCCAACATGGTGAAACCCCGTCTCTACTAAAATAAAAAAATTAGCTGGGTGTGGTGACGTGTGCTTGTAGTACCAGCTATTCTGGAGGCTTAGGCAGGGGAATCGCTTGAACCCAGGAGGTGGAGGTTGCAGTGAGCTGAGATCACACCACTGCACTCCAGCCTGGCAACAGAGCAAGACTCCATCTCAAAAAACAAAAAGGATTTTTTGCCCTTAAAGAGGCCAAATCATTACACAGCCTTTTTACAATGGGACAGACCTAACTGGAAGGAAAAAAAAAAAAAAAAAAAAGATAAACTTTTAGGGACTGTGTCCCAAAAAACTCGGCAATTAAAGTTTGGGATTAAAACAAGTTAAAGTTATCTAAACTGTGGTTTGTATAGAAATGTGATGAGTTTTGCAGGTGTATTATCTGTGATTGGTACTAATGATCTGCAAATCATATTAATGACCATAATAATGATATTTTTTCTAATGAAACACAGCACTTTACAAACATTAAGTATTTAATCCCTGTTAGGTAAATTACAGCTACTCTTAACCACATCTTACAAATGGTAATACTGATATCACTATTCATGATTTGCCCCAAATCACAGATGACTAACATCAGAATTTATTTTAAATAAATATAAACAATAAAGTATACATGTGCTTATTTGCATGTGTGAGTATACAAAGCATCATGATTAGGCATATTTAAGCAACTGATTAGAAAGTCATTCAAGGTCTCACTTAAAAACCAATCAAGTTAAATCTAGGTAATACACGCCTGGCACCATCAGTTGGCATTATTCTGGGGAAAAAAGTATCAGAATGCTTAGCATCTCAGAATGCTTAACATCCTACCTTTCCATTGCAGCCTGTAACAGATAACGGCCAGTGGATCACAATGCCAATGCCAACCACAGATAGGATGGATGGCTCTGGAACCATTTGAAGGCACCATGCAAATAGGCAACGGTACCAACTAGAATCTCAATGGTAGTTATAGGTCTGAAAATGCGTACTAAAAGAAGTAGAACCTCTGGTCAGATTATTTGGATTTCATGGCTACTGGTACTCTGACTTCCACCCAACCTTTGAGATTCAGACTGAGCAGGAGTTCCTCAGAGAAGCTTCTCCGAGCTCTGAGCTGGACCCAACAACGCTGCTCCAGAGGATGTCTTCAGACTCCACCCCAGAGCTTCTTCATGATTTTTGGACACTGGCTTTCTTGAAAGCTTCCCAATTGGATCACACTTCTTAAGGGCAGGAACCATATTGTCTTGTGCATGGACAATGTTTATAAATTGATGGAGTTCTATAAATGTTTGTTGAATAAGTCAATGAGCATAGGACTAGATTTATTTAAATTACTAGTGCTCTTATCTATCAGATAATTTGTTCTTTTGGTGAATATATAATTAAAATGGTGTGGGTTAAAAGAAAGTTCTTGATTATCACAAATAATTCAGAGACCAGGGCCAGGTGTGGTGGCTCACGCCTGTAATCCCAGCGCTTTGGGAGGCCAAGGCAGGAGAACTGCTTGAGCCCAGGAGTTCAAGACTAGTGAGACCTTGTTGCTGCAAAAAATTTAAAACTTAGCTGGGCATGGTGGCACACACCTGTGGTCCCAGCTGCTTGGGAGGCTGAGGTGGGAGGATCACTTGAGCTCAGGAGGTTGGGGCTGCCGTGAGCTGTGATCATGCCACTACATTCCAACCCGGTCACAAGAGCAAGAACCCTGTTTCAAAAAATAAAAAATAAAATAAAATAAAAAAAAATTCAGACACCAGAGATTGTGTATTCATATGCACTTTAATTTTCTAAGGACAAGCAAGCAAAGAATGATCATGATTTTCTGAATTTAAAACCCAGGGGTGAAGGAACTACCCAGACATCTCTGATGCTGCCCATTCTTTTATCTTGAAGGAACAATGCTCTGGGCATGACAGATGAGGATTAAGTAATTACACTACACACTCTGGCATGTGTCTCCGAAATCTGTAAACACGTCCAGTGCTCTGAAAGCAGACTTGTAGTTGGTTTTTTAAAGACGATAAAGAGAACTTTGCTACTCAAATAAAAATAACTGATATGGCCTTCAAATTTTCCTAAGTTCCTGAAAAGCTTATTTTTCCTAAGTGTACCAGTCTCAGATAAAGGCAGAAACTCACCCCTCTCTTAATACAATCAACTTCTCTAAAGATGACACACACAAACACACCAGACTTTGGTAGAATTCTGTAGCGGAGATTTAAAAGAAAGTATCTTGTGGCAGTAGAGAGTCACATGAAGACTTCCAACAGCTCAGACATTCTCCTTCTACACAAAGGGGCAAAGGCCCTCTCTGCAGCAACTGATTGATAAACGGACCACAGTGGCGTCTTTTACTTCTCGTCTGATATAAGTGAATATAGCTTCTTGGT
The DNA here is from genome assembly GCF_002776525.5 of Piliocolobus tephrosceles. Classification (NCBI taxonomy): domain Eukaryota; kingdom Metazoa; phylum Chordata; class Mammalia; order Primates; family Cercopithecidae; genus Piliocolobus; species Piliocolobus tephrosceles. Next base: position 82,149,848 of record NC_045438.1, on the reverse strand, counting down.
TCTGTGTATGGAAGGCAGGTAAAAACAATGAAGTGATGAGTATTTACAACACAGATTTAATTATCTACACCAAAATTTTTAAGATTTTCTGCTTTAAGTAGAGTTATCCTGCTTAACACCCGGTCCCACTAATTTTTATCCGAATTTGGAAAAAAGTCAAATGTGGATCCCTAAGAGTACGTTCACCTTTTCAGAAGCAGCTAAGCCCTGATTTTTCAAAAAGCATTAATCTAGACTATTTTATAAAATTATAAAATTGATTTTAAAATATTTTAAATCAAGATTAAAGGTAGATGATATCTTCACTGTAAAAAGAAAAAGGTAATATACATTACCATGCTGTGAAATTACAGCCAAATTTTATCCATTCAGGATACTTTGGGAATGAGGCGTTCTATATAGCTTAGTTTCCCAGAGAGTTGAAGGGCTCCAAAGTTTTCTTAAAATGGAAATATTTCTAAGATGTACCACATTTCTGCGCTTCCATGATCACATTCTAAGACACATAATATACTTTTTCCTTAATAACTTATAATTGAAGACACCAGCTCATGTGTACAGATTGAATATAGATCAAAATGTGCTAGGTATTTGGTCACAGATAAGAATTTATGTGCTGTGGACCATGGAACAAGGAGTCTGTCTGACCCTCCCAGTACTCTGAAATTTGTCCTCTCAAAAAATTCCTGATGTCAGTTCCTATTTGTATCATTTACCTCTTCCTCACAGAGGTAGAGTGAAGCTATGTGGTAGAGCATGACTTTGCGGGGAGTAAAATGTTTTTAAAAAACTAGTTAGTGAACGAAGCCTGGAGAAGTTTCCTCGCAAATGGTTTTCCTATTCCCTAAGTGGGTGTCATTTTGGATGTTGCTATTAGTTACCTCTTTTTTTCTTTTATTTTTTGAGATGGAGTCTGATTCTTGTTGCCCAGGCTGGAGTGCAATGACTGATCTCGGCTCACTGCAACCTTTGCCTCCTAGGTTCAAGCAATTCTCCTGCTTCAGCCTCCCGAGTAGCTGGGAATTACAGGCACCCACCACCATGCCCAGGTAATTTTTGGTATTTTTAGTAGAGATGGGGTTTTACCATGTTGGCCAGGCTGGTCTCAAACTCCTGACCTCAAGTGATCCACCTGCCTTGGCTTCCCAAAATGCTGGGGTTACAGGTGTGAGCCACCGCACCCAGCCTGCTATCAGCTACCACTGACTTCAGCTGGAGCTTCATCTGTAAGGGCTCCCAGGCGCTCCTGGACAGTACACATTTCCCCAGCTTTCTCACTGGCATTCACTTTATTCAGTGATTGAGAAAGAGAAACATGCTTGGCCAGTTCACAAATCTGAGTTTAGATGTTTGGGAGTTCTCCAATGTTTCACTTCTTTTTGCTGAGGTAGACTTGTAAACTGTTGGTGAAAAGAAATTAGTGTAATCTCTTTGAAAAGATAATTGGGCTCTCTCTCCCTGTATTTTACACATGGATATCAAAGTCATTAAAAAGTACATATTCTTTGACCTAGAAAATCACTTTCTAGGAATCTAGCCTAAGGAGTCACTGGCTATATAAACAAAGACGATGTGCAAAGAGGCTGAACACATCACTGATTATAAAAGTAAAGTAGGCCTGGTGCAGTGCTGCACGTCTGTAATCTCAGTACTTTGGGAGGCCAAGGTGGGAGAATCACTTGAGCCCAGGAGTTTGAGACTAGCCTGGGCAACATAGTGAGACCCAGCTCTATAAAAAATAGAAAAATTAATCGGGTGTGGTGGCGCCTATAGTACCAGCTACATGGAAGCCTGAGGCCACAGGACTGCTTGAGCCCAGGAGGTAGAGGCTGCAGGGAGTCATGATCATGCCACTGTACTCCAGCCTGTGCAATAGGGCATAAAAGTAAAGTTTCACTAAACCTCTAACATTAGAGGATTGGTTAAAAAACATGGAAATTCAAACAATGGAAAACGATTCTGCCACTAAAATTTTAAAAATAATGATCCACACATTATTGACATGCGAAGATTTCCACAATATATTGTTAGCCCAAAGAAAACAACAGGTTTCAAAACTACGTGTGGTTGTATATAGGGGAAGGTCTGAAAGGATCTGTATTAGAGGTTCCCAAATGATTCTGGAAGCCCTTAGAGTCTCAGTAATTTTTCATAATGCCTCCAGGCCTAAACAAATACCTAATAGAGCTGTCTGTTAAGTAGTTAGATCCAAACAACGTAATAACTATTTATGTCAGAATGACTTAGCAGTTAAAAAAAATAACACACATAAATGAAAACTACTATTTCCTTAAGTAACTTTGTTGTAACTTGTTTATAGAATGTATACACCTGTTGGGCACTGCATAACTTTAAATCTTGGAATCACTGGACACCACTACCCTTATTTCCTGTTCCACACTGGTTTTCATGTGATACACTTTTTATCACTAAACACTCAGCAATCACTGAAAACTCAGTTTTGTAAAGATATGATGTCATCAAAAGGAATGTAGTGTGATCTAATGCTGAAACTGTGAACTATCTCCAGCTAATAGTTGGCAGAGTGTTGTACAATGTTTCCCTTAATGATGGAAAGTATCTGTGCCAACCCTAGAGCTGCACCCAGAATTTGCTGTGGTGCCCCAGAGCATCTTGGCACACAGTTTGGGAACTGCAGGTATATAACAAGATGTTAACAGTTGCTTTCTCTTGGGTTACTGGTGATTAGAAAAAAGATTTTCTGAACTTTTTCCCAATAAACATCTGTTATTTTTTACAATTAGAAAAAAACCACTAAAGTGATTTATGTATTTTTCAGAGTTCTTTATCTTTACAAGAAGATGGATATTCTCCCCAATTTTTTACTGTGAAGAAAAGTCTTAAGCATAAACAACAGTAAAAATGGAGTCTTGGATGATGCCTTAATGATGAAAAACTCCCTCACGAATAACGTTCTGCAATAACTCCTCCTATTCTGAGCCCCTCCCTGATACTTGCACAGGTTGGATCAATGAAGTCACTGGTGTCAGGACACTAACCTAGACATTCACCCCACTTCCTGCGGGTAGCCACTACAATTGTTTAATAATAGACTCTCTGTCCCTCAGCTGATGTGCTCGTAATAGAGCATGGTCATGCCCTCGTGGGAACTGAGCTATAAATGGTGCTTTGCTCTTGGTCTGCAGAGCTTTAGTCTCTGGATTAACAGTGCTCCTTTTAAAACAGTGCCTGCTGCTTTGCACCCTGGTGTCCACTGCTGCCGTCTTTAAAGGTCTCCACTGCTCTCTTTGTTCCCTCTGGTTACTTTTGCCCTGTTTGTCAGTTTTTGCACTAAAGAAATGAATGGGCTTTTATACCTTCACCAATTGAGACTTTCAGAACCAGCCTAGTGAGTTAAGTCTAACAGATATTTAGCCCCCTTTGATAGTCAGTTGTTGCTGGATATTTTGTTTGTTTTTGCCTTTGTGGGAATTGGTGGGCAGAAAAAAAACATTTTCCAGTTTCATGCTATTTTTAAAACCTGAGGATTTTTTTTAAAGTTTTGGCATCATATAGTTGAAGTTCTATTGTGATCAATATTTCTATTCATTTACTTTCTTACTAAACAAGTGCCCAAGGAATTATAAAACACTTTTTTCCCCTAATTTAGGAACTTCTACAAATATACACATCAATTGCAACTTAACATTTACAAGTTTAAGAATAATGCTGTAGTAGAATATTTAAAGGAACTTTCTGCATAAACTTCAATTAACATGGCTCTTACTTTTAAAATATCTTCTTTAAAAAATAAGTAATATTGTTTACTATTGGGATAAAATTTTTTAAAAAAGAAGAATAATGAGAACAGCTCCCAATTCTCCTTTACCTGCCCAAGTGTTCCCTCAGCACTTACCACCTTTCAACATACTATACACTTTACCTATTTATCTTGTTAACTGTCCATCTCCTCCAACCAGAATGTAAGCTCAGTAGGGGCAAGGATTTTTGTCTGCTTTAATCACTGATACATCTTGTCCCCAGCACCTAAAATGTAGGGGCTCAACAAGTATTTGTTGAAAAGCCAGTAAATGAGTGACTGATTCTTAAAGACCTTTTGTAATTCCATTTTAGAAGACCAACGAAAAAAGACAAAATCTTGAACAATATTTATACAAACCAAATATTACTTTTTTGTAGGTAAAAATGTGACTCTATTGGAATGTAAACTTAACTTTTTGACTACAGTGAAATCCATGAATGACAAGGATCTAACTATATTTACTATTGCTCCTCTTCCAGGAAAATGTTTCAACTTTCAAATAAAGAGGACTTCTGATTGTCAAGTATGGCAAATTCATGTGGAATGCTTAAAAATGCTGAGTATTCAAAACATTTTTAAAGATATGGCTAAGCAGCAAGAAAGTAACAGCAATTGTTAGAAGTTGAAAATGACAAGAAAATTAGAACCTAGGGAAGTAAGTAGGTAAGTCCTGCATAAGTCAATCCCTGATGGGGATATTAAGAGACAAAGGGACAACCTAATATCCACACAGGAAGGTCAAAGCCAATACCCTTGAAAGACGAAATTCTCACTGGGTAAATTAAAAAGAAAAAAATCTTCCCCAGAAATAGAAGACAGACTAAGTCTTGGGGATGGGAGAGGAGAAAAAAGAAGAAAGTTTCCTCAAAAAATACAAAGCCCAGGCTAGGTGCAGTGGCTCACATCTGTAATCCCAGCACTTTGGGAGGCTTGAGGTCACGAGTTTGAGACCAGCCTGGCCAACATGATGAAACCCCATCTCTACTAAAAATATAAAAAAAAATTAGCCGGGTGTGGTAGTGTGCACTAGTCTCAGCTAGTCAGGAGGCCGAGCCAGGAGAATTGCTTGAACCCAGGAGGTGGAAGTTGCAGTGAGCTGAAATCTCACCACTGCACTCCAGCCTGGGTGACAAAGTGAGGCTCTGTCTCAAAAGAAAAAAAAAAAAAAAAAAAGGCGGGGGGGCCGGGTGTGGTGGCTCACGCCCATAATCCTAGCACTTTGGGAGGCCGAGGCAGGTGGATCATGAGATCAGGAGAGGGAGACCATCCTGGCTAATACGGTGAAACAATGTCTCTACTAAAAAAGTACAAAAAATTAGCCGGTGTGGTGGCAGGCGCCTGTAGTCCCAGCTATTCAGGAGGCTGAGGCAGGAGAATGGTGTGAATCCGGGAGGCGGAGCTTGCAGCGAGCCAAGATCATGCCACTGCACTCCAGCCTGGGCGACAGAGCAAGATTCCGTCTCAAAATTAAAAAAAAAAAAAAAAAAAAAAAATCACAAAAACCAAAAACAAAGCCCAGAAATTACATATCCATGTGCCCTTTCCAAATCAAAATAGCGTAAACAGTCCTGAGTTGGAAATGGCTACAAATACACAGCAGAAGCAAATACAAAGCCTCTGTAGAATAATGAATGTTAAATCTAAGTTTCAAGAGATTTTCATAAGAGTTCCAAGTAATTGAGTTCATAATAAAAAATTACAAAATAAACAATCAAGCTGTCATGAACATGAATGAGAAAAAACAAACTGCAGAATGAAATAATCAAAGGCTTTAGTTATTGAATGTATTGAATACAGATATAAAATAGATGTGTTTAATATTTTTAAAAAAGTAAACAGGATCTTAAAATATGAAAAAGGAAGAAGATTTCAAAAATGACGAGGCGAATTTAAGAAACAGCCAAAAATAACTTCTAGAAATGAAAATATAATAATTATATTCAGAGACTCAATGAGTAAGTCCAATACAAAAATAGATGCAGCTGAAGTAGGAATGAGTACTTTGGTAAACAGATATAAAGAAATTGTACATAATCTTATACAAAAATGAAAAATATAATCTTATGTTTAAGAAATTATACGGCCAGGCACAGTGGCTAACACCTGTAATTCCAGCACGCTGGGAGGCCAAGGAGGGTGGATCACGAGGTCAGGAGTTCGAGACCAGCCTGACTAACACTGGCAAACCCCACCTCTACTAAAAATACAAAAATCAGCTGGGCGTGGTGGTATGTGCCTGTAATCCCAGCTACTTGGGAGGCTGAGGCAGGAGAATCGCTTGAATCTGGGAGGCGAAGGTTGCAGTGAACCAAGATCATGCCATTGCACTACAGCCTGGGTGACAGAGCAAGATTCCATCTCAAAAAAAAAAAAAAATTATATATAACCTTATACAGAAGGAAAATATACAATAAATATTTAGAGATGCAAAGGGCAGCATGTGAAGGAAAAGACAGACAAGGTGGGAAAGGCAGCAATCAAAATGATTTTTTTTCTGAGATTTTTCAGAACTAGTAATCATCAAATTTAGAAAGCCAAATGCATCCCAAAGATGTTAAATAAAAGAAATGCCCACCCAGACAAAGCCTGGTAAAACTGTAGAAGATCATCATAAAAAAAAGCTCTGGGGGAAATCTGAGAAAAATGTCTTTAAAACATTGAAAGAAAATAATACTGAATATAGAAGTGCATACCTAGCAAAACTACCTTTCATAAACAAGGCATGAATAAAAGATATTTTCAATCAAACAAAAAATAAGAAAGTTTACTTCCAAAAACATTCATTAAAGGTACTTCTAAAGGACATGCTTCAGAAAACAGCAATGATCTGAGAAGAAAGAAGGAATGGTGAGAAAAGAAAATAGTAAATATATGACTCTATTTATTAAATAGAGTATATAAAACAGCTGCTACTGTATACAAATTGTAACAATGTGTAATATAAAAAATAAGATAAAACTATAAACCAAATAACAATGGCATGTTAGGCTGAAAAAGAATGATCCAAATCAAAGAACTCTAAGATTACTGAACTGTTTGGGAAAAGAATGAATACTGTTTAGTGTAACACTTTAGTAAGTTACATAGGATGCCAACATCTCTAGGGTAAACATGGAAAAAAGAGAATGGTGTGTACAATTGTTAAATTAGTAGAAGAAACACCATGGAACTATATTTAAAAAAAAAAAAAAAGCAAAATCCAAATGAAGACAATAAAGAAAAAAGAAAGCTCAGGAAAAGTAGGACAAATAGCAAAAAATAATATGGTCAAAATGAATATAAATGCGTTAGTGCAATCGATAATTAGCATAATCTGCTAAACAACATACATCAACTAAATATTCTGGTTAAAAGACAAAGACTGTCTGATTGAATTAAAAAATAGACAACGTATGTCCACACAAAGACTTGTATGTGAATGTTCATAGCAACTTTATCCATAATAGTTGAAAAAACTGGAAATGACCCAAATGTCCATCAACTTGTGAATAGCTAAAAACAAACAAACAAACAAAACACAATACTGTGCTATATCCATACAATGAAATGATACAGAAAAAATATTAAGGAATGAAACTCTGATACGTGTAACAGCATAAATGAATCTCAAAGGCATTATACTAAGTGAAAGAAGCCAAACACAAAAGCCTACATACTGTATGATTTCATTTGTATGACTTTCTGGAAAGACAAAATAATATAGTAATAAAAAGTAGATCAGTAGTTTCCTAATGCCAGATGTGAGGGAAGGAAACTGATAGCAAAAGAGCATGAGGAACTTTCTGGCATGACGGAAATATCTACAGCTTTATTGTGGTAGTGGTTACATGACTATACACACCTGCCAAAATTCATCAAACTGTACGCTTAAAGTATGTGAGTTTGATTATATGAAAATTATACCTTAATAAAGCTAGTAAGAAAGACAAATTCCAATTATGTGATTTACAAAGCACAAATCTAAAGCCTTTTGTGTCTTTGAAAAAAGGAGGTTGGGGGAAGAAGTGTGTAGGAAAATAATAACCCAGCAACCTGGTGTAGCTAAATTAAACCCATACACAATTAATTTTAGGCAAAGAGATAAAAAGGGCCATCATATATTGATAGAAATATTTAATTCCCTGGGAAGATATAATAATAATAAATTCCTAATAATGTATCTTTAAAAATATATAAACCCAAAAATAAAAGAGCCTCAAGGAGAAACTAACCATAAGACAATCTCATTTGTGAATAGAAATGCAAAAATCCTGAATAAAATATTAGTAATTCAAATCAAATAATTTACAAAGAAAAATAATGTGCCTAAATTTGGGTTATTCCATAATTCAAGGTTGCTTCAATATCAATCAGTGTTATTCACTAGATGAAAGAATATGTAAGAATACAGAAAAAGCATTCAATAAAAGACAACACTCATAATTCATGATTAAAACAAAGAATAGAAGGAAACTTCCTGAACTGGATAAAGGATATCACAAAGCAACCCTACAACCAATACCATATTTTATAATGTAAATGAAAATTTAAAGTTTTATGTATCACTATTTTAATTTAACAGTGGAGATTCTTGCCAGTTCAGTAAGACTAGAAAAAAGAATTAATATTTTATGGATTGGAAAGGGAAAAAAAAAACTATCATTACTTGTAAATGATATAAAGAATCTACAAATTAGTTTTATTAATAAGGAAGCCAATAAAGTTTCCATATACATGATAAAATGCAGGACCCTTCAACAGTGGAATAGCTAAATAAACTATAGTATAATAAACACAATAAAATATTCTATAGCAATGAAAATGAATGAACTAAAGTTACACAGGTCAACATGGATGAAACTCAGAACATGGTGCTTTGTGGGGAGCAAGTCATAAAATAATCAGTATGATTCTATTACATAAAAGTTAAAATAAGATAGTATATTGCTTTGGTATATACATATGGTAAAACTATACGTGGTACATATGTGGTAAAACTGAAAAAAAAAAGCAAGCAAACAAGAGAGTAAGTAACTCAAAATCCAGGAAAGTAGTTGGGGAAAGGAGAAAACAATAGGAGAGAGGTACATAAGAGTTTCAGTAGCAGTGATAATGTTCTTTAGATGAGTAGCAGAAATGTGGATGTTTTCTTTATTTAATCCTTTAAAGTGTATCTACATGTTATATATTCCCTTCCACATGCATGATATACTTCATAATCTAAAGAAGTAAATGAACCTGAGTGAACTTTGTTAGAAATGCATTTTAAAGTCAATGTTACTTCAAGTTGGAAAACACAGGCATTTAGGAAGTTCTTTTTCTGTATCTAAGTTTTGAAATTAACATTTATTATTTTTTCTTATTCCTTATTCTAGGAAAGTTGAGAGTTCTCATTTATACAATGGTTTTCCTATTACATTGAAATCATAAGAAACTCTCTTGGTAGGTTTTAAAGGTAGATAATAAAACCATTTTGTTTTCAGAACTGCCTGTATAAGAGAGAAGAAAAACAACAAATGAACAATTAAATGGTAAGAAAAGAATATTAATTAATAAGAAATGTCAAAAAGGCTTGACTTCTTACACTGAAAACAACTTTTTGGTGGAAAAAATCTAATCCCTTCTTTCGAAAGAGAATTTTTCAAAATTCTCAGCGGTGGGGGTGAGCGGTTGGGAGTTGGGAAATCAGATCTCAGATCAATAAACAGGCAGGCAGGTTGACTAAGAACAGAAGGTATTATGTATTTTACATATTTTGTATTTTCTGCATATTAGATATTTTGACATCTTAAAACTACCTTTCTGGCTGGAGAGAGACTGTCTCTTTCAGGGCTAGCCAATTCTTAGAGATAACAAAGAGCCCGGCTGATAGCATGCCTTTGACAAGAAAATTAACCAATCCAGAGCCATCCCTCCTCTATCTGGCCCTCGGAGACAATATTCCTCCACCTTTACTATGCCACAGCCAGGTACCAAGCAAGCAGGGACCACCCAGAAAGCTTGGAGCCCGACCAAATTACTTCAACTAGCAATTCTAAACTGTTAACCCTGCCCTGCCTTGCCTTTCCCTTGGAAACTCCAATAAAGGCCGTGGCTGGTCCAAGCTCTCCCCTGGCTCCTGCCCTCTGTCTCCTGACTAAAACGGGTGTTTTCCCTTGTGGCCTGTGTAGCATGTGGTGACACCCCTCTATGGGACCTGTGACTATAACAAATTTCTTTCTTCCAAGCCCTGTTCTCATTTCCCCCTCAGTGGCCGTACTGATCTTAAAACATCCAACATGTACATTCTTAAAACACATAGCAAACCAGGAGTTTCAGATGTTAACCAAGGTCTCCGGGCATGACAATTCTGGAGCTCAGGGCGAGCAGAGATAAGTGAAGGAGGGGGCAAATTTACAGGAAACAAGAACATGCAAATACTGAGGGTTTGAGAGTTCAGCGGTCGAAAAACAGGAGATAGCTGTGGAAAGTGCACACTGGGAAGGGGCAGCTCTGAGGCACCTCTTGGTGCATGGACAACCTCAACCAGCCCTTAAGGTGCCTAACACAGGAACTTATAAGCTTCTTGCTGGTATGGGAACCAATCCCCAAGTGAGGTGCCCGCTAGACAGATCTGCAGGTTGAAGTAGATCAGGGAAATGACACACTGGAGGTGAGGGATATAGGGGAAAAATTTTGGCCGTCACCCAAAAAATGTGTGTGTATCCCCACTCATCCTTACCTCCTTCCACATTGTCTACAAGCGTCAGAACTGCTCAACATCATCACTTCCAAATCAGTTTTGGTGACAAGAGTCCAATCGCCCAAGACAGATCAATGCCCTCATTATGTCTTACCAGCCCTCCTGCTCCCGCCTCCTCTAGTTCATCCTTTACGTAGCCACAGAGTAATCTTTATAGAACACAAATATCACCATATTACTTCCCAGCTTAAAAACCTTTCAGTATTGACCCATATCCACCCAGAGTAGCCTCCAAGTCACTTAGATTGTCCTCCTTTCTGTCATCCTTCTGGCTTCTCTGTCTGGAGACTTTAGACCACAGCACTGTAAACCAATTGCAACTCCATGTTAATATGTTAATTTAATATGTTAATACTAAAATATTATTTCATGGATCCAGATATTAGCACGTTATGTACTCTTTTCTCCTCCTGAAATGAAGAATTCTTGCCTGCCTTAATACTATTATTCATCTTCAAAAATCTGTGCAACACCTCATTCTTTCATGGAATACTGTGCAACCATAAAAAAGGATGAGTTTGTGTCCTTTGTAGGGACATGGATGCAGCTGGAAACCATCAATCTCAGCAAACTATTGCAAGAACAGAAAACTAAACATCGCATGTTCTCACTCATAGGTGGGAATTGAACAATGACAACACTTGGACTCCGGAAGGGGAACATCACACACCGGGGCCTATTATGGGGGGAGGGGGAAGGGGGAGGGATGGCACTGGGAGTTATACCTGATGTAAATGAAGAGTTGATGGGTGCTGACGAGTTGATGGGTGCAGCACATCAACATGGCACAAGTATACATACGTAACAAACCTGCACATTGTGTACATGTACCCTAGAACTTAAAGTATAATAATAAAAATAAATTTAAAAAAAAATGTGTGCAACACTTCATTCTGAAGCCTTCTCAAATGACTGCAGTCTGCTTTCTTTATGGACCACCTTGCTGCTCTCATTATATTCAATGCACACTATTTTATTCACATGTATGTCTGTCTTCCCAACTACACTGCAGACTACTTGAGGGCAGGGATGGTATCTTATTTTTTCTTTGTATTTCCATTGGGTAGCATAGCACCTGGCCCATAAAAAATACTATCATCTATTGAGCACCTACCTTATAGCAGCCCCATACTAAGCTTTTCAAATGTTATGACATGAGTTCCCATAATAACTCAATGAACTATTTATAATTACCTCATTTTTACAAACGAGGAAACTGAGATTTAGGGGATTAACATCCCCAGGACCTTCCAGTCAGTAAGCGGTAGAATCCCGATTAGGACTTGTGTCTCTGACGCCATTGCCTTAGCTCCTTAGGCCTCTGGTGAAAGGTAATACACAAAATGTGGATCGGATTGTTAAGAAATCTCCCCCAACTTACGCCCTGGGTTGAAGGCTGTGAAGCTTATGCAGGATTCTAGAGGAGGCATTAGGACATGGGTTTTCCAGTTCTGCCACTGATTCATCTCAACTCTGGGCTGTCGCAGGCTTTCTCGACTTCACTTTCCTCATGGGGGAAGTGCCATCCTTAACAGATCCCATGTCATATCCTCACTCTTAAGGCCCTCTAAAGCTGGCAAGAAGGTACTGTGGATCATAAATCTAGGTACTCTTTCTAGATATTGGCCTTGAAACATCTCTTCCTTCACTGAAAAATTGCTTCTGAACAAAGGATGCCAGAAGCCACTTTTGGTCAAGAAAATGTCCACTTTTGTCCTCAGTCCAGAGCAGGTACCTGTACTCTCCCTGTTCCCAAGTGCTGTAGACCAAAATAGCAGGCAACTAGGATGAAGTCAGCCAGAAACACGCTTTCTATAACTGCTATTCACAGAAGAGAAAATGAACAAGCTAGTGTTTAAATAATGTGCAGGGTGTGATACCAACCAAACCTCCGCCCTCCTTCCTGGGGAAATGCAAAGTTTGCTGTGGCCTTTTCAAAAACCTCGGAGAGAATGAAATGTCATCTGTAACTCTGAATTTCCCAGCTTCATTCCACTTCCCTCACCACCTCAGTATTACCTAAGACGGCATTTTGTATATTAGTATACTACATCTTCAACATCATCGGTCACTCAGACATCAGATTACAAACAGCTGAATCCTACAGCTGTTCCCACTAGAAACAAAAAGATTCTTAACATATTTGAAGGGAAAAAATCTGTTTGTTCCCAGATGTCTCCTGAGCCCATTTCTGGGGCTTGTCTACTAGCAATAGTGAGTAAACGCTAACTGTACTCCTCGCTCCTATTTACACACACTATTGGTTTTCAGTAACCACTCCTTCCCAACTCCCAAAAAAGACAGCTAAGAAAACAATGTTCACTTGGAGGAAGAGAAACTAAATTTCTTTTTGCTGTTCCTCTCGATCAAACCCTTGTAGGAACCAAAGTATTCACTGTGGTTTAAACACTTGTCACTCAAAAAAAAAGTACCCAGAAATGCCATGAGACTTCCTATAATTTCACTTTTATTTAAGGAGCTGTGCTGCATCAATACTTGCTTTGGGCACAAAATACAGAGGAGCTTGATGGCATTTTGGCAATGGTACAGACGCAAAGTATTTAAGAAAGACATCCCACCCAGTGTGTTCCTGGGAGACACGGCTGGACTCAACATGTTACTATCAGCAGTGTTAGCCTGGTTCCACAGGGGCCCACATACGCACATGCATGTACTGAGCCTGTGCTCTGAGATATGTGCTGTGCTAAATGGTTTACATTTTTGATGACTTGTTAAAATATACTTAGGAGGAAGGTACGTTCTTCCCCTTTCACAGATGAGGAAACTGAGCACTGCATGAACTGCCCCAAATCACATAGCCATTAAGTTTGCAAAAGTGGCATTTGAACAGTCAGTCAGACTCAGAATATGTGAAGGAGTTCTTTAAGGGAACCAAGGAAACAATGTGCATTACAACCCTTGGGAGACTCTAGTGTGTATTTCTATACATTAAAAAAAAAAGGGGGAAGAAATTGATCACTAATGAAATGTATCCGTCTCTCGTAATGAAGATTTCAATGATCAAACAAGTAACCTAAAACTAATATTAAGACATTACAAATCAAAGAAACAAAGATACAGTGCTTAAAAGGGGCTGGGGTACTAATATTTAGAAAAATAAAGTATTTCAACTACTGCCCCCTCCTGGTGGCATAACCAAAGGTACATTTCTTTTTCCTAACTCGATAGATTTGGAAGGTTTTCTTCTAACTGATCTACCAAAACAAAAAATGTAGGTAAAGAAAGACTGTATGGAGCTTACTGAGGATAAGGCTTAGTTCTGGACTGGAGTGAAGCTCTTTCTAACTGGGTAACTCTAAGAAACTATGAAGCATCTTGTGCCTCCATCTTTTCACCAGTAAAATGGGAATAATATCCACTCTATCTACCTCAACGGTTACTGTGAGCATCAAAGAAATAATGCATGTGAATGTTCTTTTCAATGAATCTAAAATCTAAAGTATTATGATAATTAACTAAAGCCATTTATAGCGTCATCTATTAAATTTAAAATTACATTTACTCTTTAATCCTGCAATCCCACTCCTGGGAACCAATGCCATAGAACTAATAGTACTGTAACTAAGAACAAATACCAAGATGTTGATGACTTCAGTGTTGACAATGGCCATAAAAACTGAGACCAAGGTAAATATCCATCAGTAGGGAAATTGTAGAATAAAAAATTCTAATAGTGACCCCATTGGAATATTATGTACTCATTAAAAAGAATGTTCTAGAGCTTTATCAATTGAAAGAAGAGATTTCAACACAGTTTTCTGAGAAGAGCAAAACATAACAAAAAGAACGCATAACAAGGAGTTCTAAAAGTCTTAGTGCATTTTAAACTTTAATAATTTCAGAAGTATAAATGCTACATACATTCAAGAAACAACAGATGAAAACAAAATTTAACTTTTTAAAATACTGATGTTACCTTTAAAATCAATATAAAAACTATTATGCACAAAAAACTAAGAGTAAAATTTATTATTCAAAATTCCAAAGTTAAATAAGTATAAAACAAATATAAATAGCTAAATGTTTAAATGTTTCTATTATAAATTTATAGCAATTATACCTCTAAAATTATGAACTTAAAACTGCACTAATACTTAATTATTTTATTTCAATAGCTTTAGGAGTACTAGTGTTTTTGGTTACATGAATAAACTGTATAGTGGTAAATCCTGGGATTTTAGTGTACCTGTCACCCAAGTAGTGTACACTGTACCCAATAGGTAGTTTTTTCATGCCTCAACTGCCTCTCAGCCTCCTCCTCTTGAGTCTCCAGTGTCCATTACATCACTCTGTATGCCTTTGTGTACCCATAGCTTAGCTCCCGCTTACAGGTGAGAACATGTGGTATTTAGCTTTCAATTCCTGAATTACTTCACTCAGAATAATGGCCTCCAGTTCTATCCAAGTTGCTGCAAAGACATTATTTCATTCTTTTTCATGGCTGAGTAGTATTCCACACTGTGTGAATGCAATCTGTAGTGTGGAATACACACCAGTCCAATGGAATGGAATGCATTCTATTTACATACCATGGACTACTACTCAGTCATAAAACAGAATGAAATGGAATTGTGTGTATTACACACACACACACTCCTCACATTTTATCCACTCATTATTTGATGGGCACTTAGGTTGAACCCATATCTTTGCAATTGTGAATTGTGCTGCAATAAACACACACCTGCAGGTGTCTTTTTTATATAATGACTTCTTCTTTGAGTAGATATCCAGTAGCGGGATTGCTGGGTTGAACTGCATATCTACTTTTAGTTCTTTGAGAAATCTCCATATTGTTTTCCATAGAGGGTGTACCAATTTATATTCCCACCAGTAGTGTATAAGTGCTCCCTTTTCACCATATGCGCATCAGTATCTACTGTTTTTTGACTTTTTCATAATAGCCATTCTGGCTGGGGTAAGGTGGTATCTTGTGGTTTTCACGCATTAACACTTTGAGAACATGCTATAACATGTTTTCATTTTTTAAAAACAAAATAACAATTCCCCCACTCCCACTGTGGGGGGTGTGTGTGTGTGTGTGTGTGTGTGTGTGTGTGTGTGTGTGTGTATGCCTGTACATTTATATAAATCAGGGAAAAATGGAAGACTGTGTGCAGTTAAAATGGGAGAAGGGGGAAAAGAGGAGGAGAGTCATCCAGACAAAAGAGGAAAAGTTTTTTTTAAAAAAATGGGGAACCAAAAAGTGTATTTGCTATTATCACATTTATATACATATATAAAATCATTTGTATAGCTATATAATATTACATGTTTAAATTTTATTAGAGACAGAGTCTTACTCTGTTGCCCAAACTGCAGTGCAGTGAGCTACAACTGCACTGGTACACTCATAGCTCACTGCAGCCTCGATCTCCTGGGCTCAAGCAATCCTCTAACCTGAGCCTCTTGAGTAGCTGGGACCAGCTATAGCACCACCATGCCTGGCTACTGATTGATTGATTCATTGATTGTAGACACAGAGTCTCACTTTGTTGCCCAGGCTTATTATTATTATTTTGTTTTTTAAGAACGAAAGAAACTTGCCTCAAGTCCCATACTGAGCTAATGGCAGAAGAACCAAAACTTGTACCTAAGTCTCTCTGACTCTGCAGTCTGAGCCCTGAAGGATTACACTGTGATTTAAGATGGTTATGGACTCACAGGCAGGACTTACTAGCCCTGCAATTGGCCTCTCCAGCATGGAGCTCCAGATCATCACTTGTCAATCTCAGGAGCTGCTTTCAAAACAACCAATCATCCTTTGAATCTCTCACTTCTGGGCTGGAGCATGATAGCATGGTAGATGCTGTAGACATGTTGACTGACCCATGAGGCTTTTGGTTGCTGACAGCAACCCTCTGTTGCACAGATACATAATTTTTATCACTACTGCTATGTAACTCTTATTGATTTGTTCTTCTCTGAATCAAAGAGCCTTTTTTTTTGTCTCTGTCTCTCAAGTAAATTAAAAATGGAAACACCTTGTCAGTCCCTGAACACGTGGTATGCTTTTTTCCTTCAGGCCCATCACATGTCACATACCGTTCCTTCTATTTGGAATGTCCTTCATTTTTTTCCTCTGCTGGGAAAACCCTTCCATATTCTTGAAGTTGCAGCTCAAATATCACCTTCTCCGTCAAGGATTTCCTACCTCGTCCAGGAAGAACTGCTTCACCCTCTGCGTGAAGCCCTCAAGGATCAGGATAGGCTTCTATCTTAGCAGTGCTCACTGAGGCTTTGATTATGGGTTTAGGGACTAATCTTCCACTGGAGACCTCAAGAGTGTGGTCTCACTCTCAACCTTGTTCCAGTGGCCAGCATGGTGCTTGGCACATCATAGCCTTCAATTAAACATTGGTTTCATGAAACTGTGAGATTGAGAACGTATTAATTCACGAGATAAATAAGTGATACATCCAACACTGAGGCAAATGAACATGCAGTCTTCTATGCACAAGGCCAAGAATCCTTTGCTTTTAAATAATATGAACTAAATCACTACCAGGAAAGAGGCTACAACTCACACAAGTGGATCTTCACTCTTGCCTTTCTCCAACTCAGCAACAGCAGGACAAGCTATGAAAAGTTCTTTCGTAAGTTTATGGGAATAATAATTCTTCTTTTAATAATTTCAATTTTTATTTTAGATTCAGGGATCACATGTGCAGGTTTGTTACCTGGGTATAGCAATTATACCTTTGACATTTTGAACTTAAAACTGCACTAACATTTTGAGAACACGCCACATAATGTTTTCATTTTTATAAAACAAAGTGAAAATCCCCTCACTCCCTCTCAAATGCTGGCATTCAGGGTGAAATCACAGGTGGAACGTGAGAGATGTGCGTCGTGTGTGTGCACGGAAGGCCTCTTTACTAATTCAGACCAACCTTTCCCTCCTCAGTGTGACATTATCTACTGAAATAATAATGACTGATATTTATATACAACTTAGAATGTATTTGCTTTCAGAGACACTACCTGGTTTGTTGTATGGAGCAGAAAGCAAATCAATCAACCAGATTTACTATTATGTTTACACTGATTTCGCAGTACATAGTAACCGAGTTTATGCCTTGACCAAATGTCCACACATACCATACAGTCAGTAAAACTGTTGACTGGCTGTAGGTTCCTGCTGTGAGAAGTGTGATCTGTGAAATTATAACATGCCTAATAACATTTATTCCCTTAATATCTAGCATAGATTTAAGTCAGACAAAAAGTTTTAACAAAAACTGATTATGCTTGTCAATAACTGTGAATAGTGTCCCAATTAAGAAAATGCTCATTGATTTGTTCCTACTGCCACCAGTGAAAGCAGGAAAAGCATTTGGCAAATCTATTTCTGTCACCCTCAGATTTCAGGAAGAGTTCTAACAGATGAAGCTGATGTTAGTGGAATAACTCATTCTACTCTACCATTCTTCCTGATCTACTCCCCAGGCTCTGTGAGCTGCTGGTAATCAAGGATGTTTGACTGGGTTCTGTTAGCTGTCAAGGTTTACTAAGCTGAGTTAGTTAATGAGTAATGGGTGGATTTCATTCTAAGACTTCATATCATCCATGAAGCAATTAGGCATGTACTTCATGATCTCCCATTGGAATTTCAAAGGTGCCTCAGTCTACCAAGGAACTAAATTCAGTGCGGTCTGAAGGGAAACAATAAACAACATTTAACCAGGAGAGGTGGCAAAGGACGTCTTTTCCCAGTGTCTATGTTAGACAGGTGAGGAATGTTGCCAATTTATTTTTTGTCCACATAACTTCTATAGCTATTTCTTTTCTTGCCTGTCTTTCTGAAATTTTAAAGGGTTCTTATGAGTTGTTTATGTGAAACCAAGTACCCTGACCCACAGGCAAGGTATTCCTGGAACTGCTGAAATAGTAAGCCAGATAATGATATCATTTTAAAAAGTGCCAGGCAAGAAAGCTCTGATTAACTACTGAAACATGCTCAGTGGAGACACTTGTAACTAGAGTAAATGCAATTTTAACATCTCCTCTTTATCTAGGGCCCTCCTTCCTCGTGCTATTATTGTGAATATTTCCTCCTCAGATTCCTGCATACAAGGAAGACTGATGAAAGAGAGTAAAAATCACTTTTGGAGAAAAAAAGGTAAGATTTGGCAGAGGTAACAGAAAGATTCTGAACTTCATCAATAGTTGTTGCAATCTCACTCACCTCTCTGCCTAACCTTCCTCGCTCTACCCCTTCACTGCTCCTTTCCTGCCACTCATCCAGACTGGACTTTCTACTCTGACGTTCCACAAGAAACAGAAGTGGTAAGACGATGACCAGGCTCCTGGGGGAAGTGGAGGACCAGATGAAGTTTCATGAAAGAAATGGCTTCACGGATGATGAGGCAACTCTTCCTAACACAAAGGGTAAGCCCCAGCCCAGGGACACACCCGTCCTCTAGGAGGCCAGGGATGGTCTCTATCATTCCTGGGAAGCCCCTGCAGACTCTACCTGTTTTCCAAGTGCTTCAGGAAACATCACCTTAAGGTTGAAGGAGGACAAACTCAAGCAGTTGCCTATGGTATGGCTAAGGGGGTGGCAAACACAGTGCTGGTGATTTTTACAAGCAGCCTCTCACAATACTTGCGCCACTACTTCTCTTTTCATTTGTGTGCATGAATAGAAACTCTCAGAGGATAGTATGTTAGCTCCATGGCCTGTGGCACCGTAGAGTGAGTTCTTTAGAGACTGAAGGAGTTAAGAATACCTGTTTAGCTACTAGAAGCTGAATGTCAGCGGTATGAATGGTATGTAGCTGGGCAATTTTCCAAAACCCATGCCGTGGCTGCATATCAGGAAGACTGCTATAAACAAATGTGCATGCATGGAGCCTGATAAGTCAACGGGGGGAGACAGACACGGAACAGCCACCCAGTCTGAGGAAATATACAGAGCCGGGTGAGCTTCCACTTTAGGTGAACAATAGCTCTGTCTCGGAAACAGGTCTGGATGGGCTGGTGAACAGTTGGAATGATTCTTTGACTTTTTACACATTAAATGTCTGTTTCAGGGGACCAAAAGCTGGATTCTCAACTTTTCAATTATCTTAATATTATAAAATCACTAAAATGTTTTTAAAAATTTCTTAATATGTAAAACATGCAACGATACATTAGGTGAAAAAAGCACAGGGCAAAACTGCATTTATAGATCCCAATTATGTAAAATATATAGATATATTTAAGATGATATATTAAAAATGTCACTAAAATATAACACAATCTTTTTATGGTTGTGGGATTATACACGATTTTTGCTTTTTCTTTCTACTTTACTTTCCAATTTTTCTAAAATTAACGTATTATTTTCATAGTTAAGAAAAAAGGTTACTTAAATTAAAAAGAAAATTACCTGTGGATGAAATGACATCTGATGATGGGTTATGAGGGTTGGCGAAGGCCAGAAAGGCATAAAATAGAACCAACCATGTTTATAAAATGTTAAATTCAACTGGTCTTCATGTCTACACACATTAGTATCTTCTGTCTTACACTGTAAACTCCCAGAGAGCAAAGGCTGTATCTAATTCTGTGCAATGTCTGGCTCAATTAAAAATGCAGATAGAATATCTGCATCAAATTTTTACGATGATTACGCAAATGTAGTTGGTTCTTTTTCACTCTGGCAGCCAGTTGAGTGTTACTGATGCTTGACAGTGACACAGAATAAGAACATACATTGTTTTCCCCCTTTAAAATCACAGTGTATTAATGAGCTACTTTTTAATTTTTTTGCAGCATGTAAACTCATAGAAGAGACTGATCCTCTACCATATTTAAAGTAGAAAGTAAAACAGTACTGTAATTGTCTCTGTTTTAGCCCATTTCCATGTTATATAATGGATGCAATTCTAAGGATGAGCTTACAGTTTTATTTCCACATTAATTCAACTACTGGACTCGCCACTGACTCAGACCTGGAATTAATATAAAATAGAGGGAGACAAACACACAAAATGTTCCACTTAAGAAACCAAAACACCCCTAAGTCAAACAACTCTTACAACACTAGAGTAATATCCAATGAAGCAGCTTCCATTTACAGTGTTTTCCAGACCCCTCAAAGTTCTTCTCAGAGTTCTTATATTCCCCAAAATATAACCAAGGTTACTATAACTTTTGAAGTTACTCTCAAGATGTACCTATCAATAAACAGTAGCTTTTTGGTTTTTTAGTGCGGTGGCTGTAAGAAGTTACAAATGACTGTCAGTGTTTTCAGGTGGTATTCTTATTAGAAATTTAAAACACAGTGTTACCAAATTTGGCCTCAATTAGTCTGTTTCTTTCAAGGTTATCGTGAAATATGCAGGAAATGTGAAATCCCAAGTGCTTATTAAATTAAACCAGAGAAGTCACTTTTTGAAAGCTCAGTCCTCATGCCCCTCCCCTGCCCCCGTGACAAGGGCTAACATTTACCAAGTGCTCTCAGCAGGTGCTAAGTGTTAAGTGCCTCATGGGCATGATGTAACATCATCCTCAAAAGAGCTCTGGAAGGTGGGCATTTCTTTTTTGTTTTTTTTTTTTTAAATTAATTAATTTATTTATTTTTTATTATACTTTAAGTTCTAGGGTACATGTGCATAACATGCAGGTTTGTTACATATGTATACTTGTGCCATGTTGGTGTGCTGCACCCATCAACTCGTCAGCACCCATCAATTCATCATTTATATCAGGTATAACTCCCAATGCAATCCCTCCCCCCTCCCTCCTCCTCATGATAGGTCCCGGTGTGTGATGTTCCCCTTCCCGAGTCCAAGTGATCTCATTGTTCAGTTCGAAGGTGGGTATTTCTATCAGTATTTTATAGATGGTAGATTTAGGAAAAGGTTAGGGACCTTGCCCAAGGTCTCACAACGCCTCTGTGTCAGAGCTGGAATTTGAACCCAGGTCTGGTAACTCTCAGACTGCAAACTCTTAACTACTAAGGACTTGTTCACTTCAGAGGGCTAATTAAGTGTGAAATCAAAAGCAATGAATAATCGTAATTATGCCACTTTTAATTTGAGTCTGTTGCATATACATAATTGGTCTTCCTCTATATTAAGCATGATGCCCTATAAAAAAAATCACAAATTCTGCCAACAAAAACCTCCTGAGGGAAAACTAAGAACATCTACTAAATAAATAACTCAAGTGTCTTACTGAGAGCATGGCAATACTGAGAGGCTTGGGTGTGGCCACCTGACAGATCTGGAGGAAACCTAGAGGCAAAATGTACCGAATATTCTATTGCACAACAGAATCTATCTGTGGAAAGCACCCCCTAAACGGAAGTATCTGTCAAAGTAAAAATAAATCAGGGTAACAGCATCTAAAATATATATTGTGAGTGAGATGCATATTTCTCTCATTTGCTATGGTACATGAATATATTTAGTTTAATTGTCTTGTTTAAAAAAGAAACAAACAACTTTTCAGCCCAATCTATAAAACTCTGAGAAGGACTAACATCACTGTGCAGTCATGAAGCAGGGTGAGCCAGCTTTTGGTAGGCTCTTCCCTGCAGTCTGCTCCTACTGTGTGATGGGTCACCAGGAGCGCAGGCTCACTGAGGACTCTGCTTTGCATGATGAAGAAATCATCTGGATCTGTTCACAGAGATGGGTCATTTCACCCAGACTCATAAAAGCCAGGCTGACAGATGAATTGAAATGCTTATCAGCCAATCTGAGAAACAGAATTTCCCAGAAGAACAGAGCATTGGGATCAGATTATTCGTTTTTTTTTGTTTTTTTGTTTTTTTAAATTAAAACATTTCCTGAGTGCCTACTATGGGTCAGGATCTGTCGTAGGCACTTGTACATTAGTGGTTTCATTTAATTCTCACAACCGATCTTTGATGTGAGTACTTTTAAAATACATTTTAGATAGAGGCTGCGGCCTGGAGAGGAAGAGGAACTCTGCTGAGGTCATTAGAGATGCAGCAAAGCTCACAGAAGAGCACGAGTCCCCCAGTACTGAGGCCAGGGGTCCCACTATGGGGAAAATCACAAAGTTCAGAAGGTGCTGGCAAGGGAGCCCAGTGGTCACAGGTTGAGGTCATCAAGCCTGAAGACATAAAATGCACTGGTGACATATGGCTGCCAGTGGGCTGTCATAATCAGGAACATCGCTAAAACTTTCGGGCTCCCCACTCCTTTTGGTGACTGTCATACAGACCAGCAGTCAGCTGTTTGCTTTTAATATAAATGTGCTCTAATTTCTAAAATGTGGTTTAATTATCTACATTTATTTTAATTTTTTTTCCTGATAGAATGTCAGCAGACACACCATGAATTTGTTTAAGTGTGGGTTAACTTATGGGAATTTTATACAGAGCTAATTTCAGACATTTTTATGTTGATCTGTGATAGTTTCAGTTTCAAATGATATTTTCTGCCACTGTTCCTTGAAATTCAAATTTTGAGGGTGCTCATTATTTGGTACCTGGGCACTGATTTATTCACATCTATTAAAATACATATATAAAAACAAAAAAACACAAAGGAAAAAAGAAAAAATACATATATAAGTATACACGGTTCAAAATTGTGTGCCATACTGTGTACTCATTCATGACTAAAAGAGACTGATCATTTGTAAGCTTATTCTAGTAAATTGAGTGAAAGAATACAGCTAATATTTTATACTTATTTTTTCTGTTCCTACTGAAAAATTGGACATCTTAATATTTACTTCATACTACCAATCTAGTAATAAGGTCTGGTGGCCCCAAAATGAAAGAAAAATGCAAAAAGGGGGCTGAGTATTTACATGTTTAGCACTGGATTAAAAAAAATAAAAAATAACATCAGTTTCCAAAGACTAGCTCTGAACATTTTGCCTCCTCTTGACTTTAAGTTGTGGACTCACCCTGGAAAATAAATCTTAATAGTCAATTATACACAGCAACTTTGAAGACAAATAATATTACTGCAGTCTACCTATGATTACTCTCTTTTTACAAAGTTTCCTAAGAAAACAGAGTCAAAATGCTTAAAATTTAAACAGAAACTGAGACAGTCAATGGCTGTGAAATATACACATACAGAAATTTATATGGTATATTTACATTTGGTCTAAAAGCAACTTCTTAAAATTCACCAACAGAAAAAAAGAAATACATTTTTTGGAGAGAAGCAACAATGTAGGTAAAGATCACTGATTGTTTAAAAGGCATATCTAAACATCTAAGAGACAGTCTTTGTTTGAATTGAACTAGGATTTTCTGGAGAGTAGTAAAATGTTGTTTCAATATAGTGAATGTGCAAGTCAACACTTCAAGAGTGGGCTTCCTCTGGCTTGAAACTAAACAGCTGGACAGGGGATGCTACTTAATTCTTTTTCTTCCCTACCAGAAGGAGGAGGTGCTCAAGTGTTTTTCTTTATTCTTTCATCTGTTTATCTGCTGAGCAATAGGGATCTTGCTTCAGGTTGGTTAATCTGCTGAGCCATGACACATATGAGAAGGCTCTCTGGCAGGACAACATGTTCTCCAAACTGAGACGACAGCAGTGAAAGAACCAAAGGTACATCATCTCCCCTCTGAGGTCTCCGCTTCTTTGGGGTAGGAATTGGTCTATTAACTGTGAGCAATTTTTTTTCAAGACGGAACCTTGCACTGTCACCTGAGCTGGAGTGCGATGGCATGATCTCCGCTCACTGCAACCTCTGTCTCCTGGGTTCATGTGATTCTCCTGTCTCAGCCTCCCGAGTAGCTGGGATTACAGGTGCACACCACCACACTCATCTAACTTTTTGTATTTTTAGTAGAGACAGGGTTTCACTGTGTTGGCCAGACTGGTCTTGAACTCCTGACCTTGTGATCCGCCCGCATGGGCCTCCCAAAGTGGTGGGATTACAGGCGTGAGCCACCGCACGTGGCCAACTCTGAGCATTTTTAGGCACTAATGTTCCAAGTGCCTGAGATTCCAAATAGGAAAGTGCTATTTTAAATGACTCTTTAAGCTACCATTACAGATAACTGTAAGAAATATTCAGGCCTGAAAAAATGTTCATTCATCACCAAAATGTGAATCACTTCTAATTGATTTACTATTTCTGCTCTTCTGCTAATAACAGAATTTTGTCACTATCCACAAACATTCCAGAACACTTGTCTTACAGAACAGAGAAGCAGTTGTCTGTAGTAAAAACACTCTGAGTTTCCCTTACATGTCACACTGTAGAAAGGAAACAAAATGCATTTATTTTCTCAACTATCTTGCCTGTGATAGTCTGTGTATGATACAATTTATAGAAAACTAGAATGCTAGAGTCCCTACAGACTTCAAAGATAAACTGGCCCACAGATTTCTTTGTAAGCTGAAGCCCGTTGGCGAATCTGATGGGAGCTATGAACCATTCTCTCTCCAGAAGAAAGTACATGTATACCAAACATTGTATTAACTTCCCAGCATTTTAGAGACACCCCCTGAAGCCAACGTAGGCTAAGACCCCAGACTGACAACTCTGATCTAATTCCACTGCTTCGTTTTACATATGGAGACACCAAGTTCCAAACAGGGGATGTGGCTTGGCCATAGTTGCTCGGCAGAAACCATGGGCAGAGTAAACTAGATGAAACTGAAAATGATGCAGATAGTAACTCTGAACCATCACAAAGCAGGCCCTATCATTTTGCTAGGAAAGGAGAAAAGGTGAAGTGTTTCGAGAGGAGAGCTTTCTTTCATTTTAGGGTTCTGGTTGAGCTTCTCACTGGTTTTCTTCATTTTGCCTTCAGGCCAGGCCCATCCGTGACTCAAGGCTACCTTTTCTTATGTTTGCTTCTGTAAATCAGTAAGACCTGAATAACCTGGCCACATTCAGAAAGGAGGGCAAGTATGAGAGTGTGAAGTAGAAACCGGTTTTAAGGAACTCTAAGAGTTCTAAAGAACTCTAATTTGGTCACATAATGGATATTTAAGAAGTATTCTGAATCAAAGACTGCTCATATATTTAAGGAAGTGGCAGTCTACTAAAGTGTTACCGAGTAAAAGTCCTAGAGACTTGCTTTAACGATTAGACGGAACACATTTTCAACTACTGCATTCATCTGTACACTTGCAAATGGCTCATTCTCTTAAGAACTAAAACATTCATTCTGGGATTTTGCATTTGTGTTTAGTTCATTGCAAATTTATTGAATATATTTCGAATTCAATTCAACAAATATTCTTAGGACATTCCAACATGATGGAATGAAAATATGCATGTATTTTGGAGTCACTAAGATCCAAATTCAAATACTGGATCTGCTTTATCTAGACATATGATTACTGGGCTCATTACTTAAGGGTCTCTGCGTTTCCCCATCTGTAAAGTGGGAATAATACCACCTACTATGCAAATTGGCTGAGAAAATTAGCAATATATATTATGTATATATACTATATGTCTATTGTAAAGGAGCTAATGCAGTATCTGGCAAACATTACAGATTCCATAAAATGGTAATACTTAAAATAATGATTATTTATCAAATATTTACAAAGGACAAACTTCATCCTAGACCCTTCTCTAAAATCTGAATTCATAACATCAAAATGAATGAGGGTTTAATTCATTCTTAAAATGACTCAAATACCTGCTAAGATTCTGACATATTAAAAACAATAACCATTATAAATGAGCAGGCCACTGTTCAAATGACTAGCTTTGCTACAGTACCACTGTCAGTTTTTTGATCCAAAGGAAATTTACAATACCACTGGTGGCTTTTAAGTCTTCAGGTAAAAACTGTGTTTTAAAGTAACAGAACAATAAGACAGCAATATAGTTGTTTCTCAATGACTAAAATCTTACATTACATATTATGGTTCAGTATTAATGTGCTTTCACACTACCTACTGAGTTTTCAGACTGCATCTACTTATCATTTTCAAATTGCTATCACTCTCTTTTTCATGGGAGATTTCTTACAAATTCCTTAGAGAAACCACAGATTTACAGTGGAAATTTTTTCTTGATTCCTTTTTTATCTTTTTAAGAATAAACCTATTCAACAGGTAAATCTAAATACTTTTTAGCAGTTCTAAATGTAGAGAATTCATGACTTCTTATTGTAATTAAAAAGGAACATACAAAGCAATTAGTCACTTATAAAACCCACGTTCAACCTTCAAAATAATGACTAACTTGATAGGAGAGGCAAGACTTCTTTAATTAAATACTAAAGTCTAGCCATTTGAGATAAGCAAAGCAGGTTATGTAATTGTCTTCTGCACTCACAATATCTTTTTCTCCCTCTTGGAAATATATTATTTTTCAGCAACAGAACATACGACAAAAAAAGTTACTGTACTGTAGAAATCACTCTAACCACAAGCTAAGTTTTTGGCTAAGAGTTAAACTTCATTCATTTGGGTTTCACTAGTTTCATAAAGAGAAAAAGTGATTAACCCTAGTGTAAGTAAAATTCCCTTGAGAATATATTAGATTCTTAAGAAAACAAAACAGTAAGCAATCTTAGGTACTCATATAAATCCTTGGGGTGTTAACTAAAAAGCATTCCTAGCCATGCTAGAACAGGATTCTCAAACTTGAACACTGATTACCTTTTTGAGAGCTCTCCAACAGGTGTGCTCTGAAGTACTGGAAGATACAGGAGAGTTTGATACACATTCCGAGAAAGATGGGGTGGCTCCTTTATGTGCATGGGTCCATCTAGCACAATCACTATTCAGCACGGGACTACATTTCCCAGGCCACCTCACCTCCAGGTGCAGCTACGTGACTAGTGCTCAACAAAGGAATATGAGAAAAGATGGTGCTTTACTTCAAGGCGACTGTGATTAAGAAGTAAGGTGCAGACAACTGTAAGATGGTGTTACAGGATGAATTATGTCCCCTCAAAAATCACATGGTGAAGTCCTAACCCCCAGTACCTCAGAAAGTGACCTTATTTGAAAATAGGACCATTACAGATGTAATTAGTTAAGATGAGGTCATACTGGAATAGAGTGTGCCCCTAATCCAATATGACTGCTGTCCTTATAAAAAGGGAAAATTTGGATACAGGCAGGAAAAGAGGGAAGATGATGTGAAGAGACTCAGGAAAAGGTGACCATCTACAAGCCAAGGAGCAAGGCCTGGAACAGATCTTGCCTCACAGTCTGCAGAAGAAACCAACCCTGCTGACACCTTGATCTCGGACTCCTAGTCTTCAGAACTGTGTGACCACACATTTCTGCTGTTTAAGCCACCTAGTCTGTGGTACTCTGTTACAGCAGCCTGAGCAGACGAAATAGTTGGTAAGGCAGAAGACGGAAGGCACCTGAGTTCAGGATTCCTGAATCACCTCTCAATAAAAGCACTTCACTGATCAGAAATACTTCCACTGGGCTGAGAGCTAAGCAAGAAAGGAAACTTGGTGTGTAAAACCATTGAATTTTGAGGGCTTATCTGTTATACCAGCTGTCATTACCTACTATAGGACCTAATTAATTTAAGTGGCAAGTAATTTTAAATTATTTTACATGAAAGCAAATACGGACCTATCACATATCACCGGGAACAATCCATGTAAAATTTTAGGAGTAAAAACACTTCAAAGAAAATTTGAATTTACAGGAATATACTTTGGGGTAAATTCTCTCAAATCCTCCACAGGGTATAAATTTACTCTCTTCTGCCAATAGAAGTAGAATTTCCTCAAGAATATTAAATAAGTCACAATGTCAAAATCGCTAGAACTTCAATTACACTATATAATCCACTTAATTTTTTTTTTTTTTTTTTTAATTAAGAGGAACATTTCTCTCAAGTAGCCCAAGTTTGTAAAAATTTTACTTGGGTACTAAGGATTAGAACACCATAAAATGAGTTCTCAGCCTTTTCCAAAGTTCTCAATATTTTTATAATCAATCTGAAAAGAAGTCACTAGGTATAGAATACCTTCTGTTCGAATATGGACAAAAAATGTACCCCCTTTTATGACAGGGTAACTAATATGGAATAAATACTGGATACCATTTTCCATTTTTGGTTTCTGTCATGAAGAAAAAGTGAAAAGATAACTATCCTCGCTAAGACTTATAGTTCAAAATACCTCAAAAGCCGAGCTGGCAGCTGGCTTCTCATGTTTATAGAAAAGCTAGGATGATTCAGCCTGAGCTCAGAGCTCAATTTAGATCACAGCATCTGGATTCAAAACACATGTGAGATGTGGCAGTTGATTTTCAGGTCATGACTGATCCAAGACAGAGATTGCAGACCACTCACCAGCATTATTCCAAATGGAGAGAGTGCCTGAGAGAAATAGAAGTCTCAAAGGTATTTGGAAGCCCACTCCGAACTGTTAGGGAACAGGTAACATCAGCATTTTCTGCATCCAGCAGCTTTAAGCAGGTGCCGCAGAAGCCAAGGGTAAGGCGGCCTGAGGATGACACTGAACAGCTTTGTCATGACATTCAGCTTTGCCATGGTCAGAAAACATCCCTCACCCATGACTTCTTTCCTGAAGTGGCTATTGTTCAGATTAAACTACGGGAATCTGGTAATAAATTGGAAAACCTCTGACAGCACACACTTCCTACTAAGATCTGTGTTTAACTTTGCTTTGTTTCGAAGAGAAAAACTATAGTAAAGAAAAAGGAAAAACAAATGTAAATGCCTTTTTCCTTGATGAGAAGAAATCATAGCCACAGTAATTCTAATATAAACTACACCATGAAATCTAAAAAAAGAGTAGAAAATCCCCAGCTCAGTTTCAATCTCTATCGGAATTCACCTTGAGCCTTCCTTGACTTTCCTTGGATTTGATATGTCCAGATGTGGGTGATTCTGCAGCTATGGATTTTATGTGCAATAAAATAATGCTTCTCCTGCTGCTTTTCCTCACCTATCCCCTCCCCCATCCCTCTTCCTCTCTCTCCTTCTTGTCTCTTTGTTGTGAATGTCAGGGCTGTCAGTGTCACAGTCTGACATGATTAGCGTTTCTGACATTACACCAAGAAGCAGACAGAGAGCAAGGAGAGCGGGTGGAGGGGAAGGCAGTTATGAGTAGCCATTTAAAGAAGTCCAAGAAAAAAACAAGCCCAATCTACTTTCTCTGAGATTCCTTGATGACAGAGCAGTTTATAAATCACCTTGGATTTTTCTCATTTATCTTATTAGTCTGTTTTCCTGTTCCTCTGGAGATCCCTAAGGTGTGGATCTATTCTGTGAGATCAAAGCCAGCGGCTCTAATAACAGATAAGACAGAATTCGTGATTCAGCGGATTCTAAGGCTGTGAAGTGTAACAATCAGCACACTTTGGGAAGATAGCGCCAGTCCATTTCGAGTATTGATTCGCTGCACTTTGTCACTCTAATGATGTTATCTCATTAAAAGAGATAAATGCCCCACTGTTCTTCTAAGAGCATCTGCTTCTTACTCTTCTCTCTTTTTCAACAGCATGGCTCTCAGCAGCAGCACATTAAAATCAAATTGAAATCCAATGCAAGGCTTGGCTACAGAGCTGCTTAAGGTATCTTTTTAATTGCTTTTTCCTACTCTCAACTCCCTCCCAGCTCCTCCACTACAGTCCATCAAAGAAACAAGCAATATAAAGAGAAATAGATGTAGAAAGTAATCATAATCGAAAGCATTTTCTGAGTGTCTGTTACATAGGGACTCCACTGTGTCAACATTTAACGTATTCCTACCTCGTTAGATAGGTAGAACAATCCTCAGTTTGCAAATAAAAAAACAGAGTTTGATGTTAGGTAACTTGTCCAAGATTATGAAGGTAGCGAGAGAATGAGCCACAATTTGAACAAGGGTCCATCCAATCCAAGTACTTTTTTTTTTCTTTTTAATCTCTATTTCATTCATGGAACAAATAAGAAAATATGATTGCAACTTGATTAGAATAGGTGAAAAAATGTAAAAGAGGGTAGCAATTATTATGCAGCCTGCTAATAGCCAGGAACATAATGCCATAGGTTTTGTTTCAACAGATTTATTATTAAATAAAAAGGTAGCAATTTTTCATAATGAATGTTTTATACATTATTCCTTTGTGTATCAGGCCTCTAAAGTACACATTATTAAAGTCTATTAAAGTCTGTATTTAGCATTACTAATGTGCCTTTGGGGAAATTATTACAATGAAACAGCATCAGTCTTTCACAAAATTTCAATTGTTTAATATTCCTTTTCTTATCTTCAATACACATGTCTATTTTTAGCTATAATCAGACCTCATCCCAAATGCTGTAATCCCAGCCTAGAGCTGTCACAGCAAATTGTTTATGAGTTGGATTTAAGAAATAACAAGAAACGTAGATATTGTTAATTTCACCCAACACTGTTTTTTTCATGATTGGTTGCAGTTTTCCTACTGTTCTAATTAACAGGTGCTCCTTGATCACTATGACATGTGATGATACTTTATCTCTCTGGCTAGGGTTGGTTATCTTAATTAATTGCTTA
Source organism: Piliocolobus tephrosceles (assembly GCF_002776525.5). NCBI lineage: Eukaryota > Metazoa > Chordata > Mammalia > Primates > Cercopithecidae > Piliocolobus > Piliocolobus tephrosceles. The sequence goes on along the minus strand of NC_045438.1, from coordinate 82,118,900 downwards.
TATTTATATCTAACTGAGACTAGCCTCAAGATAATGCCACTCTATTAAAGTTTGAGAGTGGTAAGAAATTACAAAATTATACCACTAAAAAAAATAGAAAAGAAAACCAAATAAACCAGAAGAACATATAAACTATGATTAGTCAAATCAAATCTCTGCATTTAAAAGTAAACATCATTTACTAGATGTCTACTAGACTAGAAATATGTGTCTTCTGAACAGTAACTGAGGAGTTTCTGCAAATTATGTATTTATGTATTTATTTTAAATAGGCATCTCTACCTTTTTTTCTAGTACATTAATTTTATCACACAGTATGAGATTTTTAAAAAACAAAGCCAATGATGTACATATATTCAAAAGCACAATGTTCTCTGAAAATATAGAAAATACTGTTAGGCTTATTTTATGAAGACAAAGGACAATAGGAAGCTGGGAAGAATACCAGCAACTATATGTTATAAGGCCTCTGTATCACAAAAATGAAGGGAAAATAAAGCCAATCTAAAGTATTAGGTACTTAAATTAATAAGCTGGATTGGAAGCAATCTTTTCATTATAAATTTCCTTTCATACACAGCAATCCCACTGAGGTGATACCTTTGTAAAATCAGGCAAAAATCAACTGTTAATATTCTAAAGATGGACAAACCACAGATTAAGTACCTAAATAATCATGTTTCCAGTCACCAATTAACTAAGTAGAATTCTCTTAATTGTATCTATTAAGGCCTACTAATTGAGAGAAAAAGGGCAAAGTTGAGGACTTGGAGAAAGAAGACAGAAACATTTGTCTGCCTGATTCATAAAGGTCAGAATCCCCTGGCCGCTGTTGTAGGAAACCAGCCATTACCAGTCATGAAGAAAAAGGCAGCAGCACACTTTGAGTATCCGAAGGGCCTCTTTACTGGGGTTGCAAGGCTCTTGTGGGCTTAGTCCAACATGATGATATAGGACAAGAACCTACCTGTTCAGTCAACATGCACTTAAAACTCCCGATGAAGGATGGCCCAGGGCAGTCCACTGGTATGGGGCAGGGGGCGCAGAGAAGCAAAGCCTGTTTTAATCAAGAAAATACTAGGCACTCCTCTTTAAATCCTCAAAAAATGAGGATGAACAAGATTTCAAAACCAACGATCACGATGTGTGTGAAAGTACCAGCAATGAGAATGAAGTGGGACTGAATATAATCTTTCCTACAAATGAAACCTGTTTGATGGTATAAGGAAAATGGATGAGCTGTGGTCAAGAATGGGCCGAGGCAGACATCTAGTCCAGCATGACTCGGCGAGTTTGGAGTGCAGGCACACAGCTCCACGTGTTATGTAACCATGCCATGTGAGATGCATTAAGTAATCACTCATGTGCGCTCATGCTTGACTCAGAGCCACTACTGTCTGTAAAAGGTATAATTACCCTGCTAACGCTGTACATAACGGCTTGCACCCGTGGCTCGTCCCCAGGCTCGCACCCATGGCTTGCTTGTGCCCATGGCTTGCTTGTGCGCATGGCTCCCTTGTGCCCAGAGAGAATAAGCCATGTTGAAACGCCCCAAGATTCCTTGACTGGTCTTTCAGCTGCCTGCCACTCGTCCACCGACTTTCCTCCGACCTCATTTAGAACCTGACAGATGGTCAGTAGCTGTAGATGTATTTCAAAGAAGTTATCATGATTCACAGCTAGGCCTCTCAGACTTGAAATTATATTACAGTCATGTCAAAACATATCCTTTCTTCTCTGGGGCCTATAGGGTCTTAACACAAACACAAAGTTCAGCTTTTCTATTCTGAAGCCTTAATTTACCTCCTACCTGTTCAAACTCTCCTTCATCTTTTCTGACATTATCAGGAGATGTTACGTCAGGCCACATGACCCCTTCACTCAAGACAAGGCATTGCCATGTCCATATGACACAGTCGTGGGCGCACAGAGTCTCAGAGCTAGAGCTCACTTCAAGGTGCTCCAGCACAATCATTCATCTGATGCTCAGACTCTCTGTACAAAAAGGTTCAGATTTTCAGCATAAGCCCTGGAACATGAAGACTGTGATATGGTTTGGCTGTGTCCCCACTCAAATTTCAAACTGCAGCTCCCATCATTCCCACATATCATAGAAGCGACCTGGTAGGAGGTAACTGGTAACTGAATCATGGGGGTATGCCTTTCCCATGCTGTTCTTGTGACAGTGAATAAGTCTCATGAGATCTGATGGTTTTATTAAGGGGAGTTCCCCTGCACATGCTCTCTCTTGCCCGATGTCATGCAAGATGTGACTTTGACTTTGCTCCTCCTAACTTTCCACCATGATTGTGAGGCCTCCCCAGCCATGTAACTGTGAGTCCATTAAACCTCTTTTTGTTTATAAATTACCCAGTCTCAGGTATGTCCTTATTAGCAGTGTGAGAACACGTTAATACAGATTACTTCTTGGAGAAGTAGGCACCAGCCAGTGCTTCACCACACACTGCTCTGAGATTTCTTGGTGAGTCATGCAAACAAAGAGAGAACAACAGAAATACATTTCTGGTTAGGCAGAAAGAGGAGAAGAGATGGGACTGAAATAGAAGCATTACTGTAGCTCCATAGTCAAGATGACTGTGTACAGAGAGAAGTCTACCTAACTTAGGGAGCAATCCTCTGGAATGTATATGTTTCATACACATTTATACAAACACACATTATATGCATGCACACATTTTAAAGGCAAATGGGCATAAATATATTCAGTTAATTCTTTTAAATTTGTCTTATCTCTCTTTCATGCCAAATTGACCCTCTACTCAATTACATGGTAAGTTGTATTTTAAATATGCACTTCCATACCTCTCAGGAGGGAGTTACAGTGCTATTTTCTTCCTGAAACATCATGAATTTCCCAGTATAAGGCAGGTGGAGACACAGTCTGGAGGTCTAACTTGGCCTTTAACATTTCCATGAACCTCACATTCGACAGGACTCAATGTACATGTAACAGAGGGGCTACAGCGGCCTGGTGCCAGCAATGTTTCTTTTTGGCTTCACAAACTCTATAAAAATGAAATTTTTTTGAAGAGCTAAGGGAAATTATATCTTAAATATGTAGAAAGTGAGAACAGAAGTGCTACAATGTCCAAGGGCACTCACTGACCAGGACTGAGGGTCCAGATTCTTGTTAGAGGAAAGCCTGCTACATATAAGACATAGGCACAGTCTAACTCAGTGGTTCTCAAATTCATCTCACGACCCTTTTACAGGCTCACAAATGATCGCAGACCCTAAAGAGCTTTTGTTTATGTGAGTTATTTCTATCAATGTTTACCATACTAGAGGTTAAGCTCAAGAAAGTTTTGGAACATGAAAACACAGGCACACATCCCAGAAGTGATGCCATTGCATGTCACAGTCTCTTGAAACATCACTGTGTACAGTCAAGAGAGAAAGGGTGAAAAAGGTAAATCATATCTTAGTATTATTATAAAAATGGCTTTTATCTTGCAGGCAGACACCCTGAAAGGGTATAAGAGTGTCCCTCCCGAGGGTCCCCAAACCATAGTTTGGGAACCACTGGTCTAGTTCAAACTTGTACCCATCAGCAGTGTCTTTGAACACGTAAATGAAGAAATGGCACAGTACTGAGTAAGAGGATGTACTGTTCATTTTTAAAAACTGAGCCACTGAATCAAAGGATGGCATCTTTTTCTAGAGCATTTCTCTACTCACTACTTCCCCCAAACCATTAGTATATTAAAATGATCCTTCCTGGTAATATGCCAAAGCAGAATGACCCTAGGTCCAAATCTCTGTTTTGACCACTCTGTTTTCTATCTGCTTACTAAATATCTTCATCCATTTGCACCTCGAATGCAAAACAGCTAAAATAGTACTTATTTTTTAAATGTTTGGTTTCTTTTCTAGTTGTTAATGAAATACACAAATATTGTAGAAAAGCTGAAAATACCAAAAAGTATTTTTTAAAAAAGAAAGAAATGTGTCCTGTTTCCACCCTCTGGGAAAGCCATGGTCACCATTCTGGGTAATAGCCTTCTGGTCTTTTTATCATGCATATTTTAAAAATGCAGTGAAGTTCTTTTTTTTTTTGAGACAGAGTCTCGCTCTGTCACCCAGGCTGGAGTGCAGTGGCATGATCTCGGCTCACAGCAAGCTCTGCCTCCCGGGTTCATGCCATTCTCCTGCCTCAGCCTCTTGAGCAGCTGGGATTACAGGCGCCCGCCACCACACCTGGCTAAGTTTTTGTATTTTTAGTAGAGACGGGGTTTCACTGTGGTCTCGATCTCCTGACCTCATGATCTGCCCGCCTCAGCCTCCCAAAGTGCTAGGATTACAGGCGTGAGCCACCGTGCCCCACTGTGAAGTTCATATTTTAAAGATACTTAGTATATTTTATTTTAAAATATTTTTAGTGTGAAAGAAATGCACATTGCTTAAGAAAATCTAGAACACACAGGCAAAATAAAGATAATGCTCATAATATGTTGATATGTATAAGCAATCTTTATTCTGTGTGCATACTGTACCTTTTTTAAAAAAATGAAATAATGATCAGACTGCACATACTGTTATATAACTTATCTTCTTCGCAATTTATTTAGAACATCTTTTTATGTCACTCAGTATTCCTCAATCCCTCCTTGGCATTTTCATTGTATGGCTGTACCATGGTTATTACCTTCAAAAATTACTATTTTAAGAATATTGTGATGAACATCTTAGCTAAACTTCTGCACACATCCATGGTGGTTCTCTTTGAGTTAATGTCGTAGAAATGCAAATTCTGGGACAAAAGGTGTGTCAATTTTTTAAGAGTTGATATACCTTATTTAAGTCCCCTTAAGAAATGTGTTCTTTCACTAACTGTGTATGAGAGAGCCTGATGTTCCCTATTACCAACTTCACTGGGTAAATGTTACAAATCTTCATCAATTGTATAGGTGAAAAATTCTATCTCATCATTTTAATTTGAGCATCAATTTCCTTTGATTGCTGTTGAGATTGAACATTTTTCTTCCATTTTATTGATCATATTTCTTTCTTTGTTGGTCTTACCTTTCTGTTCTTTGCCCATTTTCTATTAGTGTAATTACCTTTATCTCATAAATCTATATAATTTGTAAGAACGCTTAATAACTCTTTCTCATATATGGGTAAATACTGCCCCAGCTTGTCTTTTATCTTTTAGAACAGTTCAGAATGTCTTTTGATTGAAAGAAGTTCTGAAGTGTTACAAAGCTAAGTACATTCTCTTCCTTGATAAGTTTCTGACACTAGAAATTAATAAGGCCTTCTTTATTCTAAGATCATTTAATTTTTAGTTGTATTTTCTTCCATGTCACTAGTTTAAACCTTGCAATAGCTCTTCAAAGTCTGCCACAAGGAGGACCTGGCCAATGCCTTCAGAAAAATGACTGTTAAGGCTTATTAAATATAGATTGGACATTTGGTGAAACAAACCATTGAGGGTGTCCTGGAAAGGAGAGGAGAGAGATCTTTTATGTTTATTATTTGCCAATTCCTTATGCTACCTCTAGTAGCTCTGTTAACTTGCTCTTTGAGTATAAGAAGTTTAAAATGAAAAAAGTGTTGACATTAGTTTTATGTTAAAATATTAAACCAGTGGGTATGATGACTCTTCTTACCTTTGCCAGAACGGCAGCTGTCTTAGATAGAAAAGACCTTTGTTATATTCACTAATGTATTTCTTGCAAGCACAGTGCATGGCATATAGTATCCACTCGACAAATATGTGTTGGAGCTGATGTTTTACCAACTAGATCTATGTATATGCCAGGTTTGGGGTGAGCGAGGCAGGGATAATAAAGTCTGGACTTCACAGCTTCATATGAAGGAGGTGCAATGTAAGAAAAACTCCAAATGAAGGTAGAAACTAAATTTCAGTTTTACTTTTTAGTTCACTGTAGAGATATTGATCTGCGTGTAAACATGAAACTGCCTCAGACCTGGGACAGTAGGATGTGGTGCTGAATACTGGAAAATATTCAGAGAAAAAAAATTCTGCTAGGCAGATCATTAAGCAAAACAGTGGCATCCACCCACTAAAAGAGACAAGAGGCACTACTCTACTTCATTTTGATGTTTTGGCATTTGTCCAAAGCAATAAAAATCAGATCCGGCTTGATCTGAACATAACAAGGAAGAAACAGTTCTCAAGAAGATTCTTTTTCACGATGGGGGAAGGGAGAGGGTCATTTTGTACAACAATGGAAAAATCAATTATTTTTCAATCAGATGGAGTGTCCTCATAAATTTAAAGCACAGAACAGCATGTGACATGCCTTTATAAAAAACAGCGACCACAAGGGAGATGAGTAAAGGATCATAATCCTAAGGTTCCTACTAAGAAGGAAAGATCTTTCAAGGGGAGAACAACACTTTTCTTGCTAGTGTGTTTTCTGTGAATGTACGCAGTAGTCGGTATGCACTGAATGTACATCATCCTGCACAATTTGCCTCTACAGAATCCTGTTCAATTGGCTTCCCATTTGGCTATGGTTTTTAAGTGATACACTGAAATCTTTTCTCTATAGCATGATAATGCAGCAGTAACACAAATAAACCCGAAACTGGCAAATATACTATATGTAATATATATTTATACATATTAGCAAGAAAATAACCAAGAAAGTAGTAGAAATACTTTTGACAGAATTTAAAAGTTAAATTTTGGCCAGGTGTGGTGGTTTACACCAAGTGGCTTAATCCCAGCATTTTGGGATGTTGAGGTGGGAAGACTGCTTGAGTCCAGGAGTTCCAGACAAGCCTGGGGTAACATGGTGAAACCCCAACTCTACAAAAAATACAAAAATTAGCCAGGTATGTTGGCACACACCTGTCGTCCCCGCTACTCAGGAGGCTGAGGTGGGAGGATTGCTTGAGTCCGGGAGGTTGAGCACTACAGCCTGGGTGACAGAGCAAGACCCTGTCTTTCTCTCAAAAAAAAAAAAAAAAAAAGTTAAATTGCAATTATGAAGTTTTTGATCAACATAAAGATTGGAAAGTCAGCTCTTGCAAAAAGCTGCGAAGAATGTATGAACATTGGAAGGAGGGTCAAGTCTGCATGAGGGTTTGGGAGAATGCATACCCTGGGAAAATATGTGCCCCACAATTTCCTTAATACGTAAGGCTCAGAATTTACAACCATTAATGCCTGTTTACAAATTTAAAAGGTGAATAAATAAATATGAGGCTGTCTACTCTGTGTAAACCCATGAGTCTGTTATCGTATTCCATGTACACTGACATATTTCCTGCAGACTGGCCTCCGGGATGACAGCAGATTCATGGTGGGCCTTATGTGCAGGAATGCCCTCTGTTTCTGTTTTTAGCCAGCAGTGATATACCAACATGCTAGCTATCCGAAGGCCAGAAGTGCACCCCTTTCTAGTGTTTCCTCAGATCCTGGCACAGATCGGAGTTCAAGAAGGTGAGGAATGAAGGCCCTACCTGGTGGACAGTAACTCATGAGGTATCAGGGTAGTCCTGTTAAATTAGTGCAGCCAACCGCTAATCCCTTTGTGCCATGGGGTTTGGGGATTCTGTGTTTTCTAGAGGGATGGTCCGCGATGGATTCAAAAGAGAGCTGTCAATGTCTAACTGCAATCAGCATCGCCCTGGCACTTCACAGGAATAACAAGGACCCTAGAACACCAGGGCCACCCTCCATCCGTATACTTCCCTAACTGAAGTGCCCCATCAGTGAGCTGGGGTTTAGGAAGAAAGGAGAGCATTACAGTGTGTGTCTGAGGAAGAGGAGAGTGCACAATTCGAATGTCTCCAACTTTCTAGGAACAAATCCACTTAGAACGTCAGTCACACCCACAACAATATTTCTAGCACTCCAACTAACACCATAATTGAGGAGGAGATTCTCTGGTTTTATTTATGCTGAGAAGAGCTGTTTCCTCCCCAGAGAGTGACCTATTCTTTGTCTTATGCCAAGAAAGCCATAAGAAAAATGCTGACCTATGAAGGTGACACATCGTGCTTAATCACTACTTTCGATTAAAACAATATAAAATAAAGCACGTACTGAGCCACTCAGGCAGAACATAATATCCCAAGCAACAGACACACCTACTGAGACTTGACATTTCTGAGGAGTCTGGTTCCCAGCTGTGTGTGGAGAGTGAATCCATGACATTAGATGTTGGGTTGCTCTGGAGAAACTTAGGGCGGAGCTGTCACAGCAAACTGCATTTGCTGATAACAGATTTCCAAAAAGTTGCCTTAGCTTTTCAATACACCAAACTCCAAATACTAGGAGCCAAAAGAGGTTTGCAGCCATGGATCTCCCCTCCTCCCCGCCTCCAGTCATGACCCTGGGGCAGAACACCTGCTTACTTTCCAGTATTCCAACAGCTCACTTCTCAAACGCGGCTTAACGCCAAGTGTTTAAGCTGGGATAGGGTTGAAGTGGGAAAACTCAGTTCTGGTTTCTTTCTCTTTGGCTAAGCTCAGCCAAACGAAAACTCCTCAGAAACAACTGCTTGTTTTTTTGCTGGTCTCTTCAGATAGGATAAAGCAGCCGGTGTCTCCCATAAAACTTGCATCTAGGGAAATAGGGTAAGTGCACAGAGGGCTTTTTCAGCTTTCTCCAATCCCTGAAGCTTCCCAGGGCCCTTCCTGCCCATAAGAAGGCTGAGTAAATGACCATGAGAAAAGTCACCACTGGAAGAGGGTCCTTTAGTAGAAGAATTTCAACAAGGTAAATGGAATTTCTAAAGTCTAGAGATTCCATATGCTCTTTTGACAACGAAATCATTAAACAGTGCTGCCCAACTCTACCACAATCCATATAACAGGCCCACAATAACACACCTGTTTTTGTAGGCCTTCAGAAATATCTCTCCCATTTTAAATCCTTTAGTGGCTCATAGGATCTGGCCCTTGCCTCCTTCTCTGGGCTTATATCTGACTGCTATCTTCCACTAGCGCAGTAGTTTTCAACCAAGGGGTAATTCTGTCTCTGTATGGGACATTGGGCAATAATCTGAGGACATTTTTGGTTGTCACAATTAGAGTGAAGGGAAGGGGATGCTACAAAAAATCCTAAAATGCAGAAGACAGTCCCTCACTTCAAAGAATTACCTGGTCCAAATATCAAGTGTCAAGGCTGAGAAACCCTGCTCCAGTCATACCAAACTCTTTCCTGGTCTCTGAGCACACCAGGCTTTCTCATATGCTTTTGTGCTTAAACACATTCCTCTACCTGGAATGACTTGCCCTATCTTCCCTGTCCAGGAAATTACCATTTCTCATCCAGGATCCTACTCAAATGTCGCCTCCTCTACATTGTCCTTCCCAGATTCCCCAGAGTTGGATGTTCCTTTTTCTGTGCCTCCAGAGCTTCTGGTACATACCTTGTTAGAACACACTCGCTATGCTGCCCCAAGATAGTCTGCACATGCTGAAGGCATGTCTCAAGTTGTATTCTTCGTTTATTCCCATAGTGCCCATCTGGTAATAAATCGCCACCCACCAATTTAATCAGGGAATAAATAAAAATGGAAAAGATGCACCCTACACTCTCTTGCAACTATGTCTAAGGGATAATAGTGTCCCCAACATAAAAACAACAGCAGTAAATATGTATCAAGTGCTTGTAATGTGGACAGGCACTATATTAAGCACTGGTACATGTAGTAACTCATTTCATCCTTACAATAATCCTATCAGGTAGGTATCATTATTATCAGCATTTTACAGATGGGGAAATTGAGGAACCAAGAAGTCAGGCCACTTGCCTAGGGCCACTGACACTAGCATCTGGAAAAAGTGATATTTAGTCCCAGGAAATCTAGCCTCAGAGTCTCAATATTCCAATATTCATGCCAAGGCAGTTATGCTAAAACCCAGTATTTCAGCCACTCAGAGGCCCCTGGCAAGTATAAATGACACCTCCAGAGGACTATGCAGTCAGAGTAGCCACTAGCACCTGTGACCCTGCTTGTGGGGGATCACACGACTCTCCAACTCTGAAACGCTTCTGGCAGGAGAAGCAACGTCTTCACATCGTGGAAAGACATATGCATTCCAGAAAATCATGGTACCATAAAGGAAATACAAGTGCTGATTCCTCAAAGTACCTCTTACCTTGTTCATGCTGCAGGGATGGGAGCAAGGGATCAGACATGTCACAATGCGAGGCAGCTCTTGAAGATTCTCCTCATTCCTGGAGCCCTCACTTTCTGAAGCAGACAGCTGCACTGTGAATATAAACAAAGAAATCCATCAGCTGGTGCCCAGGAAGGAACAGAGCACTGCCATGTCCAGTGCCTTGCTGCCATGATGGCAATGATCCAAGTCTGCACTGTCCAACATGGTAGCCACTAGTCAGATGTGGCTATTACTGAGCACTTGAAAAGCAGCTAGTGCAAATGGGGGCTGCCAGGACTCAACAGCTAGAACTTCCACATATTTCCTAGGAAGGCAGTGTACCATAAGGGAATTCAGGAGGTCAGCTTTCCATGGGCCAAATGAACTAAACAGTTCAATTCCCCCCAAATAGAAAAATAGTCCACCATGTTTTTATTCATGCTATTTATTCTTTACATGAAGTTTTTGATTCATATGAATTACGTTTCAGAGTAAAAGGATTCTTCTTTGTCTTTTTTTTTTTTTTTTTGACATACAGTCTCATTCTGTTGCCCAGGCTGGAGTGCAGTGGCATGATCACGGCTGACTGCAGCCTCAACCTTCCGGGCTACAGCAATCCTCCCACCTCAGCCTCCCAAGTAGCTGGGGCTGCAGGCGTGCACCACTACGTCTGACTAATTTTTGTATTTTTTATAGAGACAGGGTTTTGTCATGTTGTCCAAGCTGGTCTCAAACTCCTAAGCTCAAGTGATCCTCCTGCCTTAGCCTTTCAAAGTGCTGGGATTACAGGTGTGAGCCACCATACCTGGCCAGTTTCAAGGTTAATTTGTCAAATATTAAGGGAAAATATTTTAAAAATGACTTCTATTGCTTAAATGGATTTGTAGCCTTTTCCTCTGAAAGGTGTTTACAGGTGGAACTGAGAGGAGAGCAAAACATTGTAAGGTTCCTGATACTCAATTTGTGTATTATTTTTTTAAGTTGCATCTAGGAAGGATTTATACATCTGTACCTTCCCATAATACATGGAATTGGAAGTTTAACTGGAACTGCAGTGCTTTTAAAAATGAAAAATACACTGTTTTTAATTATAATATATTAAGAACATAGAAAATGTTCAATAGGAAAATAAAAAGGTACTCATAACCCCACAAGCCCACCATAACCATCTTTAGTTATTAGTAATCAGCCTTGTCTACACTGCAGAATGACATGTCTGCTAACTAAGTTGGGGACATGGAGAATTCCAAAGCTGTATTCCCCATATTAACATCTTTCACTGCTAAGAAAATGATTTTGCAATTTACATTTTCAAAGATAAACTCCTACTCCATGCACATTACTATTCTATGAACATAATATTACTATATTCCTTTTATAAATCAGACGATAGGGAGAGGAAATTGTAAATCACTCCTTGGCTATTTGAAATACAGATTCCAAAGAAAATACCACATTTGGATTAAAAACTTAAATGTAAGACCTAAAACCATAAAAACCCTAGAAGAAAACCTAGGCAATACCATTCAGGACATAGGCATGGGCAAAGACTTCATTACTAAAACACCAAAAGCAATGGCAACAAAAGCCAAAATTGACAAACGGGATTTAATTAAACTAAAGAGCTTCTGCACAGCAAAAGAAACTATCGGCAGAATGAACAGGCAACCTACAGAATGGGAGAAAATTTTTGCAATCTATCCATCGGACAAAAGGCTAACATCCAGAATCTACAAAGAGCTTAAACAAATTTACAAGAAAAAAAAACCCATCAAAAACTGGGCAAAGGATATAAACAGACACTTCTCAAAAGAAGACATTTTATGCAGCCAACGAACTTATGAAAAAATGCTCATCATCATTGGTCATTAGAGAAATGCAAATCAAAACCACATTGAGATACCATCTCACACCAGTTAGAATGGCAATCATTAAAAAGTCAGGAAACAACAGGTGCTGGAGAGGATGCGGAGAAATAGGAACACTTTTACACTCTTGGTGGGAGTGTAAATTAGTTCGACCATTGTGGAAGACAGTGTGGTGACTCCTCAAGGATCTAGAACTAGAAATACCATTTGACCCAGCAATCCCATTACTGGGTATATACCCAAAGGATTATAAATCATTCTACTATAAAGACACATGCAGATATATGTTTATTGCAGCACTGTTCACAATAGCAAAGTCCTAAAACCAACCCAAATGCCCATCTATGATAGACTGAATAAAGGAAATGTGGCACATATACACCATGGAAAGGTATGCAGCCATAAAAAAGGATGAGTTCATGTCCTTTGCAGGGACATAAAGGGAACCAGAAACCATCATTCTCAGCAAAGTAACACTAGAAGAGAAAACCAAACACTGCGTGTTCTCACTTATAAGTGGGAGTTGAACAATGAGAACACATGGACACAGGGAGGGGAACATCACACACTGGGGCCTATCAGGGGGTGGGGGGCTAGGGGAGGGATAGCATTAGGAGAAATCCCTAACGTAAATGATGAGTTGATGGGTGCAACAAACCAACATGGTACATGTATACCTATGTAATAAACCTGCACGTTGTACACATGTACCCCAGAACTTAAAGTATAACAATAAAAAAAGAAAATACCACATTCAGTCATAGCAACAGCATATTTTAACAATAAGGTACAACATGGAGAGCTCCTGGAATTCCAACTTTGTAGCATGAATATATCCAAACATCTCCACATGTACATGATGTCCAGGTAATCATGGCTTCAAAGTCAAGAAAACTCAATATCTAATTCTAATTGATCTTAAAGTGACTGAAAAAAAAATAATGCATATAACTTTTACTCTTTCGATTTCTAGAAGCAGGTGCTAATAAATTTCTTAGTTTTAAAGTAGAACTTCATACATGCTGTTTCCTTTTCAATGTATGTATCAATCCATTTAAAAACTACAGCCCAGAACTTAACTGGAAAGCTTGCCCAAATGCCTAGCAAAGATGCCTCATGTCACAATTCAATTTCTATCTACACATTGGTATCAACACAGGAAATGTGGGCACAAGAAGATAATAACAAACAGACAAGGATTCTTGAACATCATTTCCCTGAGGAACCCCACCCAGCTCCAATCATGCCACAATCCCCATACTCTCAGAACTTGGATAAATAACTTGCACTAAACTGATTACAGATCCCTTCCTGCCCCCGCCCCAACTGTTCTTATGTCATTCTCATGTATGTTGTTTTACAACCGAACCAGGCTAAAAACCCTTTGAGGGAAACATTAGTCACACAGAACGTTTTAAAACAAACGTTACAAGAGTTTTTTCTTTGCTGTCACTCACAGGGCCTAGGATGATACAGACTTTTAAGTGTGGGGTCTTAAAAACAATGTTAATAATTGTTGCAGTTGTCTTTGGAGTTCTTTTAAAAAGGAAAATCTCTAAATGCCAGGATTGTAAATCTTTTTAAAAATATTAAGAATATTGGCCAGGCGCGGTGGCTCAAGCCTGTAATCCCAGCACTTTGGGAGGCCGAGATGGGCGGATCACAAGGTCAGGAGATCGAGACCATCCTGGCTAACACGGTGAAACCCCGTCTCTACTAAAAAATACAAAAAACTACCCGGGCGAGGTGGCGGGCGCCTGTAGTCCCAGCTACTCGGGAGGCTGAGGCAGGAGAATGGCGTGAACCCGGGAGGCGGAGCTTGCAGTGAGCTGAGATCCGGCCACTGCACTCCAGCCTGGGTGACAGCGAGACTCCATCTCAAAAAAAAAAAAAACAAACAAAAAACAAAAACAGAATATCATGCAACTGTATAGTACCCCAAACTGTACAATGCACTTTTATATATTAATACTCTCATTTAATATACTAATACCAATCTGGGTGGTAGTTTTCCTAATTTGGAAACCAGACACAGAGAGGTAAAAGAATTTTTCTTGGTTCTTGCTGAAATAAGCAATAGACCCTGGACTAGAAGAGACTTCATTTCAAGACACTATGGAATTAAAGCATGTGAAAGACCACAAATAAAAAATAAACACAACACACACCCCAAAACACCCCCGCCAAAACAACACACATACACACACATGCACAGACCAAGACCACCATTTAACAGAAAACGCCTCAGAGAACAGACGACAATTTTAGAAACTGGGTCAGTTCACTTCTGGACAGCAACCAAAAAGACTGGCCTTGTTCTATCAAGTACTTTCTATCTCCTTTGAAATCGAGAGAACCTGGCTGTTTTGCAGCCAATTCAGTTTATGAAGAAGCTTAGCGAAATCTACAGCTTAAAAAAGGAGACTGCATCTTAAATATAAAGCATTAAGGAAAAAGATACCTGAGTCACCGTGGTGGAATCAAGAATTTTTTTTTTTTAGTTTATTATTCAATGTTTCCTTTCATTTTTTTAAAAGCTGGATTCCTCTAGCACTGAACAAAAGAAAACTACAGATGCCTTTAAAGGGTGCCTTGAGAAAGTTAATCCCATAAGCCCCTGTGTGACTTCCACTCAGCTGATCTTAACAGTCGGTTCAATGGTCAATCTTAGACTTCTAAAACTTTTAAAAGGTTAATAAAACATAATTTGTCTTTCCAGGTGGATAGAAGCATGGGTAAGAAGAAAGGTGGGCCGGAATTACAGAATCCCAGCACTTTGGGAGGCTGAGATGGGTGGATCACTTGAGATCGGGAGTATGAGACCAGCCTGGCCAACATGGAAAAACCTCATCTCTACTAAAAATACAAAAATTAGCTGGGCATGGTGGTGCAGGCCTGTAATCCCAGCTACTTGGGAGGCTGAGGCAGGAGAACAGCTTGAACCAGGAGGCGGAGGCTGCAGTGGGCCAAGACTGCACCAGTGCACTGCAGCCTGGGTGACAGAGTGAGACTCTGTTTCACAAAAAAAAAAAAAAAAAAAGGAGGTGGGGTCAGAGACAAAGTAAGTCTAAGAAGAAGAGAGAAATGATAAGAAAAGATGAAAGATACAAAGAATGGAGAAAAACAAAGGGCAGGTAAGCAAACAAAGACACTCAGAGATAGGTTTGGTAACATGGCCAAGAGCCCCACACCAGCCAGGTCCTCACTATGGAAGGACCCAGAGATTTGGGCTCCTGGTGACAACTGCACATCCTATGGTTTCTCTGGGGTTATACTCTCATGTCTCAGGTGTCAGCAAATGGCAGTTGGAGAAACACCAGGCCTACCTGATTCACCACTATTTATTTACCATCCCAACCCTCCATCTACCATGGAGAGAAGCCTATTTTACCTGTATCACTGTTGATGTGGTATAGAGGTATGCTGAGAATAACATAAGTCACCTTTAACCCTATGCTCTTTAAAGAGAAGCTTGAAAGTGTCGAGGGCTGTGTGTGTGTGTGTGTGTGTGTGTGTGTTCTCTTGGCCCTTGAAAATGCAACTAACACTGCCAATATTGAATAGAATATGGTGAGTTGGGTTTTTCTCCCCACTCCAACTCCCACTCTCTTCTATGATGTCCATTCTAGAAGCCTTCTGTAATCTCTCTCAAAGCCGGGGAGCTCAGGTACTCCTGTGGGAGACAGACAGGCCAACAAGAACGAGCAGGTCACTCTTCGTAGGGTTAAAGGTCTCACTAGCTTTTAGACATCGTGCACCATGAGGCCAGTCTGTAGGATGGACTCTTTTCCTACCCTTCCCACCACCATGTCCAGCAGCTTAGGCAGAGGGCTGGAGCATGAGGGCCTATGCCAGGCCCAAGAGCTTTTGGAGAAGGAATAATGAAGTAATCAAGGTGAACAGGCTCTGAAGTCTAGAAAAAAAAATGCTCTTGCATCTAGGACTTAGAAACTTGGGAAATCAGATGGACAGGTGAGAGCAATATCCCTAATCTCCTCTACTCTATGGACATAGAGTAATAGGGGTGGAGTAATTGACATGGCTTCAAAGTTTAGTCTGGACAATCTTCAACTGGAGACCTTCAACTGAAAAAATATAAGGCCATTTTTATTACAGAAAGGCTAATCCCTCCTTTCTACAATAGGGGGCATGGTGCTGGGATTAATGGATCCAAAGGCAAAGAAGCTAGACTCCTGCCCCCTTCCCCTAGTGCACACACACCTTCTTTCCAACTGGCTGGTTCATTCCCTGCTTCCTAAAGAAGAGGCAAGAGGAACAGGGCGGAGCTTGCCAAGGAGATTCCTGCAGGTCCCTCTCCATCCTCAAAGTTACAGCAGATGTGTGGCTGTGGTTCTCCATGACTTCAGTGTCCTTGCCACCCCCACATGGAGGCAGCAAACACACTATAACATGGTTCTGCCCCAAGAGACTAGACGTTTGCCATTCTGCGTTGCTCCCGTGTGCTGCCTTCACAGCATACCATGGAAAACAGACATTCTAAGCCAGAATGACAAAAGCATCTTCCCATCAAGCATCATCAATAGCCTTCCTCCCCGAGGATAGGTTAGGTAATTTGAAAATGAATGTTCTGAAATTTTAACTAATACATGAGTTGTAGTTCAATAGGAAATGCTGATAAAGAGGGGGAAACAAGAGGATTATAAATTGCAAAAGAGAGACACATTGCTGGTGACACATACACACAAATGGTCCGAGAGCCAGATGGGGAGAAACAGAGGCCAGGAAAGGGCCAAGAGTGACAAGTGGTAGAGTGTCCATCACTTTCATACACCCACTTCTGACACACAGGCTAGGGGTTTCTTGCACTTGGTCAAATCATAAGTCAGGATATCTAATATTTAGATTCGGGGCTATCACTGTAAAATGTAAATCGCAGTCTCCAATGCTTTAGGACTATCTCAATTTAAAGGCACAACACAGAGGGCCCCCAAGAGGTTACTTGGCCTGGCCCACTTCCCTTGCCTAAGTGACTATTTAAACCAGCGGCCACAAATTCAGATGACTGCAGGGGTCCAGAAAGAATGAGATGAGTGAAAGGTCAGGTCTGGGAAGACAGCGAGGAATGGGGCATCTGGGGAGCCTGCCACTTAGCTCTAGCCCCAGCAAAGCAGGAACAAGCCCCATGTGCCAAGAGCTTCTGATACTCAGGAAACAGAGTTGAGAGACTGCATAAAATCATTTGCTGTTTTAATGTTGGAAACTCATGCTAATACTTTGGAAATTTTGTAGGTGTTGGGTCTGGTTGGCTAGTTTGCCTCTTCTACTGCACACCTTCTATGTCAGTCAGGGGATTCTTTGTTCCTGTAAACCTCTGGGGGAGAAAACTCTCCACCTGCCTCTTGGCCCCTCTGGGTTGTACTGTGACGGCTTCACTGCCCACAGAAAGCCAGGGAGAAGAGTGGGCAAAGACAGGCAGGGGCCAAGTCAGTCTGAATATCAACTCCACCTCTCGGAATGTGATTTTTGGCAAGTTACTGGCTCTCTCTCAGTCTCTGTTCCTTTATCCCTAAAACTGGAGGAAATTCTTTATGCCTCTTGAGATTGTTTTGAGGATTGTTTTGAGCATTTCACGAGAAGAGATCTTGTCTATTTTGTACTAGTACCCAAATACCCAGCACCTATCCTGCTGCCTTACATACAGTAGGCACTCAATATATGCCAAAATTAATTATAATGTTTGGGAAGATCTCCTGTAAGCCCGGCACCAGTTGAACCTATTTCCTTTCATTCTCTCCTCTTCTGATGCTTTAATGTCAATATCCATATCTACTTCTCGCTTGGTCAGAATATTTTGAAATTAAACTTTATAGAAGGCCAAATTAAGAATAAATACTGAAGAGTTTTTTCTTTCTTTTTTTTTTTTTGAGACAGAGTCTCGCTCTGTCGCCCAGGCTGGAGTGCAGTGGCCGGATCTCAGCTCACTGCAAGCTCCGCCTCCCGGGTTTACGCCATTCTCCTGCCTCAGCCTCCCGAGTAGCTGGGACTACAGGCGCCCGCCACCTTGCCCGGCTAGTTTTTTGTATTTTTTTAGTAGAGACGGGGTTTCACCGTGTTAGCCAGGATGGTCTCGATCTCCTGACCTCGTGATCCGCCCGCCTCAGCCTCCCAAAGTGCTGGGATTACAGGCTTGAGCCACCGTGCCCGGCCGAGTTTTTTCTTAAGAAGCATGGCATACTTTTAGGTCAGCAAGGCACTATTTGGGTACTACTAGCAACAGCTTTTTGAGTACTTCAGAAGAAAAAAAATTAAACACAAGAGATTTCATTGTCTTATTAATAAATTAAGGAATCATGCATTAAGTTTAGCTTTCTCAACTGATGTTTGCCAATAGTGCATGCCACTGCATGAGGAGTATATAGTGGCTATTCCAGGTGACTCTTGATCCATTTGTTCACTTTGGATTGAGAAGGCTGAATTATATTCATCTAGAACAAATGTTTACTAACCATGTCTTATTTACCTGGGTTTCTTTGATTTTATGCTGAAAGAATCCCAGAGCCCTCCAAACAATTTCAGCTTCCCTCTCCCTTGGCGGGGGGAAGGAGGGTTTGCTGTACAATTCAGGCAAACATATTTCCCAAGATTTGGTGAGAAAGTGAAATAACAAACAGCCTGGTGGGTTACTTCAGAGTGACCCACTGCAATGGGAGCACTGTTAAAGAAGCGTTAAGGGGACCAGCTATCTCTCCAATAAAAAGTTTCCAATTAACTAAAATATTCTCAAGAAGATCTTGGGGACAAGCTATAAGTAGGATCATCACCTTAATTGGGGCTAGTGCTTACAACCGAAACTGCTTAGCAAGCCAGAATGGGTTATCTGCCTTGTTCCTCTTGAGAAGAAACGTTCATTAATCTGCAGAAGAAAACTCTATTTGGCCTGATGGGCTCTGCTGAAAAACAATCTCAGAGTTTCACTGTTAACCTCCGCTTTTCTGGGGCTTAGATTCTGTTCCTTGTTTTTGAAACAGGGTCTCACTCTGTTGTCCAGGCTGGAGTGCAGTGGCACCAACTTGGCTCACTGCAGCCTCAACCTCCCAGGCTCAATGATTCTCCCACCTCAGCTTCCCAAGTAGCTGGTACTACAGGTGTGCACCACCCCTGCCCAGTGAATTTTTTGTATTTTTTTGTAGAGACGGAGTTTTGCTATATTGCAAAATATATTTGGTTATTGGTTAAATATCTTCAAGTACATATGAGCTTTAAAGCAGGACAGGAAAATTCCTACGTGCCAGAAGACATTGATGCCACTGGCCTTAGAGTGTTTCAGACCCAGCTACAGGCTGGTTTCAAACTCCTGGACTCAAGTAATCCTCCTATGTTGGCCTCCCAAATCGCTGGGATTATAGGCATGAGCCACTACATCTGGCCATATTCTGTACTTCTTATTACCAGCATCTCCTGAGTGCAGCTTGTTCTTTGTGAGGGAGTACCATGTCCCAGGTTGTTAAGCCTCTCCACAGGGATCTAGTGTTTGCCTCCACTATGGCCTAAGGGCTTTCCATGCTCTCAAACCAGTGTCTAACAAAACAGCTGAAGTTATACCATGCAGGTAGTAGTATAACTATGGACCCCAGAGCTCTTCAAACAGTATAATCCTGGGTTTTCTTCTCCCTGCTCTGTGCCCCAACACACAGACTTAAAGCCCCAGAGAGACTGGGGAAAATCTTCTTGCCCCCATTTCACAAGCAATTCTGTGTGAGTATAACCAGCATAGCCCCTAGAGTCTAGAGCCTATAGCTGGGTCTGAAACACTCTAAGGCCAGTGGCATCAATGTCTTCTGGCACCTAGGAATTTTCCTGTCCTGCTTTAAAGCTCATATGTACTTGAAGATATTTAACCAATATTGGTTTATTTTAACCAATATACCTTAGGACTTTTTGGGGTGGGTGGTCAGAAGTAGGCCAGGCTGCATGAGCTCAGTATACCATTCTGCCAGAATTGGGTTCCCTAAATGCAATTCTGCCAATTTAGATCCCATATGTAGCCAATTCTAGCTGCCATTTAGGCTACAACTAGAATTAAGTTCTTTGTAGCCTATGCTAATTGCTGTGACTCTTTCACTAACTCATCCTCATTACAGAGTGCCACTCGGGGGAGAAAGTGCTTATGGGTAGCCCAGGCCTTGAGAAACCTACCCTAAGCCAGAGAAGCAGCAGGTCCAGGCAGTGACCCCAAGGAAACAGGTCACCTTCCTTCCCAAGGCTGCATTTTCCACACCCAACTAAGTCTGCCCTCAGTTCTGTGGAAAGGAATCTGCCTTCCATTAACTTTCCCATGATTTAGAACCGGATGACTGCACACTGATGTTTTAGTAGAATGAGAGTAGCAGTAGAAAGACGGCAAGAAACGCAACAAGGGCACAACCACCTTACCACATCAGGGATGTCTGCAGGGAGTCACCGTGTTCTCCGACAGCAAGCAGCCAAGAGAACAGCCACAGAAAGCGGCTCCAGCAGCTGACCCTGGGGTCTCCTCTGATCTCATTACAGCAGTTGACACTAGTCCTCACAAAACAAACAGAGGAAATTTATGCCTGCCTTAGCTGTGGAAAGCTCCACATTCCTTATTAACGAGAGTTTCAGCTTCTGAGACCACAGCCGCCGGGATGGGGAGGAGGTTGGCTGTGCTCCCAAGAAAGAACTGTGGCTGCTGCCTTGCCCTCTTTCTGGGGCTGGATATACAGGCGGTGAGCCTGAGGCCTGGGCTCTGTCCTCGGGTGACTGGGGGGAAGTTCCCTTTCTGCTATGCTAATGTCAACTTTCCTTGGCTCAGACGGTGGGGTCTTAACAGCACTGGGAAACTCCCTCTTAAACAGCACTGGGAAACTCACTACAAGGCAGTCTTGAGGGGATCCACCTGCTAAGGTCGGAATTCCAAGAGAGAGGTTGTTCTGCATAACCATACTCAAAAGTACTCTTGCCTGCACCTTCAAAAACTCTACTTAACTTGGAATTCTGACTTAAAACATTATTTCATATCTGTTAATTCAATCTTAGAAGTAACTGAGCAGTCAGCTCATGACGTAAAGAGTGAGCTTCTAAACCAGAGTAAGAAAGTGGAGCAGAAGTTCTGAACCAGAGTGGTTTTGCCTCCCAGGGGACATCTGGCAATGTTGTAGACATTTTTGGTTGTCATGACTTGGGGGAGGGTGCTACTGGCATCTAGTGGGTGAGACCATGTACAGGACAGACACCATAATCAAGAATTATCTGGTCCAAAACGTCAATAGTGCTGAGATTGGGAAACCCTGACGGGGAGGGAACATTCAGGGATATAGGCAGACTTAAAATCATGCCAACTCATAATCACATTATAATAATGTGGTATCATGCAACTTGGGGTCCCCAAAATGTAAACAACTAACAACCATAAAAATATACCAGTTCTCTCCTTGAGCAAAGTAAAAGCTGTACCTTACACAGAGTAAGATCATCAGAGTTACCTGGGAAGAAGTGGAACAGCGTCAATGTTGGACTATGTTATCATCAACATCACCAGTGCCTTGTTTACTCCAGGTCAAGGTGTGATCTGAGTGCCAACTATCAAAATTCAGTGGTAGCTATTAACAGAAGGAGTTTACACGTGAAGTTCTATGGTCACTAAAACTGTCTAAATAACCTAAGTATATATAGGTTGGAAAAAGTTGCAAAATGTTTCAACTTTAAAAATACCAACAAAATATGAGGAACCATGTTGATGTTGACCTACATTCTAGGGTGGCTAAAAGAAACAGCTGCACAATAGGGTTCTAAATAAATGCAGAATTGCAGAAATGCATCATAATGAAAATAATCAAGATGACTACTTTGAAATGCTCCCCATTTCTGTTTTTCTTGCTGTTTTCAAATATTCCCTCTCATCCACATGGCATATTTTCATTACATTTGTTGTAAGAATGTACACTTAGATAACCTACTCATTATTCTTTTATGCATTCTTTTACTCCAGCCAAAAAGGAAAAAAAAAAAAATCCCCATCCAAACAAAGCTAATGCATGGAAGCAAATTTGAAGGAAAAAAAGAATTTCATGAATGAGCAGGAGACAATTTTTTAATGGAATGTTTTAAAGGCTTGTGGTATAAACAAGTAAACAAAATTGATTCACTAACATTAATACTGTTTGCCATGATGTAAGAGTTGGTCTTTTTTTTAAAATGCCCCAGAAGCCAAAGGAAAATAAATACTGTGGTAGGGAAAAATAATACCTTACTTGGCATTTTGAAGTCATTGCTCAATCCTTCTTGCGCAAGAAAACCATAGTAATGACTTTGTTTTACCTACCGCAATTATGGTACACCTCGCAGCAATCCTCCACAATATTTTCCTCCCTCTGTTCAAGTTCTGCTAAATAATCTCTGGAAACCATTAACCAAGAGCACGGTTCCAATTTTCCTGTTCTCCCTCCCCTGCTGCCTCAGTGTCATGCTGGCGTCAGGACAAAGCAAACTTGTATGACATCACAGAGCAAACTCATTTTCTGTAAACCAGCCCCTTGGTAGTTTACCGCTACTGGAACCCAACGCTGTCAACAGTGTGGTCTTTGTTTGGTGGGTGTTGCTCTAAAAATTTTTTTAAAAAGTTTCCCAACACCTCCTTCTTCTTTTAAACAGAGGCAAGCTGCTGGAGGCGCCGTCCTCGCCTGGCCCGCCCCACTCTGTAAACTAGACATTACCTTATACACAAATGACTCTAGGCATTCCTCAGTCTAGCTGCCTCATTGCAAAATTCCTATGCTCCTCAGCAGCAGAGCAGCACGCATTCCCCTGGCTTTCCCTCTTTCCTCTTCCCCCACCCTCCTCTTTTTCTTTTCTTTCTTTTCTTTTCTTTTCTTTTTTTTTTTTTTAATTTCCACTGCCTCACTGTGTTTTTGTGTAAATGATCTCACATGACTCAACAAATCCATCTGCCTGAAGCAGGCCAAGTCTGGAGCCCTCCCAGGAGGGAGGAGAAGAATTGCTTTGTGGAAAGGACCTGGAGCTCTGCCCTTTCTCTGGCTCGAATTACCCGCCTGTCAGGCCTGACGGATTTGGCTAAAAATAAAAGGAAGCGGGCCGTGAAAAGCAGATGAATGGGCTCAGCAGTTCCTTAGATAACACAGGCCTGCTGTTGCCCAAAGCTCCCCAAACAGAAACTTCAAATGCAGGGCCTCTGAGTGCAGTGATGTGGCTTCCAGGTGAACGGGGCCTGTCAAATCCACTGGAGTTGGAGGACATGGCCTGGGCTGTGAATTTCGGTTTCCCTTCCGCGTGTGTGTGTGTGTGTGTGTGTCACACAGAGAGTGAGAGCGCACGCGAGAGAGACTGAGAGACTGAGAGAACCAGTCTAGTATTAAAAGGTTCTCAGAAAACAGTAGACTTCAGTGGAGTGAAGACTTGTGAAAAAAGAAAAAAATTTGTTGTTTCCACTACAAAATTATCCTCCTCCCCACCTCCAACACCAGACATTTTCAGCCTCCCTATGATGTCACTTCTGTTTAGAGCCAGCAAAGAGCTAAAAGTCCTTCTTGTAAGTGTATGCCCAGCGCCCGCAGTGGGTATTAAGCACTTAGGTTGGCAATGTAATGACACACTGTAACAATCTGTAATATGAAGCAGTCAGCAAAGCCCTGGCTCTGAAAGCTATTTCTCCCGACCATTAACCATATGTTTGGCTCCTCAGATAGCCAAGCGGGTGTTCCAGCTTACCATCTGGTTTCTATCCACACAAGCAACTGCAAAGCACAGGCTACGTCCCTCTGGAGCTGTGTGTTTCTTTTTCTCTCTCTTTTCCGCTCTTCCCTTCCTCTTTCCTCCTCCCAGCTCCTTTAGCTCCCTCTGCTAAAGAATTCTCTGCCATTCATCACGTGCAAAGAAAACTTTACCTGACATGGCAGCGGCAGAGCCATTAAGAATGCACAGCTGTATTGTAAACACGCCAGAGGGCCATTTACCATCCGCGGAATCTGTACAAGTCAGGCTCTACCTCTTCCTCATCTCCTACTGAGTGCTGACACTTGATCCAGCATGTTAAAAATAGGTACATTCTTGAGAGATCCAGGGTGGCTGTGGTGCCCTTCATACTGACTTCATATTCTGGGAGTGGGGCTTTAAAACACACACACACACACACACACACACACACACACACACACACACACGCTCCCGAAGTTTGCCTCTGCATTCAATCTGCCTGACGTCAGTCTCACACAGGATGACATACCACCACTGCAAATAACCAACTTAACTACAGGTTTCTATTCTTTTTTCTGCCCTAAGGATTTGATCCCAAGTGTGTATTTTTCTGAGTTTTTTTTCCCCCGAAACAGTACACATTGAAAGAGATGACACTTTAGAAGAATAAGAACATGCAGCCGTGTGTAACAAATTGACAACCTGCAAGACTTATGCTTATTTACATCTGCACTTTTTAATAGTACACAGCAATGAAATGGAACCTGGTATCAGAATTTATAGAATTTTTTCACAATGTTTTCAAAGTATTTACCCCAGAGTTTCTCCTCTATAGCATTTAAGGTACTTTATAACTCTACACATTTTTAAATGTATGAAGGAAGATGTATTTGATATATAGAAATTAGGTCATTTTTCTTCCTGTCCCCCTCAGAATAAGGTCTGCATTATCAGCCCATTTTACTGAATTAGGAAATTAAAGTTAATTATTTCCCATATACTGAAAAAATAACGGCTGGTTTCTAACATACCAAGAACAAAAGAAAGAATATCATTAAAAAGTGATTAACCAGAATGTCAGATTTTATCAAGGTGGCAGAGCTACAGAGGATTTGTCAGGGGAGGACTGTTTATCAGGCTAACAAGGGTGCCAGGAAGGCCACTACCTGTGTAAACTTCTTAAACCCACTGCCCTTGTCAGTCCTCATTTCCATGGTCTGAAGTAGGTGTTGTGTTAGCTATCTCTATCAATAAGGGACATCAAAATTCTGCCGCATGTAGGTTTTTAGAGAGTGACAGAAAAGGGAATTTTTAATTTCAGAAGCCTTAGAAAAATTGTTCACAGACGATGGCGTCTATTCAATGCTGTTTGAGGTCTCAAAACCATAATACAAACTTTAAAGTGCATTAGCTTTACTCCCAGAAAAACAATGACAATACAGTTAATAAAAAGAAAGAAAAATTAGCAATTTAAAACTTCAGTATTTTCATAGTTAACTACCTGGTTTTCTAAGCACTGCAGAATCATTTTATTACAGATATTTGTGCTTTTCATAAATACTGGTGCCTGGGCCCCTTTCCTCCAGCTCAATTATATAAGGATCCCTGAGTGGGGAGGCCTGGGTATCAGTATTTTTGAAAAGTTTTCCAATTTTGTGCAACTAAAGTTGAGAAGTCTTGCCTTATGTGAACATGACAGTAGAAACCATCTCATCAAAACCAAAATGAAACCTTTGGTATAGAAATGTAAATGAAATTTAGGAATAGAACAGTGGCTTTCCAAACTTGTTTTGCAGTGAAATCTTCAATCAAACAAAATCTTATATGAAATCCCTATAAGCGAGATAGGTAAAAAGCAGTAATTTATACTGCCCTTTTATCCTTTTAGTCTGTACAATATTCATGGATTTTATAAGTTCAAAGTTGTAATTTTTTAATCATAAGCCACCTAGTAAGAAAAATAAAACCATTTTATTGAACACAAAACCTGAAATTGAGGTTAAGGCTGAAAGGTCCAGTCCTAAACACCTCAGCATCTAATTTTTTCCATGGCCAATGGTTAAGATGATCAAGGTCTGATGTATATAAAAATAGCAGTGTGTGTAGCAGGATGAAAATTAGTTCATAAGTTAATGTAATAAACATCCATTAAGTGCTTACTATACACGAGGTACTGCCCTGCGGTCATCAGAGAAATAAGTTGCAGCCTTTCTCTTGAGGAGTCTACTTAAGAAGACACCTAATGGCAGAACAGCAAGACAAGTGCAATAATGGAGGTGCTGAGAGACACTACATGGGAAGGAGTGGCTAATTCTGTTTGAGGAAATAGGGCATAATGTCACCAGCAAGGGACAATTAAGTCAGGTCCTAAAAGTGTGAGCAGGATTTTTGACACCTAAAAAAGGAGGGACATTTCAGAAAGAAGAAACTGAGTGTGAAAAAAATTAAAACCTGTAAGTATAAACAGGGTTGGGGAGTTTGGGGGTTATGAGAAATTCTGCGAGGGACAGGAAGGTCTGGGAGATAAGGCCAAAGAGGTAACTGAGTCCAGGTTATAAGAAACTCTAAATGTCATGATATAGCTTATACCAGTGCTGGCCAACAAAAACACAAGGTAAACTAAACCTGTAATTTAAAACTTTTTAAATAACCACATTAAACAAGTAAAAAGAAAAAGGAGAAATTTACTTAATATTTTTAGAAAAAGTATTATTTTAACATGTTATCAACATAAAAAGAATTAATGAGCTATTTTACATTTTGTTCATACTAAGTCTTTGAAACAGGGTGTGGATTTTACACTTAACGGCACATCTCAATTTGGACAAGTCACATTTTAAGAGCTCAAAAGCCACCTGTGGCTGGTGACTATTATATTGGAAAGCACAGGTTTAGCCCTTATTCTGCAGGCAGTGCAGACCGAAGGATATGCTTGGCTTTTATTTCATGAGAAAATGGCAACAATGTGGAGAAGCAGAAACACTGGGTCTGAGAGAGGGCTGCTGAGGTGGCTTCCACAGTCCATGCAAGGGACACAGAGAACAAGGCTCAGATGAGGACAGTGGCAAGTAGGATGGCATGGAAGAGTCAGTGTCAGAAAATACTTGTAAAAGGAATTCAGAAAACTTTAGAAGACTGTGTGTGAGAGATCAAGTAAAGGACTCACAGAACCATTAAATTTTTTTCATGCTGAAATTTGTGCTTAGAATGAAAGATCACTGATTGTGTATTTAATATGAAGTTTCATTGTTCCTTTCAAGCTTGCTTCCTTCTGTAGTAGAATGCAATGTCACTTATGTAGGATACAGTAAATTCCTCTTCAAAGAACCAATATGTTAGGATGTTCAGCTCCCCTGTTCTTTGTTCTCCATTTTAAAGTTTAAAACTTCCTCATTCTTTATGTCTCCTTGCCCCTAGTTTCAGTAAACAATCCCCTCCTGGCCTCCATCATCTGCTCTGTCCTTAGTCATCCTTAGTCACCTGCTCTGTCCTTAGTCAACTGCTCTGTCCTTAGTCATCTGCACTGTCCTTAGTCATCCTTTGTCACCTGCTCTGTAACAGTCCTTCCTGCCAAAACTACTCACCCTGCCACTCCAGCGTGCACCCCTGATCTCTTTAAAATAGCCAACCAGAATTAGCTTAGACTGTGCGGTCCAACTCTAGCCAATAGGAGAAAGACAGAGCAGTAGGGACTAGCTGTGTAAGGATAAGACCCCCTTCCCCTTCCTTGTCCGGTCTCCTCTCACCATTGCTCCATCCATGAGATGCACCCTTCTATAGAAGTAAATTGCCTTGCCGAGAAAACTTTTGCCTGAGTGCTATTTGCACTTAGTGGGCACCAAGCATTTACTTCCAACACTTAATAAACATGTGCTGAGTACCCACCACATGTTAGGCAATGCTGGGCACTGGGGAAGCAAAGCCACAACGCAATTCTTACTTTCAAAGAGCTCAAATATACTGTAGGAGACAAAACAAATTACAACAGAGCATTAAGTACATTAATAAACAGATATGAAAAGAGGCCTACCAAATGTTCCAGAAAGTATAACTTAGAATTGTTTCATATAATGTATGCAATGGCACTTGTGAGATGGAGTGGGGCTTTCAGATAGTAAGGCCTGTATCAGCTGACTTTTTTGAGACAGGGTCTCACTGCAGTAGCCCAGGCTGGAGTGCAGTGGTGTGATCTTAGCTCACTGCAGCCTTGACCTCCTGGGCTCAGGTGATTCTCTCACCTCAGCCTCCCAAGTAGCTGGGACTACAGGTGCACACCACCACACCCAGCTCATTTTTTGTATTTTTTTTTTTTTTTAGTAGAGATGGGGTTTTGCCATGTTGCCCAGGATGGTCTTGAACACCTGGACTCAAGCAATCCACTTGTCTCAGGCTCCCAAAATGCTGGGATTATAGGTATGAGCTACCAGGCTCAGCCTCAATTGATTTTTAAAAGTGATCCAGAATATGATTTACTTCTGTGTATTTAGTTGTACTGTATTAAGAAAATTGATACTCCTAGATAATACAGATAACACTATCTGAATCTCTGCTCTCAAAACTCAAATTTTCAGACAAATCTCTTGCTATTTGCTACTCTTACTACTTACTATCTGAAACTGAGAAACAAAACTGACATGAATATAAGAAGTTCAAATTCCTTTGCACTGGAATACACAATGGGAAATTTCAGCATCTCAATTCTGGAAATGAGCAGATTTGAATTGTAAGGCATAGTTGTATTGGAAATTATAACAGTTCTTTAGCATTTCATTTGATTAATAATATGCCTCAACCTAATCTAAAAGCTTGGAGAAAATGCAGTAATCAAGATTTTTTTATTTCAAATTTTAATCACTAATGATAATCTGACAACTATTTAAGGTAAAAGTCAGAGTATCCGAAAGGTAGAGTGGATAGACATGACAATCTAACAGAATATCCGTCACTAAGTGTTGTGTGTGGTGTTCACTTATTGTACAAGTAGCCATTAATCTACACAGAAGCCTGCATCCCACAGAGGCTCTGAACAGCTGCCTGGCATGTCATCAAGTGTGCTGAATATGTGTGACAAGAGGAATTTGCCTGTTCAATTTATGATCAGGCTGGAATACGAAAAATACTGGGATGGAACTTCCTAATCAATGATTCATTTGTTTATAAGAAGTTCAAATATGTAAGCCAAAATAGTGGAAAACACTATTTCAAGGTTAACGTGGCAGTCCAATTCAATGTGCTGGTGGCCCTAATGTGTTAAAATTTGGTAAGTAACACATTTGTGTGCATTTTCTTTTATCATAGTTATAAAACATAGTTTAAAATATATTAAAATGAAATGCAAATTAAATGTTTGCAGCGCCTCTGAAGTATCTCCAGGGAACTTCTGCAGACCAGAGTTTGAAGATCACTGGCTTAGGGACTTTGAGGTTAAAATGTAAATGGAAGAACAACAATTTGGTGCACCTGCTATTTTAAGGATCATCAAGTTCATTCCTAAACTTCAGCCTAGGGCAGAAACCATTCCTCATTATCCTAAGAGCAGTGAAGCTGAGAAACACAACTGCAGAAAGTGTTTTAAGATTCTCTGGTGAATTAGAATTTAAAAGGCTGGGACCAAAATTTGAAATACAGTATTTACTTCTCAATGTTGTTCATCCATTAATTCATTCAACCATTTATTGAGCACCTGCCACTAGGCACTGTTCTAGAGGCTTGAAATACATCATGAACACAAACAAACAAACAAACAAAATGAGAAAAACAAGGTTGGGCATGCTGGCTCACACCTGTAATTCCAGCACTTTTGGAGGCCGAGGCGGGTCGGTCACTTGAGCCCAGGAGTTCAAGACCAGCTTGGGCAACATGGCAAAACCCAATCTCTACTAAAAATACAAAATATTAGCTGGGCATGGGGGTGCACACCTATAGTCCCAGCTACTCGGGAGGCTGATGGCAGAGAATCACCCAAGCCCAGTCCCAGGAGTTCGAGGCTGCAGTGAGCTGTGATCATGCCACTGCACTCCAGCCTGGGCAATGGGAGTGATACCCTGTTTTTTTTTAAAAAAAATACAGACAAAATTCCCTATCTTTGTGAAATTTAGAGTTTAGTGGGGAGAGACAGACAATAATCACAAATAAGAAACTTGCTGTAAGGTAACAGGTGAAAGGTGCAATGAAAAAAAATTGTGAGGCAAACACCACATGTTCACACTTATAAGTGGGAGCTGAACATTGAGAACACATGGACACAGGAAGGGGAACAACACACACTGGGGCCTGTCAGAGGGGGGCGGGGAGGGAGAGTATCAGGATAAATAGCTATTACATGTGGGGCTTAATACCTAGGTGACAGATTGATAGGTGCAGCAAACCACCATGCCATACATTTACCTATGTAACAAACCTGCACATCCTGCACATGTATCCCAGAACTTAAAATAAATAAAAACTAGAGTCAGGAATTGGAACTGTGGTGGAGGAGGAAGGTTGCAATTTTACATAGGAGAGTCAGGGTGGGCCTTATTCAGAGAAAGTAAAAGTGGATCAGAGATCTGAAGGAGGGGAGAGGTAAACCAAGAGGCCATCAGTTCGAGCAGTGGTTCTCCAAGTGGGGTCCTAAGGCCACCAGCATTACCCTGAAACTTGTCACTAGCTCAGAAATGCTAGAGTGGCACCCAGCAGTCTGTTTTTCAAACTCTCCCGGTGATTCTGATGTGCCCTGAAGTTTGAGAACCACTGCCCTAGAGAAAGGGCCCTAAAATAGGAGTGGGTCTAGGACGTTCTACAGAAACAAGTGAAACCAGGCATCTGGAGGTGAGAGTCAGGAGGACAGTGGTGGCCACAGCATGAATAGCTTTATGATAACAGTAAGGCTTTGGCTCCAAGAGAAAAATGGGGAGCTACTTTTCTTCAGGAGCCACACAGCCTACATTTCAAAACGTCCATGTTGGCTGTTTGGTCGAGCAGAAGCACTACATGACTTGCCTCAAGAGGAGACTCCCTGACTGCTCAACTCCATTTTGGGCAGTGGTATGCTGCTAAATGTTTAAAAATAGGCTCTCAGAGTGAGGAGCACCAATTTGTAGTATCTGTTGATTTCCTTGGTGTAAACTCTCCCACCATGGCTGATTTCAAGCCGCCAGCATGACTCACTGAACAAAGAGTTGTAAAGAGATGTGCATAAACGACTTACAATACTGACTCTAGTCCCAATGTCACTGCTACCACTGAGAACATTTAAAAATAAGGGAGAATTTTGTAAATCTGATTGGAAATGTGAATGTTATTTTATAAGTGTATATAAATGCAATGACTTCTATTGCTCTATTACTGTTACTCAAATACAGAGCCCAAGTCCTTAGATTTTTTTTTTTTTTTTTTTTTTTTTTTTTTTTTTTAAGAGACAGGGTCTTACTCTGTCATCCAGGCTGGAGGACAATGGTGCGATAACAGCTCATTGCAGCCTCAAACTCCTGAAAAGTTAATACAACAACAATATATTAATTTCATTTAGAGAAACCCCCATTAATATTAAACTTCAGCTTCTTTTATTCAAAAACATCTATTTAACTTTAGTTGGGATTCCTCTGTTACTGAATTTCCCTTCTCTTACTGTAATTAACATCTTGCACTCTCAAAAAGTATGCATTGACTAGGATTTGCCATGCATCGTACGTGAGGTTGCTGCTCCAAAGGCTCACATAAATCCAAGACAGGCCATCAAGGAATGTGCGTGAATTGCAAGAATAAAAGTGAATCTATCTGAAGATGAAGTGAAGTTTGAATAAGCCCTTCATCCATTTGATTTGCCATTAAGAAACTTTTCTTAGCCAAATGGAATGTCCCTATTTTTGTCAATGAGATTTCAGTTTGTGAATAACGTTTTTAAAGTGCAGCATCTTCTGTCTGCAAAAAGACATTCTATGAACTCCTAATATACAGAAAGTGTTTAAACTACCAGGAGTCTGC
Source organism: Piliocolobus tephrosceles (assembly GCF_002776525.5). Classification (NCBI taxonomy): domain Eukaryota; kingdom Metazoa; phylum Chordata; class Mammalia; order Primates; family Cercopithecidae; genus Piliocolobus; species Piliocolobus tephrosceles. The sequence continues at coordinate 82,087,266 of NC_045438.1, read as the reverse complement.
TCCATGCATTCTTCCATCTGCACGATCCCTCGGCAGTGTACCACCCACACTCAGATCCCGGGCAGCCAGATCAGCAAATGTGCACAAGCCTGCACTCCTGTCAAACAATGGGGTCTTTCAGGCCTTACAATCTTGTGAAGAAACAGGCTGAAACGTCATGGGAAAAATTAGGAAATATCAGAGGAAAACAGCTCACAAAATGAGGGGTGGAACCACTTGCTCACATGTTCTAATTCCTGAACAAAGAGAAACAACAGTGACAGCCCCCTGCCTACTCTGACCCCTCCATTTCAAAAGAGAGGCATCCTAACCCCTTTTTCTTTTCTTGGGGATTACAGCAGCAAGATGTAGACAAGACAGAATTAGAAATTTTTAAACCTAAAGAAGCAGAGTTAATTTCAAAAGCTTTACCCTCAAGAGAAGCATAACCAACCCATCTAACCAGCCTTATTTGGTGATCTGAAATACCAACAAAATTACAGACTAGAAATCAACTAGACTCAACAACCACACAAAGGAAAACATAAATTCCTGATATATATTTTTTTCTTTAAAAAACAAAAACAAAAACAAAAACTCTTCCAAAGTATTCTTGCTATTAAATCTCACGCAATAGCTAGCTCTATCCACCTCAGCAATCCTTCCTCATTATCTGCTATACCCAGTTTTATACTTTTCATACCAGCCTAGCTAGCTGGCCTAGTGGCCTGCAATACTCCATTTGCCATCCCCAGCCTTTATCAAGAATTGTTCCACTTGTAAATTACCTGTCTCTTTTTATCCACAAAATAACATCTCTCTCCATTTAAAAATCTATTTAAGACTTATTGCAAAAATGATTTCTAGATTAATCCAGTACATTTGCAAACTTGCCAACAAATTTACACTTCTGCTTTAATATACTTTTATAATACATCTATATTTTCCAGTTGATTATGTGAATCTGACTTTACTAAAATCTCTGAGGATAAAGTCTGAGTCAATTCTTCTTTACATAATCTCCAACTTTCCACCATATCACTATCTATCTGTGGGATGTTATCAGCTGTTAAACACTACAGGCATGTCAGCTGCTGTCTCCCAACAGTGAGTCTGATGGTCAGCCATTTTGGGAAAAGAACCATAGGTGGGTTATTATTATAAGGCATTACATGGAAGAAGTGTTTATTTTGCTCTTGGAAGAAAAAAAGCAACATGTATTAAAATCATAAAAACATTTTCAGGCAGGGCGTGGTGGCTCACGCCTGTAATCCCAGCACTTTTTGGAAGGTCAAGGCAGGCGGATTGCTGGAGACCAGGAGTTTGAGACCAACCTGGGGAACACAGTGAAAAGAAACTTTGTCTCTACTAAAATTACAAAAATTAGCTGGGCTTGGTGGCACACACCTGTAATCCCAGCTATTCTGGAGGCTGAGGTGGAGAACTGCTTGAACCCAGGAGGTGGTGGGGGCAGTGAGCCGAGACAGCACCACTGAACTCCAGCCTGGGTGGCAGCAAGACACTGTCTCAAAAGAAAAAAGTTTTGAAAGGTAAAATAACACAAAAAATATTCTATAGTAGAAATAAGAGAGTCAAATGAGACTCAGAACTTTACAAAGGGATCTTACAGACATGTTGCCAATATCACTGCATAAGCCTACGCATAAGAACAACCTTTGGGGAGAAACCATCATTTGACAGTAAGGTACAATTCCAAGTCAGGTAGTGAAATGGGTGGAATTAAACGCAAATTATTCCTGCCAGCTGAAATGCAAGGACACTGTCAGAGAGTTAAAAAGTAAGTTCTATCCACGAGGTGATTCCACAGTCTTCTCAAGTCAACACATCTGTGAACTCACAGGCCAAGTTCTTAAACCACTGTTCAAACTCTGCAGCAGATCAGAATCACCTGGAGAGGTTTACAAACTCCCATAGTCGAGGTCACATCCCACACTAATACAATCAGAAGCCGGGCAGTGGCTCACGCCTGTAATCCCAGCACTTTGGGAGGTCAAGGTGGGCAGATTACCTGAGGTCAGGAGTACAAGACCAGCCTGGCCAACATGGTGAAACCCCGTCTCTACTAAAAATAAGAAAAATTAGCCGGGTGCAGTGGTGCGCGCCTGTAATCCTAGCTACTCTGGAGGCTGAGGCCAGGGAATTGCTTGAACTTGGGAGGCGGAGGTTGTGGTGAGCAGAGATGATGCCACTGCACTCCAGCCTGGGCTACAAAGAGACTTCGTCTCAAATAAAAAAAGAAAAAAAAAAAAAATGTCTGGGGTGGAAGCCAGGCATCTGTAGCTCTTAAAGATCCCCAGGAGATTCTAATGTGCATCAAAGTTTTAGAACCACTGACCTAGACTCTGTCAGTACAAGATTTTGCTCAATGAGGAAAGAGCACAATAACTTACATTTAAGTTGGTGACAGGTAAAAGCAAAGGTTACCTCTGAAACTTTTAAGTAGGAAATCACTACTTTGGCTGCAACAAGAAGTTTGTGCTCTGATTCTCATAATTCGTGTAGCCTATAGTCTTTAAATGGCCCTAAATGAACTTGTGGCTTTGGGATTTAGACTAGGAAAGAGAAGTAGGCATGGTGGTAGATACGAGCCCAGGTAACAACATCTGCATTGTTGCCCATTGTGCCATCAACATATTCAACTTGAGAGCCTACAGCCTGATGCAAGTCCTAGGTCAGTCATCTGCTGGCTATAGGGCTACAGGCAACTCTCCAACAACATAACCGTGGTATTCCATCTGAGGCAGTGGTTCCCAGCCCTGGCTGCATATTAGCAAACCTGGGTCTGGGATACAATCCCCGAGATTCTGACTGATCCAGAATGGGGCCCCAAGATTCTTATATTTCTAAAGTTCCCCAGGTGTGGTTATGTCATATGAGTGAGGAGAACCACAGGTAGAGAGGGTGCTGAGGCCATACTACGTGGGTTCAAATCCCTGCTCCACTAGGTAGCTATGGCTCAGTTTCCTTATTTGTAAAAACAGAGATAACTGATAACACCTCCTTTGTTGTGAGGCTTGACTGGCTGAATCCATTTATTGACCTCAGTGGATTAGTGTACGGATTTGGCATAACACCTGGTACACAGCAAATGCTCAATTTTAATCACATGCATCATACCTATACATGTGTACATGTGAATATGTCCTAAGGATTCAACAGTTTTATGTACATAAAGGGCTTAGCACTGTCTCCATATAGAAAATACTCAATAAATATAAGCTGAGCTGATGCTGACAGTACTGGTAGTATGACAACTTATTGCAACTGACTGTCATCTGTCTGGAATGTCATCCTTTCCTCACTGCATGGCAGCCTTTGCTTCAGACAACCACAACTTTGAAAGGTATGGGGATAGGAAGAAATCCTTTTTCTCTTTCTTTTAATTATTAAGAGGTCCCACTAACCATGAACGGTACTTCTACTGCAAAGTTATGATGGGAATGTGGGCTTAATGGCAAAGAAAAGCTATGTGGAGACCAGGCTCTGCCCCCACATGATGATAAATAGCAGAACTTGACAGCCAGAGGAAACTCAGCCCCCTCATTTCCTAGGGGAACCCAGAGTTGAAATGTGTTTTGCTCAAGATCACAGTGTGAGTGGCAGAACTGGGATCAGACTTAGGAACAGAGCTCTTTAGTTTCCAGGTTGCTTCCATTGATCATCCCTGGTGAGAAGCATGCCTGAGAGGTGCATTATCATGTGGAAGATGCTGTCCTTGTGGTCAAGGCCAATGTGGGGGATGAGGAATGTGGTACCCTGTTTCCCAATTGCCTCCTTCCTCTCTCTGCCGAATTCCCTTCCCTGGTCCAAATTCCACACCCTGCAGGCCATTTCCAGCTGAAAGGGAGGACACAGAGCACTAGAAAGCAGCTGTGGTTTGTTTGTAGCCAAACTGTTTTCTCAGGGATGTTCAGTTCCAATTCTGTAACAGAAGGCAATTATAAAAAGCGTTTAATTTCCCAAATTTTCATACATGTAACTGTTCAGGGATAGGCATATATAAATGGATATGTGCATACTTTTAATCTATCTACCAAGGACAGGAAATCCTGTCTTGCAGTTGCTAAGTCTCAGACCATTCCATCTGAGTATTTTTGCTGACAAATGTGACCTTGCCTAGGTTCTGCAGGAATTTAAATATTCCCTCAATGTCATTTCTATTTGACCTTAGCAACATGACCAAACTGCAAATTCAAATGCCACTGAGTAAAGGTACAACATTCACATCCTGTTACCAAACCATTCTCCAATTCCAATCCAGTGACCCTGGGCCAGAGCCTAATCCAGAAGATCACAAAGCAACATCCTGATGAGTTGTCATGGCAACCCCTAGATGTTAGATATTTCATGTCATCCCTGGGCTGCAAATTCTCATTTTTAGTCTACTCATATCCTACGATTTCATGTATAACAACCCACCAAAATGCAATTTGAAATGTCAGCTGCCAAACATAATAAGAGATGCCACTTGCTATTACAGCCAATAATAAAAGATTTCCAGTTGTTTGTTTCAGAGACACAGCAAATAACTGGGTATTCTAAGTCCACTGGGCTGATCCTCAAAGTGAGGCTATTTAGCTAGACTTCCTTCTTTTTTACTTAATTAGTCAATATTTAAGAGAGCCTTGGAGATAAAAAGAATTCTAGTGAAACCTAGGCGTTATTATTTTCCAAACCGGAGGAAATGTACTGATCTTCAAACTTTCAGTAGACACAATATATTTGGTTCAGAGAGAGAGAGACAGAGAAAGCCCAGTTATCTAAACCTTTTAAGGACACAATTATACAAGAGTGCCTTGCAAGGTTTTCAACTCTTTATAACTGGAAAAGAGGAAAATACTTATTACTGAAAACCAGATAATCAAAACACCTTGTTTTAATCAGCAGTTTCCACCCTTTTCACGTTCTGTATCAATTCACAAGGAGTGACCTTTATCTTAGGTATAATGGGGTCAAAACCTACCACCTCTGCAGGTATTTCTCCCTTACCTGCCTTAATCTGCGGCCCAGGTCGAGCACACCTGCGGGCAGGCTCAACCCAAGATAGCCAGGAGGTCTATTATGAGTAGACTGATGTAGAAAGATCTCTCTTTGAAATTCCCTTTAGTTGACAAAGCATTAAAATCACCTCTGCAAATAGCTGGAGTTGTGTATCATTTTTATTTTCCCTGTTTAAAATTTAGCAGAAATGATAATAAGAAATGTCCAGCAGATGAACAAGCCCAGAAGGAAAGAGAAATGAAGACCAAGATAATACACAAACCAGATTATCAATCTTGAAATAATCCAGAAGTACACATATGATAGATCATACTCTGTGAGTTTTTCTAATCCTAAACACAAATGGAATATAAAGAGGTGTGCAGTAGGGCTGCATGTCAACCACTTTAAACTAACACTAGCCAATACCTGTGTAGAGCTGCAAACTATTTTTCTGCTAGAATTTTAAGAGAACTTTTAAGTTTTGAAAATTGATTCCCATGACACTTCTCTTTCCATCTTCGTAATAGCTGCCAAAAAGTTCAAAACCACATTTATGGCCTGTCTCTAGCAAGTCCTTAAATGGTCTTCTTGACATCTTTTATTAATTCCTAGCCTCATTTTCTCACTTTTTTGTTGTCTGCTTTACTGGGGAATATCTCTGGAGCCAAATTAAAATTTTTTACAATAATGCAGGGGTATTATTCAATAGATAGCCTTCATTAAGCCTCAAATATTTATGGGGGCTTTTCTTCCAGACCATCTCTCTCTGATCCACGAGGCAGGAGATTTCATGCTTCAACAGGAATTTGTTTCAGTTCACAGAGAAGCTGAAACAACATCAATTTCTCATACTTGTTTTAATCACATTTTGGATTGATAAGCTAAAATAGAGAACAGTGCTATGCTAGGAAGCTGCGATCATGATGAGGTGAGAAGCCACCTTTTTTTTATTTGGGAGCTTGCATTCATGACTTTGGCCAGGCCCCAGAAGACACATAAGCTCCCTGTGATATTTATTGGACTATCACCCAATCCTTTCTTCTACGTGAGAATATCACTTTGGCAGATCTACACCAAAGCCTTCTCTGGGTATAAGTCCTCAGCCTGCCTTGGATGGATCTTGTCTGCTTCCGTCTGCCTGTGCACACAGGCTGCCAGCCCCACTCCACCCTCCAGTAAAACCTACTTGACTATGTATAGTGCTGGCTTGGAATGACATAGATTTAGGTTCAAGTCTGACATCCTTTAACGGCTATATGACCCTGGACAAGGTATTAAACTCTATGAGTCTCAGGTACCTCACCTGACAACTGGGAATAATAAAGAGTCCCTTTTGGGGTTTATGGGAGGGTTACATTAATGCTCATAGGGTCCTCAACAAAATGCCTGGCACACCAATGTCAATGCTCAATAAATATCAGTGATTGGTATTACAATTATGTTATTATAATTCTTTAAAGAACTACTGGTGGCCAGTGTAAAACCTATGGTCTTTATCTCTCCTGACCCCATCCACAGGCTCATGTGACAATTTTCCCAGGATCATTTCAACTTTCTGTGATCAGAGAGAATGCCAGCCACAGCCCTATGGACCAGGGACAAGACAGCACACCTGAGCAGAAAGAAAGAGGACCACCAGCCTTGGGATGAATTATCCCTCACTTCACTCACACTGTCTGCATGTTCAGAGACTGCATAGAACCAGACTCAGGGTTTTCCTGTTAGTCTGAAGAGCCCTTCGTCTCTTCTGGGCTTTCACTGGCAGAGCAACAGGATGAGAACACTCCCAGCCCCTTATCACCACCCACATCAGCAACCCTGAAGCCAGCACTGGGGTCTTCGGGGTTGTGCGGATTGGGGAGCCGATGATGTAGTTAAGTTTCCTGGAAATACAGGCAGCAATTTCCTGTGGCTTCCTCTGTTTTTGATGTAGAGATGAGCACAGGTAAAAACTAAACACATCAAGGATCAGCACTTCAGTCAGTGGTGCAAGTGCGGAAAAATACTGTCATTTCCTCACAAACAGATTCAGAAGCGCAAAGTATAAGCCACCTTCCAGAGAGCATGCTCCCCAGCAAGGACCTGTACAGTAGGGCTGTGAGGTGACAGTGAATATATGGGCATTTCCATGAACTTACTTGCTTACCCAAGTGATCAAGAATCAAAATTTCCACGAAGGTCAATGTTTTGCATAAACCTTAACCTGAAAAAGCTCTGGTCTGCTCACAGAGCTTCAGTCAAGACTTCTCCAGAATTTGCGGCCAGGTCAGAAAAAAAGGTCACTTTCAGAAGTGGAAAGCACTACAAATTTTAGTTAAAATTTTAGATGAACTAAACTGTTTATGTAACTATCCTAAAAGATAGTTTAGAATTAAATAAAACAATGTGCACTACATTTGGGAAACAGCCAGGTTCATGGAAGGTGGTCACAGTGTATCCTTAGAACCAGAATGGAATAAAGTAAATGATACATGTTATGGTTATGATAGCATAACCTGCTGACGAAAGAACAGCAGCAGCAGGATGTACAGTTCGCAAAGGGTCCATTCAAATCAGAGTGAACCCAGATGGTGCTGGAGGCAGCCTAGGGCCAAATCCCACCTTTGGCACTCACTAGCTGGGTGACCTTGGGCAAGTCATTTAAACTTTCACCTCTTCATGTGATTTTGTTTCTCCATCATTGGCTCCTCTTCCTTTGTGAAAAGTTGTCCCTCCCCACACCAACTGGGGTACCCATCATCATAGTCAGCAACCTGACCCAAAGATAGCTCAGGTATAGGACATGGTAAAATCTTTTTTGCTTTAGTCTGTTGCTTGCAACCAAAAAACCAAGACTTTTTTTTTTTTTTTTTTTTTTTGGTTGCAAGCAAAAGAGATTTAATACCTAATTTGCAGAAGTTGCTAGGAGAATTAAACGAATTCACACAAAGCAAACCCAAGAAATGCTGGTTGCATTCATAGAAAGGAAGATCAGTGTGTGGTTAAAAGCAGAGGTATTGAGTAGAGCTGCATAGGTTCAAATTCCAGCACCCCTTAGAACAGAGATAAATCACTTAACATCTTTGCTCTTGGTTTCCCAGTCTATAAAAACAGAGCTAATAATAGTAATTATATCATAGGGTTGTGACGATTAAGTCAAAGCAGATAAAGCATTTAGAACGGTGCCCAACACAGTAAACATTTAAGAATTAGCCATTATTATTACAAAGGTAGAACTGTTTTGATTGCTGTTAAGGACTGTGTAGAAGTCAGTATTTTATAGAGAAAAGCCCTTCAACTAAAAAAGTCAGGGATGGTGGCACAAGCCTGCAGTCCCAGCTACCCGGGAGGTGGAGGCAAAGAGGATCCTTTGAGCCAAGGAGTTTGAGCCTGGGCAACACAGTGAGACCCTGTCTCCAAAAAACTTTTACTTATTTAAGAACATTTTTAAACAGGAAAACAATTATTCTTCTGGGTAATCCAGCTTGATGGACAATTCCTTGGAGACAATTAGAAAGGATGCATTTACTCATATTAGAATTTAGTAAGCTCTAATATTGGGCCTCCTGAATGAACTTACTTACCAGCAGGATGTGGCCTGAGCAAATGACCCATGTCAGTTGTGCTGCCTGGCCTTCCTCTTTTCATTGTCAAGGAATACATGAGCATATCAATTATGAATTAATCTCTCATAAATGTAACTATAAGTCAATTCTTGCAAGTCCCATCTCTCTAAAAGAACTAATAAAACTGATTTTGGTCCTGTGGCTATTTACCAGGGCTATGTCCTTATGGGGACCATCCAGCAACCAACCAGCCTCACTCTTGTTGAAATCTCTTAATTGCAGCTCAAGTCTGTTTTACTAACTTCATGCAGTGTCTCCTTCACCTCTGCTTCCTATGTGATATAATCACTAACTCATTCCTTCATTCATTTATTCACTCCTATAACCAACATTTATTGAGCACCACCTAGGTGCCAGGTGCTGGGGTCAGTATTTGTTAAGCAAAAACAAGCAAGAAACAGTGCTCAAAATACTTTTAAGAGTTTAGTCAGGAAGGTACGTCAACGAAGGATTAGAAACAGTATGCTAGGCCAGAGACATACCTAAGCCAAGAGGGAGCTCAGGCCTGCAGGGTGGGACCCAGAAAGAGTTCACGCAATTAGCACAAAGCACTTGGGAAGCCAACAGCTTACCCAGGGCACAGAAAGAGTAGACTGGAAAGATATGTAGGTCTCAGACACTCTGGGATTTAGATGCCTTGCAAAGGAAGAGAAGTGTTCAGAAGATTTTAAGCAAAGTCATGCCATGATGTTTAGTTTTGCCTTTAGAAAGAACATTTGGTTGGCAGTATGGAAGGTGAACCAAGGGGCTGGCCATATGTGCAAAGCAGGAGGCAGGTAAAGAGTTTCCTGTGTTTGTCCAGAAGAGAAATGGTAAAGCCTGAACACAGGGCAATAGAGGAGGAAGCAAACAAGAGAGGCAATAGAGGAGGAAGCAAACAAGAGAGTCTGTGGGATTCCAGGAAATGAAACCACTGATTGCATGAAGTTACCCTACTTTAGCTCACTGTTCAGAAAACTGTGCCTCTCACTGTTCAGCTACTTCTTGAAAGAATTGAGACTACAGATTAAAATTGAAAACTACACACACTTATACTATGTCCATGATTCCACTGTGAAATTGTGCAAACCCATTCTCCAGGACTCAGGAGGGCCAATGGTTTTATTTATTTATTTTTCTTGAGGCAGAGTCTCTCTCTGTCGCCCAGGCTGGAGTGCAGTGGCGCAATCTTGGCTCACTGCACTCAAGTGAGTTCTGTGAGAACACTGGGTTCAAGCGATTCTCCTGCCTCAGCCTCCCGAGTAGCTGGGAATACAGGAGCCCGCCACCACACCCGGCTAATTTTTTGTATTTTTAGTAAAGATGGGGTTTCGCCATGTTAGCCAGGATGGTCTCAATCTCCTCACCTCATGATCTGCCCGCCTCAGCCTCCCAAAATGCTGGGATTACAGGCGTGAACCACTGTGCCTGGCCCAGTGCTCTTATTTGGGAAGTCTGAGAGAGGTTGAAAGTACAGAGGAAGGGCCCTTAAGTTAAATAGTTTTCCCTCCTCAACGAACAATTAAGAGTTATTATGACCAATCATACCCAACAGGTTCAGAGACATCCTAGTCTGTCAACTTTGTAGACTAAAAAAAAGTCCCAGGTTGTCAGACCCAGTGTAGTTTTATTTCTTCAGTATCTACTTCCTGCCACTTTACTTTACAAAATGTTTTCCCTTTGAATGTAACCAGAGAATTCCATGAACCCTGCCATAATGTTAATACTCACAGTGAGTGCACACTTATATCACTAGAATATCTGACCACATCTGTTTGTTTTGTGACATGACAGGCCTTGAGATTGGTGAAAAATTTACCAAAACAAACCAATAATTTACTTTCTCTTAAATGTAAAATGCAATGGAATCTCTTCTGTATCTCTGGAAACATTGTAGTCAGCTTTTCTGAATGAACCTGCTGGGAAATGTCAAGATCTCTGAATAAATAAGTTGTGACTTTCATTGTATTTGCAGTACACAACCTCTGACAAGGAAGAAAGGCCACAAAGGGGTGTTGATCAAATCCAGGTCAGAACTCCATCAAGGTGGACGGACACTCAAGGTCCTGGTGGATAACAAAGACAATGATGGATGAGCAATACAGAAATCGAACAAGGTCTCAAAGGAACAGCAAATGAATTTCAGTTTTAAAAGGACATTGGTCGTCCTAGAAATCAGTGTGTGTGCAATCCAACAGTTCCATATATGAATACCAGAAAACATTTATGAAGCAAGATTAATCTCTTATTTTAGAAATTATTACTAACCTGGCTTTATTACTGGTTTAAACTAAATTTATAAAACAATAGTCTTGTCCCTGAGCCAAATATATTCATGTCTAAGAATGAAGTCATACTCTATATGAAGCTAAAGAGAATTTTGTAATAGTCTCATATCCCCATTAGGGGGAAAAATTTATCTGTTAATCTCTATTGATTGATTGATCATCTATCTATGTTGGGAAAGCAAATTTAATGAACTCCCTGAAACTCTCAGAGAAAAATTATGGGAAGACACACACTGGCTAGACATATTTCAATAGTGGTTACCATAGAAACAAGCCATTAGATTTCATTTTTGGAGTTGTGCCTTTTGATAAAATATTAAATTTCTTAGAGTATTTGCATATACAGATAGCACAACTGCTGATGTCCAATTGAATTATCTGCTGTAAGAATTATTTACACTACTTCTACTTTTAGATTACTAGTATCTATAAAGAAAAAAACTCACTCCTAGTAAGAATGAATTTATAAACTCTTCCTCTACCTTGCCAGTTTCATACTGGGAAAAGCTAAAGTGAGGGTAGTAAAGGCATAAAACAGGCTGGGGCACAAGACAGGGATCCAAGGAAACCGGCTTGGTCTTGCTTGAGAGAAACTCCTGATGGCTTTCCAACCACAGCTGCTAATATTCTGCAGGCCAGCTAACTGAACAGCAACTCTGGTAATTTGCTTTTAATCAGACTAATTCTTCAATCTCATTTTCCTGTGACAGGATGGCTCTTTCTCACGGTGTAAGAAATTATGACGTGCTTCCTTCTTGGGGGAGTGAGCTGTGATACTGCCTTGTGTGGCGCTCATCCAGTGTCTCCTTGCATTTATATTTCATAACCTCCCTGCTGGGAGCCTGAGAACCTGAAGAGCACACCTCACTTCCTATTTTGAAAATTAAGAAAAAGTATACATTTTAACACAGAGTCAAAATTGCAAAGTTAAACAACCATTAACTCAAATACTGACTTTAAGGCAGAAGCAGCAGCAGGTTAGTTGCTGCACTGAATTTTTCTGACTGAAAGCCACTAGGGTGTTTGCCAGTCAATGCTAAAATGATACTTGAATTAAAGTCAATACACAACCCCATATGTATGTGGTGTGCCAGGAACAGCCTAAGAGTTGCTCGACCTAGGATCTAAGATGTCCATGAGCCACAAACCTGGTGATCTTTGAAATTAGGGTTGGCAGATTTAGTTTTCTGTCAGCTGGGAACGTCCTGGCATTAAACCAAGGACCTCAATCCCCTTAAAACAATGAATTCAGCAACAGTCTTGACTTCCCAGACATAAGAAGTAAATCACATTACCAGCTGAGAAGAGGCTATGAACTTTCTGTTTGAAGGTCAACTAGAAAACAAGCGAAAGATCAGCTGAAAATGTCATAGGTGAACCTGAGCCAGGTGCTGGCTCTAGAATTACAGTGAAGTCCCCACGAAACCTTAAAAGAACATAGTCACCCTGTAAGGTGTTACAGGGTTCTCTTTCACTTTAAAAATTATTTACGTATGCATGTACATGCTTTAATAATCTCTGGCAATATGCACATATTTATGTATATAGCCATATATGACTAAGATATAAATCTTGTCTATATGACTAAGAGATGGACCTTATCTTTATATGACTAAGAGATTATGTTATCTCTGCAGGGATCAAAGGTCATGTTTGTTTTTCTGTTTTCCCCAAGCTCTGCACTGATATGCATGATCTCCATAGTAAGGGGCGGGGGGGGGGGGGGGGGGGGGGAAAAAACCCCGCAGACCCCCCAGGAGCCGGGGGGGGGGGGGGGGGGGGATACACAAACACACACACACACACACACACATGCTGACTATTTACATACGAAAATATAAATTTGCTATTAAAAAATTAAAACCACATATGACAATTAGTCAGACAGTAGGAAAAACAAATACATGAATCAACCCCAGAACCACCACTATTTCAGACTTGCCAAGTAAAGATATAAAAATTCATCTTATAGAAAAAGAAATGAGAACTACTTCTATATTGTTACAGAAAATACAAAAATAGATATATTTTATTATTTGAATTGAGCATTAAAAAAATTCACCTTACAAGTAGCAGGTATATCCTAATCTTTAAAAGTTCTATTTGTACTAGTCATCTACTAGGTCAAAAAAAGTTTAATACAAGACATTTGGAAGTAAATGAAAAAATACTGCATTTTTCCAACACTATCTTTTTTATGAAATATTAAAAAGTTTAACACGTTAATCCTTTTGCAAACTTATTTTGCCTCCTAAGAAATGCAAAATAGCTTATAAAGTAATTCTGACAGCAGTGAAGAATGTTTTATGTTTCAAGTAAACTGTCTCAAAAATTTTAACTTAAATGATATGAATTTTAATATAATCTACGTGAAAATAAATTTTTTAAACACCTTGAAAATACTTTGCTTTGGTCTAGGATTAAATTCATGACGTATTTCATTAAATATCCTGCTATTATCTGCTTTATATTAAGAAAACAATCGTAAGGAAAAATAATAGTTATCTCCCCAGCCCCACTATAATGGGAATTCTTCCTTACAAGAACTACAAAGCAAATAAGAGGAGATGTACTTCAAAATCTTAAATATTCATCACAAAGTAAGGTGAATGGACTTTAAAAATGATGACCCACGTAAAATCAACATTTAATCCACAACATGTAGACTGTCTGCTTTGTGGCTTTCTTAGAGTGAACCTTAGCTTTACTCTCCTAGGGACCAAGTTCCTATCTCTTGCATTACAAACATCTGCAGGCCACAAGACAGCAACCAAAGGTTAATACTGCCTCCAGCCAAAATGGCCTCCAGCCATTATTAAGCAGCTAAATCTGCTAACTTTCATTAAATATGATACTAAATATAATATTATTTCCAAAGCCAATAGATATTACTTTTGAACCCTATCACTTTTCAATATGAGGCTAGAAATTAAGAGTTGACTTTTTAAAAGTATAGAAAAAATTAGCCGGGCGTGCTGGCACACACCTGTAGTCCCCAGCTACTCGGAAGGCTGCAGCAGGAGAATCGCTGGAAGTCGGAAGGCAGAGGTTGCAGCGAGCCGAGACCACACCACTGCACTCCAGCCTGGGCGACAGAGCAAGACTCTTTGTCTCAAAAAAAAAAAAAAAAAAGAGTTGACTAAAATTATAGTTATATGGTTTCCAGATAATATATACTATAATATATATGTATAATAATAATGTGATAATGTATCACTTAATGGATTGAAAATGATGAGATGATACTTCTCAATGGCAGACACTAGCCTGTAGGGTGGTAGTATTCACCACAGCTAAAATCAACCGCTCACTTAAATAGCACATAGACTGGGACCAAGTCCTCCAAACGGCTCCCCTTCCACCTACTCAACAGGGGGCTGGCTGGGACAGAGAGTCACGTGTGTTCACATTAGCCTAACAGTCAGAGGATCAGACTGCATGGGTAGGAATTTCCTCTCTTCCAGTGCTCTCATTTCCTCATCTAGAAAATGGGAATTGCTGTAAGGATTAAAAAATATATAGAAATGAAACATTTAGCACAATGGCCACAAGCCCACATTTTCACCCTGTCTGTTGTCAAAAGCAAGGTAGGAGACAACTAAAGCTAGGGTATATAGAAAAGAGGGACAGGGTGTGGCCAGGGAGAGGGATACCTGCCAGTCACATGGTGGGCATCTCCGCTCACAACTTGAAATGTATGCCACAGGAAGCTGCCAACCTGCTTATTTTTTTAACTGCCTGTTACTAAAGGTTGACGAGAAAAAACATAAATGAAAAAAAATTAAAAAACAACTAGAGAAATAAGGTGGGGGATATTATATAAAAGACATTATATGAGGGTTTTTGTTTGTTTGTTTTGTCTTGGAGTATTGTTTTTTATTTCTAAGCTACGATCTATCCTGTTTTTATTTTTTTTTTTATTAGTAGACTCTATTTTTTAGAGCAGTTTTAGGTTTACAGAAAAACTAAGCAGAAAGTTCCCTCTTCCCCAAGTTTCCCCTATTATTAACCATCTTGCACGAGTATGGTACATCTGTTATAATTAATGAGCCAATGATGATATATGATTAACTAGTCACAATAGTCAATATAGTTTACGTAACAGTTCACTCTGTTATACAATTGTATGGATTGTGACACACCTATCTATCCACCATTATAATATCATACAGAATAGTGTCACAGCCCCTAAAATCCACTGTGCTCCACCTATTCATCCTGTCCCTCTTCCCTGTGCTCCTAGCAACTACTGATCTTTTTACTGTCTCTATGGTTTTGACTTTTGCCTTTTCCATAGTTTAAATCATACAGTATGTAGCTTTTCCAGACTGGCTTCTTTCACTTAGCAATACGCATTTAAGGTTCCTTTGTGTCTTTCTGTGGCTTCACTGCTCATTTCTTTTTAGTGCTGAATAATATTCCATTATCTGGATGTACCACAGTTTATCAATTCATCTAACGAAGGACCCCTTAGTTGCTTCCAGCTTCTGACAATTATAAATAAATCTGCTATCAACATTCTCATGCAGGTTCTTCTGTGGACATAAATTTTCAACTCATTTGGGTAAACATCTAGACGCATAGTTGTTGAACTGTATGTTAAGCCTATCTTGAGCTTTATAAGCTGCCACCAAACTTTCAAAGTAGTTGTACCAATCTATCATTTTTAATATTTAAAAATCCATCTACCAAAGTGTAACTTATTAGTATCTATACAATGTGACCAGTGCATTATTTATGCTAAGTGAAGGACAGTTAACTTTCAGGTTCTAACTAAACTTGTAAGATAATGTGATTAAAAAATTCAGGAGTCCTGTCTGTTGACTTTGGGCAAATTATCTGATTTCTATTTTTTTGTTGTTGTTTTTTTGTTTTTTGAGGCGGAGTTTAGCTCTTCTTGCCCAGGCTGGAGTGCAATGGCGTGATCTTGGCTCACTGCAACCTCCACCTCCCAGGTTCAAGCGATTCTCCTGTCTCAGCCTCCCGAGTCACTGGGATTACAGGCATGTGCCACCATGCCCGGCTATTTTTTTTTTTTTAGTAGAGACAGGGTTTCTCCATGTTGGTCAGGCTGGTCTTGAACTCCCAACCTCAGGTGATCCACCCGCCTCAGCATCCCAAAGTGCAGGGATTACAGGCGTGAGCCACTGTGCCTGGCCCAAATTATCTGATTTCTACAGCCTCAAAAAAATGTATTAATAACTAGTCGCAAGGATGGTCTTTAAAATCCTTTATAGTCATTAAAGATTATGCAATTTTTAAGAAGGTGACTATGATCTTTGTGATGCCAATAACTCCATTTTACTTTTAAACAAATTTGTTTTAGTATAATTTTCAATGAAACCTCAACAAACTGTAGTTGAGACTTTGGAGAAAACGTTTAATGATCATGACAATGAAAAACCACTTGGTATTGTTAGGTTGGTTTTTGTTGCTGTTGTTTTTGTTATTGTTTTGCCTTTAGATCATAAAAGTTTTGTCCTGGAGGCAGAAAGAAACATTATTTTCCATTGGGAACATTCTTTGACTAGCATTATGGTCTTTACATAATGTTCATTACTTATTTCTACACCCTCCCTAATATTACAGAGTAATTACGGAATCTCTTTTTCCTATGAATTTTAAAGTCTGACACCATTGGCCAAAAATGCTATGAATTTGGCAAAAATGATGATGGATCCAAAAAAGCTGGCATCCTTTTCTCAGCATTTAAATAGTTTTCTTTCCTCATGAACAGGTCTACTACCTGAACAGTTCCCCATCTCGCCCCCACATCCCTGTGGGAAGAAAACCACTAGAAGGCATCTACCTAAAATGCAGTAAAATTTCATTGATTGGAATAGCTCAATTGAGGAGAAATAAACTTCAGTTATAGGACATTCATTTTTTATTTTTGGGAGACAGAGTCTCGCTCTGTTGCCCAGGCTGGAGTGCAGTGGCATGATCTCAGCTTACCGCAACCTTCATCTCCTGGGTTGAAATGATTCTCATGCCTCAGCCTCCTGAGTAGCTGGGATTACAGGCATCTGCCACCACACCCGGCTAATTTTTGCAATTTTAGTAGGGATGGGGTTTCACCATGTTGGCCAGGCTGATCTTGAACTCCTGACCTCAAGCAATCCGCCTGCCTCAGCCTCCCAAAGTGCTGGGATTATAGGCGTGAGCCACTGCATCCGGCTATTTATAGGACATTTAAAAAGAAATACTGTCTTCCCAATTTCATGTCATACAGTAATAGCTAACATTTACTAAATACTATGTACCAGATGCTAGTCAAGGGTTTCACATACATGTTTTCAATTAGCCATCAAAATAACCCCTTGAGGTAATCACTATTACTGCTTCCATTTTACAGATTCAAATACTGAAGCTCAGTGAAGTCAAGCAGAAACTCTGTTGTGATCGCTCCAGAATCTGGTCTAGAATCCTTGGATAATGGCTGGGCCCAACATTCTCATGGATAGACACTGCTGCCTACTTGGATAGATTAGTATCAGTTGCTTCTGGGGTCTCCATTTGGGTATATTGCTCACCTGACAGCAACTACCCCCTTCCCACCCTCCCCCAGCACACACACAGACACACAAATACTCATGTACATGTGCTCTGGGCTGTGCCTCACACTTGTTGCCTGTGCTATGGGGACCACTATCTGGTATCATATCTGGCACATCCCATGTTTACCTACTGCACTTAACTCCTCCCTAAAAGCTGCTTCTATTGCCCCCTCTGAGCCATCAATCACCCTCACGGGCCTTTCTAACTCCAACCATCTTCCTTAATAAGCTGCTGAAATTAACCACACAAGAACCAGAAGGATTAAAAATACCTAATATAAATTATGCTTTAAAAGTAGGTTTTAGCCAGGTATGGTGGCTCACGCCTGTAATCCCAGCACTTTGGGAGGCCGAGGTGGGCAGATCATCTGAGGTCAGGAGTTCGAGACCAGTCTGGCCAACATGGTGAAACCCTGTCTGTACTAAAAACACACACAAAAATTAGCTGGGTGTGGTGGCGGGCGCCTGTAATCCCAGCTACTCAGGAGGCTAAGGTGGGAGAGTATTGCTTGACCTCGGGAGGCAGAGGTTATGCCACTGCACTCCAGCCGGGCGACAGAGTGAGATTCTGTCTCGAAAAAAAAAAAAAGGCTTCAGTAGTTTTTAAGTAAACTGATGAAAATTATTTAAGCATTGCAAACTCTTCCTTAAAATACAATTCATTTTTAAAAGTAAGTGGACATTTCAGCCAGGCTCAGTGACTCACACCTGTAATCTCAGTACTTTTGGAGGCCAAGGCAGGAAGATCACTTGAGGTCAGGAGTTCAAGACCAGTCAGGGCAACATAGAGAGACTCTGTTTCTAACAAGAAAATTTAAAATAATTACCCGGGTGTTGTGGTGCACACCTGTAGTCCCAACTACCCCAGAGGCTGAGGTAGCCAGTGAACTGTGATGGTAGCACTGCACTCCAGCCTGGCTGACAGAGTGAGATCCCATCTCTGAAGAATTTTTTAAATTTAAAAACAAAAAAGGAAGCAGACGTTTCTAAACTGGCTAAAGGCAATTTCTTAAGTAGGTAAATAGAGCCTTTATATGTTCATTGACATCATTCAGTAGTTTAGTTAGCTCTGTTCGTGCAAAGATGAACTTCAAGAACTAGCTATGAGGTGATTACAAACAATCTGAATTTGAAACAAGAGAAGTCTGAATTTAAAAATTTTTTATATTTGGATTAAAATATTTTTAACAGGGTGGAAATAGAAAAAAGTTGGACAAAAAATCTATGAAACCTTGCTCTCCAGGAATTTTCTCCAAAGGTCTCCAGGCCCAGACCCTCATTCCATGATAGGAGGCTGGCAGTGCCAGAGGAATGCAGCACAAAGGGGTGGAAAGGATGTCAGCTAGAGAAGCTATCAAGGGAGGAGGAGTGGGATGTGGCAGAAGTTAAGTTGGACTGATAATGTGGCAAGCTGGGTCTGAGTGACTATTGCTGGAATACAATGAACAGTGGGTCCTTCACTCAACCCAGAATGGTGAGAGCCAGAAGCCATTAAGTCAAAATTAACCTAAATGCACATAAACTCTAGGGTTCCAATTTTATTCTGTTTTTCTGTACCTCTACTATACTCCCTTGACCTTTAAATAATCTTCACAAAACAGTTATAAAGCAGAGTTGATTACTGTACTTTTTTAAGTGTAATGTGTAAAATGGAGACATCTTCTGAAAGTTATAAAACATCTATTTTAGATATAATTTTTCTACTTTTATTCTTACTGTTGTCTACTGAAAGCAATATTCTCCAACTAATCAGAAAACCTGAGGCTCATCCTTCAATTTCTGCTCAAAACTTTTTAAGATAGGTTTCAACAAATTTCCATGCAAAAGAAAAACACGTTATATTCCTATTGATGTATAATGTAGTGCAGTGTATTAATACACATACATTCACCTGAAACAAAATAACATGTTCTCTTAGTACAAACTGGCAACAACAAAAAAAGTCATTTACCTTGTTTATTATTTGCAGAATTACCCCCAATTCAAGAAAAATGAGTACATATTAAAATTAAGATTTATAAATATGAATTAGATAATAGGAATGGATTTATTTTAAGGTGATTTTAAGCAAAGGTCATCAAGTTTATTACAATACAATCTGATTTACAAAATCATATTTCAAAACAAATTTTCTAGGAACACAGATACTCCATAAAGCAGGGTACCTTGGCTAAAACACCAATGTCTCAGTTACATAGAATTTGATAAGGAAAATGAAACTTTACACTAAAAATGTTAGGTACAGTATATGGAAGTATTCAGAGGAAACCTGACATTAAATTCCTATGAAAATTTCCTTAAAATATGCATGAAAAACATATTTATAAATTTAGGATACCTGTTAAGAATCAAGTTTTTGATATCACAAATGTGAAAAAAAACCTTCAAATGTTAGGGTACTGTTTTTACTGTTTTATGATAAAGACAAAGCTAAAGACCACATATAAATTATTGACCTGCATACTAACTACTATGATAACAGGAACATGACTACAGTTTACAAGGATGAAACTCTATATTCTCATTTGGAGAGGACTGTTGCAGTACTTTTGGCATGTAATATACTCAAACAAGTACCAATTTCTTTCTTCTTCTTCTTCTTTTTTTTTTTTGTAGAGATGGGGTCTCACCCAGGCTGGAGTGCAGTGGTCATCATAGCTCACTGCAGTCTCCAACTCCTGGGCTCAAGTGATCCT
Source organism: Piliocolobus tephrosceles (assembly GCF_002776525.5). Lineage (NCBI taxonomy): Eukaryota > Metazoa > Chordata > Mammalia > Primates > Cercopithecidae > Piliocolobus > Piliocolobus tephrosceles. Next base: position 82,067,158 of record NC_045438.1, on the reverse strand, counting down.
CTTGTTTCAACCTCCTTAGTAGCTGGGTACTACAAGCATGCACCACTATGTGCATTCTTTTTTTTTTTTTTTTTTTTTGAGATGGGATCTAGTTATGCTGCCCAGGCTGGTCTTGAACTCCTGGCCTCAAGCAATCCTCCCACCTCAATCTCCCAAAGTGCTAGAATTGCAGGTGTGAGCCACTGTACCAAGTCACAAGCATCATTTTCTTCAGGGCTACCAAACAGCAATATTAGTACCATTATTGCCTTATTTACAGTAATTAAAATCATTTTTTTCTAAACTTAGAGGAATTCTTCACTCCGCTAAAGTATAGCCTCTACCTACTTTTTCAGTCTGATTTCTTCTTATTCACCATCATCCACCCTATGTTTCAGTTAAAAAGGGTTAATAGCTATCCCTGGAATGTTTTCCCATTTCCATGCCTTCACCCAAGTGGGTTCTCATGCCTAGAATTTCCTCCCTCATAGCTTCAGCTGTCAAAGTTCTACCCATTCTTCGAGCAGCACTTCGGTCTCTGTTTTATCCAGGATGCTCTCTGATGTCCCTAATTGGACAGTATTTCTTAATCTTCACCCCTACGGCATTCTGAATCTTTCTTAGAGATTAATTTTACTCTTATATGTTATACTCATTATATTCAAGTATGTTCTAGCTTAGAGTATATCATAGGTGCTCAACAAATATTTGTTACATGAATGAATAAATATGCTCCTTGAGAGAAAGGCACTAATTTTACTCCTCTTTGTGTCTCTTTGCTATCTCCCCTAGGTGAGACCTCTGCAAAGCCAGGCAACATCCCATCCACATGAACTCAGCACCTAGAACAACACATCATAGTGCACTGTCAACTCTCAACAAATGTTTGTGAAATCAACCAATTAACTAATTTGCTGTTGTTTTTTCGGTACTGAACACTCCTGATAGAATCGCACATTCTTAGAACTGGATACTTATACTTTTCACTTAATAAAAAATTTTTTAAATGATTATTCAGTAACTATTCCTTGAGTATGTCCTGCTTGCTAGGAAGTAGATATTATATACAGCAGTCAAAATAGCCATGATCCCTAATGGGCTCATAGACTAATGGGAGAGAAAACTATTAAAGAAACAAATGCATGGGCAAATGTGAAATTAAAATTCTAATAAGGGCTAGGAAAGAAAGGAGAAAGGAAAGTATGGACAACTGGGTGGTGCTCATTAAGGGTGGAGATCAGGGAAGGCTTCTCAGAGGATGTGATGTTAAAATCCAAGTGAAGGATGAACAAGAGTTAGAAAAATAAAAAGTGGGAGGTGGGGTGGGCATTTCAGGGAGAGAACCAGCCTCAAGAAGAGCCTGGTGTACCTGGTCACAGTGGTGGTACAGAGTCAATGAAGGGAAAATGGCTGCATGAGGCCAGAGAGCCTGGCTGGGGCCAGGTCAGCAGAGTCCCATCAACTCCAAGGAGGAGGCTGGATTCTCAGTGCAATAGGAAGCCATGGCAGGGCAGATGAAGAATAAATGAATTGGCTGCTTCCTATCCCAAGAGCACAGACCATTAAACAGTCTTTTATTTGGTTTCTAATGCAAATAAAAACCTACGTAGGTATAGAATCAAAAGAAGGAGTTAAAAATTTGGGAAGGTTTTATACATTTTCCTGTTAACAGAGAATTTAAATATAAAAATATTTTATTATCTCAGAGAGGCAAGAGAGATTTATGCTCTCTGATTCAGAGATACACTTTGTCGTGTAGCATGGGAAAAAATGACTAGGTAAGATCACTTCCCTTTATCACTTTTCAGAAGACAAGTCATAATGGAAATGACTCAAGATACCACAATTTGGAAGATGAGTGACTGTCTTTGCCATGGGAGCAGAGTGAGGGTTTGCCAAACATCAGCTGAAAGGAGAGGGGTGTTCTTGCTCTTAGTTACAGGCAGGCACTGTATGTGATGTGGCCCCATAAAAATCCTGGCAGATGATGTAGATTCCTGTCATCTTCCTCCCATAACTGCGAAGTCCAGGAGGCAGAGTACCCTTTCCTTGGCAGAAGGAAGTAAACTTTGGCATAAGACATATTTTGTGCCTACTACCTAACAGCAATGTTAAATAAAAATAAAATGCTATTGGAGCATTTCAATACATATCATAAAAACAGGCCAGGTGCGGTAGCTCACGCCTGTAATCCCAGTACTTTGGGAGGCCAAAGCGGGCAGATCACTCAAGTCCAGGAGTTTGAGACCAGCCTGAGCAACATGGTGAGACCCCCCGTCTCTACTACAAATAAAAAAATTAGCGGGGTGTGGGGGTGCATGCCTACAGTCTCAACTACGTGGGAGGCTGACGTGAGGGAATCACCTGATCCAGGGAGCTGTTAAGGCTGCCATGAACCATGATTGCACTACTGCACTCTAGCCTGGTTGACAGAGTGAGACCCTGTCTCAAAAACAAAATAAAACAAAACCTAAGATTGAACAATATAAAGTAACACTAAACATTTTATCCAGAAGCAAGAAAACCCAACCAAGAATTTGTATTTGTTCATCAGAATAGATAAACCAGGAATACTCCACAGAACAAGACTGCCATTTATTTAATAGGTGGTAGGTTTTTAAATGGGAGACAGGTTATTTCTTCCTTTCTCCCCACCCACAGAGTTTTGGCCACTTCCAGACCATGTTCAGCTGACATTCTTTTTAAAGACCCAAAAAAGGTAATGCACTCTTAGTGGAAAGGCAGTGTTCCACCGGTTTTGGTAAATACTGATCTAGGCCTGAACTTTTGATTTCTGAATGAAAGAACAAGATGATTCATATATGCCTTAAGGAAAAAGTAAGTCTGGTGACCAGATCTCAATGAAAGTAAAAAGGCTTGAATTTAAAAAGTGAATCCTGTTTAAATTTTGGGCAAATCATCTAACATATCCTCTTTCCTTCTGCTATCTATGCTAAGGATACTATTTTTTTTCCAGATTAAGAAAAATTGGGGCCGGGTGTGGTGGCTCAAGCCTGTAATCCCAGCATTTTGGGAGGCCGAGACCGGCGGATCACGAGGTCAGGAGATCGAGACCATCCTGGCGAACACAGTGAAACCCCGTCTCTACTAAAACAATACAAAAAACTAGCCGGGCGAGGTGGCGGGCGCCTGTAGTCCTAGCTACTCTGGAGGCTGAGGCAGGAGAATGGCATAAACCTGGGAGGCGGAGCTTGCAGTGAGCTGAGATCCAGCCACTGCACTCCAGCCTGGGCGACGGAGCAAGACTCTGTCTCAAAAAAAAAAAAAGAAAAAGAAAAAAAAGAAAAATTGACTTGCCAAAGCCAGAACTGGTAAATAATTATGAAACAGTTGTTTTAGAAATCACTTTGCCCTCCAAAAGGAGTCAGCTTTCCATGTATACTTAAAATCAGTCATAAAAATGGATTTAGCATTTAAGAAATAATTTTCAAACACACATCTAGTTTGTCAAACGAAGCCTCACTGTTCATTTATTCATTCATTCATTCGGCAGATATTGATTGAGCCCTGTTATGGGCCAGACACTGATCTTGGCACTTTTGATACAGCAGTAAAGAGAAGAGTCTAAACTCCCTGTCCCAATGGTGCTTGCATTCCTGTGTTACGACCACACAGCTGTGTAACTGACTCTGAAGGAAAATGAGCTTTTAAAACGTAATAAACATCTCAGTTTTGCCAGATGAAAAATTGTAAAGATGTTACACTACAATGTAAATATAGCTAGTATTACTGAGCTATATACTCAAACATGGTTAAGAGAATAAATGATATGTGTTCATTTAACCACAAACTTTTTAAAATGAAAAAATAAGCATAGCCAACATTTACTGAGTACTTACCATGTTAAGCAGAGCATCATCTCATTTAACCACAACAACCTTAGCAGGCAGGCACTATTATTATTGCTATTTTACAGACAGGTACACTGAGGCACAAAGAGATTAAACAATTTATCCAGGATCACAAATCCAATGGACAGAGCTGAGATATAGCCCAAGTAATCTGATACCAGGAACTTGTCTCCTAACTCCATACAAAAAATTTCAAAGATAATATTATTTTCAGTTGGAACTACAGTTAATTATACAAAAATAGTAATAATAATATAGTAAAAGGAATAATAACTGTTTTCATTGTTTTTTTAAAATCCTGATGATTTGTAACCCAACTTACTGTCCTTTTGATGGTCATTTTTCCTAAAAACCTCAGTGTTGAACAAAGTGCTTCAACCACTTCTCTGTAAGCCATAATATTCTTTTCCTTCAAATGGAAAAAAAGAAAAATCACACAGGATGGTTTCTTTTAGACAAGATCAAGCACGTTCAGGGTGGTATGGCCATAGACGAGGATGGTTTCTTTTAAAACAGACATTACTGAAACTGTAAATATTTTTAGCCCTTTGTACTTTTCATCCAGCAGCTTAACTGAGAATGCTATAGAAAAATTTAAAAATAGCCACTCAGTACTCTGAAAACCATTAAATAGTTTAGCACATACCCCAGCACCTGCTTGACACATCTTAATCAACACCCTTTTGCTAGTCATATAAAAAAAGAGAAAACCCTTTTGCTTTCAGAATTTTTGCCCTTAAAAAACATATGTGTCACCAGGGTATTTTGCCCTCTCTCTTCCTAACTTAGAGGGTAACACCTGGAGTAAGTCATGGGTGACTAATGAAGATGCAACTTTCCCCTCAGCATGATATACCTCACAGGATGGAAGTAAAAGCTTCTAATAGGAGCATTTATTACAATTGTTAGGATTGTAATGGAAAGTTAATTTTGTTCTATAGTCTGTAGAAACAATTCAGGATGATATGAGAACACTTTCTATAAACCTGCACTGATAAAGGAAGATGACAGTGGTGACACAGGATATACTTTCTGAGTTGTTTTTCCAGGGGTGGGAAAGTTCAATCCACAGATTTCAAGACAGAAAGAAGAAAGGAAAGGAGAAGGAAGGAAGAAAGAAAACAAAATATTTTTTAGAATCGACTATGTTCAAATACACTGTGCTTTCAACCATGGTCTGAGCAGCACTATGTTGTAAGAAAGCTGCAGTAGCCAGCCTGAGCAAACATGAACATCACAATAGCTTAAAGTTCAAATAATATAAGGCATCAGTTTTAAGACTGCGCGGGTATCCTTATTTAGCAATACAAAGATTCACACAACTTGGTGCCACACAGTTTTTCCCTCCAGCCAAATCTGATGAAGACTTGATAACATCACCTGCCCTAATCAAAATTCCTGGGCACATGGGAAGATCTCTGACCCAAATCAAAGAGAGCTTTGGGCCCCAAAGCTATGGGTCCCACAGCTATGGGCTACCAAGGAAAGGTTATAACCAGGCTCCAGTGTAAACCATTTTGTTTCTTTTGGCAGTTTTAGATCTTCTAAGGTATATGAGACAATATTAATAAAATTTAAATTTCCTGCTTAGCTTAATTTTTTAATTTCTTTCCATAAAAGTAAAACTTACAACGATCAGAAAGCATGCTTTCTTCTGGCTTTACCATTCACCTTCCCAGGCAAAAATGATCAACAGTAAAACTCTTATCTAAAGCAAAAGTAAGTGGATATGATTATCACTCTGGACAGAAAGTATGTATTTGCCATTTTTATCAATAATTGAGACAATGATCCAGAAGCTGTATTGATACAAAAACACAATATCAGGGATGCCAGAAACAGGATTACAAAAGTTCTCACAAAGTTAAAAATAGGCCAAAATGAATATAGTCAAGTTTACTAGGCTTCAAATGTGAGGTCCCGTATGGTCAGTACGTGGAGGTCTGGCAGCCTCTTGATTCAATACAGGCAGTGGTGATGGGTTTGCACTTTAAGGCTGCATTAATAAAGACACTTTTCTCAAGGCCAGATAAGCCACAGTCCCTCTCAAACTGCTCAGAAAGAGTAGCTTTAGGGCCAGGTGCAGTGGCTCATGCCCGTAATCCCAGCACTTTGGGAGGCCAAAGCAGGCAGATCATTTGAGGTCAGGAGTTCAAGACCAGCCTGGGTAATGTGGCGAAACTCATCTCTACAAGACATACACAAATTAGCGAGGTATGGGGGTGTGCAACTGTAGACCCAGCTACTTGGGAGGTTGAGGCAGGAGAATTGCTTGAGCCTGGGAGGTTAAGGTTGCAGTGAGACAAGATTGTGCCATTGTACTCCAACCTGGGTGATGGGAGTGAAATCTTGTATCAAAAACAAAACAAAACAAAAACAAACAAACAAACAAAATGGGGAGGCAGCTCTATATTTTGTCCACTATATTTTAAGGAACTTTCTGATAAACTGGAGAAAGCAAAAAGGGGTGAGATCAGAATGACTGTGGAACTAATACCATGATAAATACTGAGGGGAACTGAGCATAAATTATTTATTTAAAAGACTGTATTATGGCAGATTTGCCAAGTAAACAGATAATTAGAATTATTTTCTATATAGAAATTAGGATACCTTAGAAGAGGTATCTGCATTTGATGGGTGTTAAACTTGAGGATGTTTAAGGTCCTGCTCAACTCTACTTAATCTGTAATTACATGGGGAAAAGTGGTACATCCCTCATGAAATTAAATACTAAGAACTGGAGGGAGGCTGCATCAACAGATTTTCTGTATCATGTATTGAAGAGTTAATCTTCTCCAACCAAGCTAGTGAATGAAAGGGTAACTCAAGATGACATAATGATGTCAAAGCATTTTTAATACACTTCGTGGAAGAATCCAAGTGTATTTTAAAGAGAAAACACAGCACTTGTTACACCATATATTTCATATTTGACCTGAAACTGGTCACACAGATGCCTTGATCATAACAAAAAACTTCTCTCTGCTCAAATGCAGTATGTACATAGTAATAAATGAAAACATCCTTGCCAAACTATTTTTTTAAAACTATCATGGAACAAATTGCTTTTAACATACAAAGAAGTCATATTCCAAAAGACCTTTTGTACACAATTGTGCAGTGTATCTTTGTCTTACTGTTTAGTATCCTAAAACAAATAATTTTCAAAATATCTACATTCATTTATAAAAACTTGAATGAAGGTAATTTAGCAACAAATCACAACTAGCTAAGAGCTTATGTAAAAGAATGAACTCCAGGGCCAGAAATAAACCCCAAAAGATAAGACATACTGGAAAAACATAAGCGAGAGAAACAAAATCAATAGACTATCATCTCAATATCTAGTATGAAGCTTGATAAAGAGTTGATGAAGAGAAATAAATGATCCCTACAGACAGACTCAATTAAGTATACAGTATAATTTGTTCATGAAAAAATGAGTATGTAAATCTTCCTAGATCTTTTCAAAATTACTTAAAAATATTCAATAAACATTTTTAAAACGGGGATATTAAAGCACGCTAATAAAATGAAGCTGACTGGTTGCTCTAAGAGAGTAGTGATACAATAATCTGCTGTATAAACCCTGGATCATATAATGGTATAATGCCCTTCAAAGGTAGTAGAGGGAGGTGGGTTTTAGGCCACTTTTAAATTAATTGCTCTCCACCTGTTTGAATCACACACAATATGTTTGGCTTTAAGAAAATAAAAAGGACCTAGAAAAGAAAAATAGCTTATATATAGTATCCGTATATTATATTTAGAATATACATTTTATATTTAAGAGCCATTTCCTCTTGGACTTTTATCCTACAACAAACAGCTACAACCATAAAAACAGAACCAGCAAAACCCAATCTATAAGAAGATTTGTAGAAAAGTAACAACTTGATATGTTCTAGATGTGTAAAGCAGTCTCTTGTCAATTCACTATCTTCCACTTACAAGTATTTCATGTACATCTTAAAAGTCTGAAGGAGTTATTGTAATGTTTCAAACTCAAAACTACTCCCCTGAGCATTCATATAACTTACATTCCCTACAACCAACTAAAATCTCAATTTGCCTCCATTAATGCTCCAAAATAAGTCAAGATTGTAAATATGGTGGGTTCTCAATCAACTGACTTTTTCAACATCAGATAGGTGGCTGGAGCCTTCACAAACTTCAGAGCCCTAACAGAGTTCTCCTTTTCTAGCCCTCATAAATAATACAAATCATATCTCTATGATCATTAGAGATGCAAAAAATCAGTATAGGCCTTTTCTCCCCTTCTAACACATTATCTTAGGCTTGCTTTATTTAACTTTTACATTCCTCATGTGATTTGTGGCCACACAAGATTGATTCTCCAAACTGAACTTCATTCTGTCTGCTCCACAATAAGCAATATTTATTCATTTTCACTCAACAATTGTTTATTAAAAATGTACTGTAAGACATTGTGCTAAGAGCAGGTAGTACTAGGAAGTCACAGTTCTATCATCAAGTTTTAAATCTAGTAGTTGAAAGACTCATACAAAAGAACCTACTCTACAAGGCAACCGTGGGCCACCTGAGTGGTGAAACTAGACCCAAAGGGTGTCAGGAAGAGAGGAGACACTCAACTGTGGTAAATGGGGAGAATGATAGAGAAGATGGCATTTGACTTGGGCCTGAGAGGACAGGCTGTCCAGGATTTGGATTGACAATGATTCAAGGGAAGAGAAGAAGGAAGAGAGCCAACTTTAAGCAAAGGAAACCCAATGAGACAAATTTGCAAAAGCAAAAAAATGTAATGAGCATTGCATACCACCAGAAGAGCAGGTGAATAAGGGTACTAACTAGAAGCAGTGGGGTTCATTCATTCGTATTAGAGAAAAGTACAAGATAAATGGTTCATCTGAACAATGGGTGGTTTCCCAGGGTTGGAAAACATCTCTCCCTCTGCGAGTCATCCTGTCTCTGACTGAAGGGTCTAATGTGAAGGAGGAAGGAAGGGGCCAGTCCTGTTTGGTCGTCCAGGTGCAGGACCCAAAACCAGCAACACACAGAGTGACATATGTTGTGACTCAGCAGTTCTCACATCAACCCCACAATGTACCAAAACATTGAAAAGACATTTTCCAATGGAGACTTGCCCAAGTTTTCCTTTTAAAACTATTCAGTTTTGAACCTCCAAACTCTGAATTTCAAACTCAACCACCTGCTTTCTCGGCAACTTGACCAGTAACTCAATGTTGAAGCTCCTGGGGGAAAAAAAAAACCTCACATAAATTGTACAGTGTGATAAATCCAGGCCTCGTAGCATTAGCTGTGTCCTCCCACTTCCCATGGGGACTATTCCATGAAACTTACAGTGTCCTCTTCCTGGTGCACAGCCGGGCCACATTTTCTAGCCTCTTTTGCAGCTAGTTGGTGACATGTGACTGAGTTCTAACATGAAATGTGAGTGAAAGTGATTATGCTAATTTCCAGGCCTAATTTCTAGCTAATTTTTAGGTCTACTCTATAAAAACCTTCCATGTGTAATCTTCCATGTTCTTTCCCCTCTCTTGATGTGATGTAAACAAGCACAGTAACTCTGGGAGTCACATGTTGAAGATGCAGAAACTACAAGATGGAAGGAATCTGAATTCCTGAAGGATTTCCAGGAGGAAAATGTCACCTACCATTCATCAACACCCATTTAAGACCTCATGTGAATAAGGAAGAAACTTGTGTTAGAACAGTGAAATGTTGAGAAGTTATCTCTTATTTTTTAATTTTTATTTTAAAAAATATTTTTATTACATATATTTATGGTATATAATGTGATGCTATAGGCTTAATAGAGATAGTAAAAAGGTTACTGTAGTGAAGCAAATTAACATATCCATCATCTCACAGTTACCCTATTTTTGTTTGTTTTTGTGTTAAGAGCAGCTAAAATCTCGTTTAGCATGAATCCCATTATTACCTATAGTCTTTATACTGCACATTAGATCTCTATACTTGTTCATACTACTTTGTATCCTCTGACCTACATCTCTCCATTTCCTGCCCACAACCCATATTCCTGGTAACCACTGTTTTATTCTCTCTGCATATTTGAATTTTTTTTGGTTCTACATATTAGTAAGATCATAATATGTGTCTTTCTTTGGCTTATTTTGCTTAGCACAATGTCCTCCAGGCTTATCCATGTTGTGGCAAATGACAAGCTCTCATTATTTTCTAGGGCTGAATAATATTCATTTGGTATATACCAAATGTGGTATATTTATAGCCACTTCTTTCTGTATGTGTCCATCATCAGACACTTAGGTTGTTTCCATATCTTAGTTATTGTGAATCATGCTGCAGTGAACATGGGAGGGTAGACATCTTTACAAGGTGGTGATTTCATTTCCTTTGGGTATACGCCCAGAAGAGGAATGGCTGGGTCAAAAATGGTAGTTCTGTTTTTAATTTCTTTAGAAACCTCTATAATGTTTTCCGTAACGGCTGTGCCCAATCTACATTCCCACCAACAGTGGACAAGAGTCCTTCTCATTTATCATCTTTTGACTTTTTGATAACAGCCATCCTAACAATTGTGACGGGGTAATCACAGTGGTTTTGATTCGCATTTCCCTGATATGATGTTGTGTACCTTTTCATATGCCTGTGGCTATCTTTGTGTCTTCTTTAGAAAAATGTCTATTCAGGCCTTTTGCCCATTTTATAAAACAGGTAATTCATTTGTTCTTTGCTATTGAGTTGTATGAGTTCCTGATAAATTTTTGCTACTAACTCCTTACCAAATATATGGTTTGCAATATATCTGATGTACACTGGAATATTGGGATATACTGATTGGAATTTTTTCCCAATCTGTAGGCTGCTATTTCACTTTGTTGATTGTTTCCTTTACTGTACAGAAACTTTATAGTTTGGTGTGGTCCCATTTATTTATTTTATTTTATTTTTGAGATAGAGTCTCATTCTGTCCTCCAGGCCAGAGTGCAGTGGCGCCATCTCGGCTCACTACGATCTCCACCTCCTGGGTTCAAGTGATTCTCCTGTCTCAGCCTCCTGAATAGCTGGAATTACAGGCATGTGCCACCACACCCAGCTAATTTTTGTATTTTTAGTTGAGACGGGGTTTTACCATGTTGGCCAGGATGGTCTTGATCTCCTGACCTTGTGATCCACCCACCTCGCCCTCCCAAAAGTGCTGGGATTACAGGCGTGAGCCACCATACCCAGCCCCCATTTATTTAATTTTGCTTTTGTAGCCTGAGCTCTTGTGATATCCAAAAGCTGATTACCAAGGCCAATGTCCAGGAACTATTCCCCTATGTTCCTGTCTAGGAGTTTTCTAGTTTCTACTTTTACATTTAGGTCTTTCATCAATTTTGAGTTAATTTTTGTGTATGGTATAAGAAAACAGTCCAATTCCATTCTTTTGCATATGGAAATCCAGTTTTCTTAACATCACATCAAAGAGACTATTCTTTTTTTTTTTTTTTTTTTTGGTTTTCTCTTCTCTTTATTATCATTATTATGCTTTAAGTTCTAGGGTACATGTGCATAATGTACAGGTTTGTTACATATGTATACTTGTGCCATGCTGGTGTGCTGCACCCATCAACTCGTCAGCACCCATCAACTTGTCATTTACGTCAGGTAAAACTCAGAATGCCATCCCTCCCCACTCCGCCCTCCCCACAATAGGCCCTGGTGTGTGATGTTCCCCTTCCTGAGTCCAAGTGATCTCACTGTTCAGTTTCCACCTATGAGTGAGAACATGTGGTGTTTGGTTTTCTGTTCTTATGATAGTTTGCTGAGAATGATGTTTTCCAGCTGCATCTATGTCCCTACAAAGGACACAAACTCATCCTTTTTTATGGCTGCATAGTATTCCATGGTGTGTATGTGCCACATTTTCTTAATCCAGTCTGTCACTGATGGACATTTGGGTTGATTCCAAGTCTTTGCTATTGTGAATAGTGCCTCAATGAACATACATGTGCATGTGTCTTTACAGCAGTATGATTTATAATCCTTTGGGTATATACCCAGTAATGGGATTGCTGGGTCATATGGTACTTCTAGTTCTAGATCCTTGAGGAATCGCCATACTGTTTTCCATAATGGTTGAACTAGTTTACAATCCCACCAACAGTGTAAAAGTGTTCCTATTTCTCCACATCCTCTCCAGCACCTGTTGTTTCCTGACTTTTTAATGATTGCCATTCTAACTGATGTGAGATGGTATCTCATTGTGGTTTTGATTTGCATTTCTCTGATGGCCAGTGATGACAAGCATTTTTTCAGGTGTTTGTTGGCTGTAGACATGAAAGAGACTATTCTTTTCCCATTGTGTCTTCTTGGTGCCCTTGTCAAAAATTAGTTGACTATATATGTGGATTTATTTCTGGACTCTCTATTCTGTTCCACCGGTCTATGTGTCTGTTTTTATGCCTGTACAATACTGTCTTTATTACTATAACTTTGTAATATAATTTTAAATCAGGAAGTATAATACCTCCAACTTTGTTTTGCTTTTTCATAATTGTTTTGACTATTCAGGGTCTTTCATGGTTCTGTTCAAATTTAAGAAGTATTTTTTCTATTTCTGAGAAGGTCATTGGGATTTTGATAGAGATTGCACTGAATCTGTATATTGCTTTGGGTACTATGGACATTTTAACAATATTGATTCTTCTGATCCATGAGCATGGGATATCTTTCCATTTTTTGTGTCTTCTTTAATTTCTTTCCCTAACGTTTTATAGTTTTCAGTGTACACATCTTTCACATTCTTGGTTGAATTTATTCCTAGGTATTTTGTTCTTTTTGATGCTATTAAGTGGGACCATTTTCTTCATGTTCTTTTCAAATGGACTGTAATTGGTATGAAAAAAATGCAACTTATTTTGTATGTTGATTTTGCATCCCACAGCTTTACTGAATTCATTCATTGTTCTAACAGTTTTTTGTGTGTGGAATCTGCAGGGTTATTTTCCCCCCTACAATATAGGATCACACCATCTGCAAATAGAGATAACTTTACTTCTGCCTTCCTGATTTCAATGCCTTTAATTTCTTTTCCTTATTTAATTACTATTGCTAGTACTTCCGGTACTATGTTGAATAGAAGTGGTGAAAGTGGGCATCCATGCCTGCCTGATACTAGACCTTCATGGAAAAACTTTGTTTTCCCCCATGTATTATAATGTTAGCTGTGGGTTTTTCATAAATGGCCTTTATTACATTGAGAAGCTTTCCTTCTATACATACACTACTGAGCATTTTTCTCAAGAAAGGTTGTTGGACTTTGTCAAATGCTTTTTCTGTGTCAATTAAGATTATCATGTGATTTTTATCTTTCTGCTAATGCAATGTATCACACTGATTGGTCTGCAGATGTTAAACCAGCTTTATATGCCAGGGATAAATCCCACTTAGTCATGACATGTAATCTTTTTGATGTGTTGTTGGATTTGGTTTCCTAATATTTTACTGGGGATTTTTGCACCAATATTCATCAGAGAAATTGGGTTTAAATTTTCTTTTCTTGTGATGTCTTTGGCTGGCTGGGTATCAAGGTGATCTTGGCATAAAATGTGTTTGAAAGTATTCTTTCTAGTTCTATTTTTTTGGAAGAGTTTAAGAAGTACTGGTATCAATTCTTTGAATGTTTGGTAGAATCCAGCTGTGAAGCTATCTGGTCCTGAGCTTGTCTTTGTTGAGAGGTTTTTCATTATTTCTTCAATCTATTTGTGATTGGTCTGTCCCAGGCTTTCTATTTCTTCCTGAGTCAATCCTGGTACGTTGTATTTTCCTAGGAATTCATCTGCTTCCTCTAGGCCATCCAATTTGTTGGCATACAATTGTTCATAATAGTGACTTATTATCCTTTTTATTCCTGAGGTATCTGTTGTAATTTCTTCAATTTCATTTTTGGTTTTACTTGAGTTTTCTTTTTTCTTTGTTAGACTATCTATGGGTTTGCCAATTTTACTTTAAAAAAAAAAAAAAGACTCTTAGTTTATTGATTCTTCCTGTGGGTTTTCTGTTATTCATTTGATTTATGTTTGTTCTGATTTTTATTTCTTTCCTTCTACTAATCTGATCTTAGTTTTGTTCTTCTTTTTCTAGTGCCTTGAGGTGTACTGTCAGACTATTCATTTGAGATCTTTCTTCTTTTCTAATGTAGGCATATATTGCTATAAACTTTCCTCTCAGAACTGCTTCTCTTACATTCCATAGGTTTTGGTATATTGTGTTTGCATTGTCATTTGTCTCAAGGCATATTTTTTTCTTTTGTTTTTTGAGATAGAGTCTTACTCTGTCGCCCAGGTTGGAGTGCAGTGGCACGATCTCGGCTCACTGCAAGCTCTGCCTTCAGGGTGTCTTGTTTTTCTAAGACCAGCCGAGCGGGCGCAAAAGAACCAGCGGGTAGGCAAGTGTAACAGCAAAACTGCTGGTTTATTTTAGTAACCTAAGGTGTGCGGGAGAAGTCTGTTGGCCTCCGGCGAAGGAGGCCGGCAGAGTCCCCCCGTGGGGCCCTCGGACGGACTTCCCACAGTCCCGACATCCCGACAGGACTGGGAAGCTGGGAAGTCCCCCGGGCTGTGAGTAGGCAAGTGTAACAGCAAAACTGCACGTTTATTTTGGTAACCTAAGGTGTGCGGGAGAAGTCTGTCGGCCTCCGGCAAAGGAGGCCGGCAGAGTCTCCCCACGGTGGGGCTCTCGGACAGACTTCCCACAGTCCCGACATCCCGACAGGAGTGGGGCTGCAAGAAGGCCGCATGGCTCAATGGCAGAGAGCGGCTTTTCTAGGAGTGGGAGGGCAATAGGTGGGGCATGGGCGTGTCAGGGGCGTTCCGCAGGTGCGACCAGGTAAATCTTGGTCTCTTCAGATTGACATCACCTGGCGCATGCCCAGTTGGTCTGCACCCTCCCTGGGCGCCGGCTGCATTTTCCCGCGTGCGGGAAGAGTTGGGGGTGGTGATGAAGAACCCGGAAGTGCACCATCTTGCCTCGGTTCGTCCAAACACCGGGTTCACGCCATTCTCCTGCCTCAGCTTCCCGAGTAGCTGGGACTACAGGTACCTGCCACCATGCCCGGCTAATTTTTTGTATTTTTAGTAGAGATGGGGTTTCACCATGTTAGCCAGGATGGTCTTGATCTCCTGACCTTGTGATCCGCCCACCTTGGCCTCCCAAAGTGCTGGGATTACAGGGGCAAGCCACGGTGCCCGGCCCTCAAGGTATTTTTTAAATTTCCCTTTTGATTTCTTCTTTGACCCATTGGTTGTTCTGAAGCATGTTGTTTACTTTCAAGATATTTGTGAATTTTTCAAGATTCCTCCTGTCACTGATGTCTAGCTTATACCACTGTGGTTTGAAGTTATATCTGAAATGATACTAGATACAATTTCAATCTTAAATTTTGTGGCCTAACATATGGTCTATCCTGAAGAGTGCTCCATGTGTACTCTAGAAAAATTTACATTCTGCTGCTGTTGGATGGAAAATTCTGTACATGTCTGTTGGGTCCATTTGGCCAAAAATGCAATTCAAGTCCCACATTTCTTACTAATTTTCTGTCTAAATGATGTACACATTGTTGAATTGAGAAGTTATTTTTACAGCAGCTGGCATTACCTTAATAATATACACATTCTGACCAATTTATTTATGTTAATTTGGGTCTACCCAGAAGCAGGTACCAAGATAGAACTAGAAATACAAAAGATATGTTGAGAAAGGAAATCACAGAATGTGGGAGGTCCTTCAAACCACACCTATGAACATGGAGAGGAAAGGAAGAAGGAATGGCTAGGAAGTCTTGGATTCCAACACAGTTCCAAGAAAGGTCTGCTCAGGCCAATAGAAAGAGTTCTTAAGCCCATTTGCCCACTGGAAAAATCCTGTGTCCCACAGGGATGAGCCTGCAATAGGAGCCCCTATTGTTCTTGGTCATGACTGGGAGAAGCTAGTGGCAATGTGTAGTTTAGTACAAATGCAAGGGTGGCAGCAGAGGGGCCGTAGTTGGGCCATCAGTCAACTATGCTTCCAGCCATAGATCTAAGCATTCATTTTTATGGGCACCACACCCCTCAAACTTCCAACCTGCAAGGCCTACATTCCCTTTCCTTCCTCTGTTTATCCATATCCACACCTACTCTTTCCTCCTTTGTTCCCATCTATTAAAAACTGAGTTGTCCTTTCTCTAACCCAAAGCTAATCTTGCCATGTGTTCTAGCTTATATGCCATCAGATCTGCTTAGAGACATTATTCCATCAATTATGTCCTTCTTCTTCCTCTCTAATGGATTATATCTATCCTCCAGCATGTAAACTTGCTTGAGATTTTAACCTTGAAAACGAATATTAAAAAAATGTTCCTTGACCCTCTTGCTCTCCTTCCCTTCATATCTAAGCTCCTTGAAAGACGAGTATAAATGAACCATCCCATTTTTTTTTTTTAATTATACTTTAAGTTCTAGGGTACATGTGCATAACGTGCAGGTTTGTTACATATGTATACTTGTGCCATGTTGGTGTGCTGCACCCATCAACTCGTCAGCACCCATCAACTCGTCATTTACATCAGGTATAACTCCCAATGCAATCCCTCCCCCCTCCCCGTGATAGGCCCCAGTGTGTGATGTTCCCCTTCCCGAGTCCAAGTGATCTCAATGTTCAGTTCCCACCTATGAGTGAGAACATGCGGTGTTTGGTTTTCTGTTCTTGTGATAGTTTGCTAAGAATGATGGTTTCCAGCTGCATCCATGTCCCTACAAAGGACTCAAACTCATCCTTTTTTGTGGCTGCATAGTATTCCATGGTGTACATGTGCCACATTTTCTTAATCCAGTCTGTCACTGATGGACATTTGGGTTGATTCCAAGTCTTTGCTATTGTGAACAGTGCCGCAATAAACATACGTGTGCATGTGTCTTTATAGCAGCATGATTTGTAATCCTTTGGGTATATACCCAGTAATGACCATCCCATTTCTTACTTGACATTGCCCACCAATTTCTCTTGCTAGGATTACTGAACCTACCAGTTGACACATCCTGGAACCCTTGCTTGACCCCTCTGAAGTATTCAACATTCTTGTTGACCCCTCCTTCTGCAGATTCCTGCTTTGGGTTCATGGAACACCCTATCCTCAGGTTTTCCTCATACCCTCAGATCATTCCTTCTAAAGCTTCTTTTTATTTGCCTCTTCCTTAAAAGTCTACTTCCTAGGGCTTATATCATTGGTTCTCTCGGTTATTGCCCCTCAATCTCATGATCTAATTGAGCACTTATATACTGATGAGATCACTCATGTAGTCACCCAAACGAGAAACCTCTAAGTTCCTCTCTCTCAATACCCATAACCAGTCAGTTACCAAGTTCTGAGGATTCTATTTCTTAACTGGCTCTCAGCACCATCATCTCCTTATCTCCCAACTGCCACTGCCCCATGAACTTCTGCAGGAGCAGAGTGACCCTCTCGCCTTGGATTCCATTCCTACTTAGCTGTACCTCCATAGTGCTGCAAGAAAGTATTTCTAAAGCACAAATTTCATCATGAAACCTCTGCATTAAGATTTCTGAAGTTGTTCCCCACTGACTACAGGACGAAGGCCAGCCTCCCAAACTCTCATTTTATGAAGTTATTTGAAATTCATACCACAATGTGGCATATGTTTCATGCTTCTATGGCATAGTATGGGCCCTTTGCCTAAAATGCTCTATGACCTTGTTCTAACTGGGGGAATCTACTGTGCACCCTTTCAATGTTTGGTTGGGGATTCATTTGTACAGCGATGGCTTTTACAGACCAACTCACCTATCTGTGGAACCCCTTCCCATCCCCATGCCCCCATTCCCAGGCCATTCAAGTGGCTGTTGTGTTGTTAGAACCCGTTCATAGGCACCATGCATGCACATGATTCCAGGACAGCAATCCTGCCATGTTCCTTTTTGACTAGCACTGACACAGATTAGGCACTAAATGAATGTTTACTGACTGAAAGAACAAATGATGTACAGACCCAATCTCATAAGTTTGGCCTCACAAAATTTGCCTCTGAAAAACAAAATTATCAGAGTAGCCAAAAACCATGATGACACCAATCAACATTACATGTACATACTGGTGTCCAAGTTCAGGCAGTAACATCTCCAATTCACATGTGAAAAGTGGATACTTGGCATTAAAGGAGAAAGACTCAAATGGTCTATGTAAGACAGCCACAAAGATAGGGCAAGGGCTATTATCCCAAGGGACATGCATTAACTGTTAGTAAGTATATAAACTAGAGTTCACATTTCA
The DNA here is from genome assembly GCF_002776525.5 of Piliocolobus tephrosceles. Classification (NCBI taxonomy): domain Eukaryota; kingdom Metazoa; phylum Chordata; class Mammalia; order Primates; family Cercopithecidae; genus Piliocolobus; species Piliocolobus tephrosceles. The sequence goes on along the minus strand of NC_045438.1, from coordinate 82,049,008 downwards.
CACAGAACTTTCTAACACAAATTGGAAACAGGAGACAATTAAGCTGAGCTAAGGAAAAGCATGGCTTTGATACACAAGAAACTATGCATGCATTTTATGTTAAATGCTTTTTAAAATTTACTCACAGAAAAGAGTACAACAATTATTTTAAAAGTCAGTTTGTAAATTTGATATGTAAAATTGTCATTTAAAATAAAAAATCTCCATGGCTACTGAAGGCTGAAAGAGTAAAAAGAACAAGGAAATGAAAGATAAAAGATATAGTTTCAAACTCTCTGTGATGCACCTCACCCCTGATCAGTGGGAGGCCAGTTGTCACACTGAAGACACTAGGTAAGCACAAGAGTTTACTGAAAACGGACCTTTTCATGAAAAATCATGGGTCAAACATCTCTATGACATACACTGCTGTTAAAGGAAACACACTGTTTCTCATTCTTGACATGATGATGCCTGATGTGCTTAGTCAGAGAGACAGCTTAATATGGTTCCCATCCCAAAACTTAGTGAAAACAGCTTTTTTAAAAAATTTGAAACATAAATCCCCAAACATAATTCTTCTGGCAAAATATTAAATCCTACCAAAGAAGGAGGCTTTCAGGGAAACAGTCCAAAGAAACCTTTTAATTTGTTTAATGTTCTATAAGCTAGAGGTATCAAGAAAATGTATATCTTTGTTTTAAAACAGACAAATTAGTGATGCATCTACATGCCATCCACTTAACTTTGTTCCTGCTCCTCAGCCTTATAAGAGTAGCATTTTTTCTTGCACTGACTCCTGACGCCTAAATCTGCAAAAGTCTGTGATGACATCAAGCTTAACATTTTGCCAAGCCTGTAAAATTATTTCTCAAAATAGTGTGCTAACACATCAGCTTTTACTCAAACCTAAATGAAATGTCAAGAAAGGGCTCCCATGTTTACGCTAATTGCCCATTAGTAAACATTTCTGACTGCAATAACTGAAGGTCCCATGTCCTCAATGTAATGGCACCAGCAAAATCCCTTGAAAATTTGCTCCTAACCACAAGTCTAAGTAGGATGTGGTCAGTCAGGTTTTAGATTGATGATGCTGAAGAAATGTATTTACAGGCTGAAAAGCTTATAACTCTGGCCAAAACACTGACTTCAGGGCACCAGGAGAAACTCCTTGGACTAGACAAAGTAAATATTTGAAGAAAATCTGCATTCATTGGGTGATTTATTGGTACATACATAATTTATCCTTTAAGGAACGAAACAGGAGTTCTAATTATCTCCCTATATTTCTTCTCCTTATACTTTCCAAGTTCAATTATAGCTTTGTTCAATCTCTGCCTTTTTTACTCTTTTGTCCTCTGTCTGAAGTTTTCAATTAAGACTTACTTTATAACAGGATTGTGGTTACGTAGGAAAATGTTCTTATTCTTCAGAAATGATGCTGAAGTCTTTAGGGAAAAAATGTCATGAAAGTAAGTCTGCAACTTACTTTTAAATAGTTAAAAAAAAATGAACCCCTCTTGCCAACACACATATAAAACTATAAATTCGGAGACAAAATAACAAATATTAATAACTGGCAAATATAAACAAAGAGTATATAAATGTTCCTCATATGATTCTTTCCTCTCCTCTCTAGGTTTGAATTTTTCAAAAGGAAAAGAAAAAAGTTTTAAAAGAATTCCTTAATGAGCATCAGGTTTTCAAATTGTAAATGCATTTCTTGAGCATCCCACATCTAAAACTTGAGAAGCCTAGTGCTAAAGAAATGTCAAGACCAACAAAAGACATGCTGTTGTCCTCTACAGACATGATGTTGGCTCAATTCGCACATCCTGGAAGTGTGCGTCTGGGATGGAGGTGAAGAGGCATGCACAGCCAGGCATTTCTCTCCAGAAAGCTGTCCCTTTGGGGTTTCCTGGTCTTTCCCTCCCAGTGAGACCCTGGTTCACCTGCCGCCTCTCCAGCTGTCAAGCAGTGGTTCCTGGGAAGTCTGGAGGTAGATTCAAAGCATCCTCATGGAATGAATTTACCAAATAAACAACTGCTTGTTAGATATTTAAAAATGTAAGTGCTACAAATATTCTTCTTTTTTTTTGTTTTTTTTCTGAGACGGAGTCTCGCTCTGTCACCCAGGCTGGAGTGCAGTGGCCGGATCTCAGCTTACTGCAAGCCTGCCTCCCGGGTTTAGGCCATTCTCCTGCCTCAGCCTCCCGAGTAGCTGGGACTACAGGCGCCCGACACCTCGCTCGGCTAATTTTTTATTTTTTTATTTTTTAGTAGAGACGGGGTTTCACCGGGTTAGCCAGGATGGTCTCGATCTCCTGACCTCGTGATCCGCCCATCTCGGCCTCCCAAAGTGCTGGGATTACAGGCTTGAGCCACCGCGCCCAGCCAAGTGCTACAAATATTCTTAAAAGGCTTTCAAAATTTCAGTGAAGACAAGAATGCTTTTTCAAATGTTTATATAAAAATCTTATACAAGCTGTTTGCTATTACAGTCAGGATATATTTGGTGAGAAAAACAAAACACTGTAACTCAAGGCATGCTCCATTTCAGACAAAACATGAACTCTCTCCTTTAATTATATCAGCCATTACAACAAGAAAACCTTGTAAAAGGTTCTCACATGGGGCCCACATTATGGGGATCCACTTCACACTCAGAGAGGCTTGTTACACAGTTGAAAGAGAACATGGTGGATGACAGCTGCTTCTCCCTTTTTTATAAAATCACTTCCCATTTGCTCTAAAACAGAATTTCTAAATAACAGCACCCAAATAGTACTCAAAACAGGATACTAAACCACTTTGGAGGGCAAGACAGAAGTCTCTTGTCAGCTTCCACAAGAAAGAGAATTTTAGGCTGTACAAGTATTTTCCTTGGGATGCAAACACTTTGATATAAAAGTAACTTTCTTTAATGTATTTGTGCTAACATGATGGGAAATGCCCAACTCACACATCACGATCTTAGTGCATCTATCCTGAACATGGCTGTCTTAATTAGCCTGATGTGTCTATAGTAATAAACACCAAGCGGCAGAACAACTCAATATACCCAGGTGAAATCTTTACCACTTAAAACACTTTAGACAGCTTGTAATCAACTGCATGGCATTTTCCCAATGAGAAATCCTAACTGCAAAATAGGGTATCTTTCTATCTATTGTGAGTGTTGACTTACATTGCAGGCATGGTGCTAAGAGCCTTCATCTGCATTATCACCTCATTTTAAACTTACTACTATCTTGTGAAGTATGTAATGTCCTGGGCACCAAATAGGAGAGGACAGAGAAGCACTGAGAAGAGAAAAAATGAACATTTATCAAGTACTACCACATGGTACTGTAACAGTGCTCTCTATACATTATCCCATGTAACTGTCTCTACAACCCTATTATGTAAGTACTAGTAATGCCATTTTACAGAGGAGAAAACTGGGCGGTACATAACTGGACTAAGGCTGCAGAGATGGGAAATGAGCCTATACTGTCATATGCCAAGTACTATGTGGGCACGATTCCTCCTTCTGGTCACCGCATTCTACAAGCTCCCCCAGAGTAGAGGCAACAACCATGGAGGAATAGCCATGAATGTTCCTCGCGGCCACTGCACCCACAGAGGCTAGAGCAGACCTAGTGCCCTGAGGGTGGGATGTAAATTCCTTTTTAAAACCAGAGGGTGTGGATTTAAAATCCAATATGGAGGGTCTATCTCTGGTTTAACGAAGATATTGAAGCCAATGGAAACAGATCCCAAATCTGGCCCCAAGACTAACCCAGCCTCCTAAAGAGCCTGTAGATGACCAACTACAGAGAGATGAAGACTCTAGAAGACAGAAGATGCTCCCTGGGAGGCTCTTCTCAGCTGTCTTTCTTCTTCCCTCATCCCTCTCTCTGTATGACTTAACTTGGCATCTAGGTGTATATGGGCAATTGTTCACAGCAGCCAAAAGGTGGAAACAACCCTAATATCTATCAACTGGTAAATGGATAAATAAATTATTGTATATTGTAGTATACAATGAAATTTTATCCAGTCACAATAAGGAATGAAGTACTGATACACACAACAATACAAACGAACCTCAAAAATGTTATGCTAAATGAAAAAAGCCAGACATAAAAAGTTACATACTGCATGACTCAATTTATATGAAATATCCAGAAAAGGTGAAACCATAGACGCAGGAAGCAGATGAGTGGTTTCCAGGTGTTGAGGGATGAGGGGAATGAGGAGTGAGTGCTTAATGGGGACGGAGTTTCCTTTGGGGTGAGGAAAATGTTTCAGAACTGGATAGAGGTCCCAGTCGCACAGCACTGTGAATGTACTATATGCCACTGAATCGCACACTTGAGGAGGGTTAACTTTATGTGAACTTACCTGTTTTTTTAAAAGCACACATACCAATGCATAGTCTTTGAGCAGTCCTGAATAACGATATACACTATGCCAAGCTATAAAGATGCCCCACCCTGTGCCCTTTTTACATTACACACAAATAGGGATGGATTTCCTGTAAGCTGATCTTGAAGAAAAAGAAAATGTTAGACAAAGAAAATTAGAACTAAGACATCTCCCCCACCACCAAATAAAAAACCCTCAACACTGTATCTTTGTTCTTTTCCCATGTTCTCTGCCCTATTAAAACTAACAAATAATATAAATCCCAATCACTAAGTGTACCACAGACAGAAAACTTGGTACATAAAAGACCTAATAAAGTCTGTCAAGTTTTGTTGCCCCCAAATTGAACAGAAAGATCCAGCAGGCCCTTAAACATACGAAAAGCAGCACACTCTCGCTGGCAATCAGGGGAACTCAAATTAAAACAGCTAGTGATCACTTTACACTGCAGAGAGAGAACACTTAAAAAGATTCCTAACACCTGGCAGGGGCGAGGCAAACAGGTATTCTCATATTTTGCAGGCGTGACTCTATATGCAACGTTTCTGGAGTACCATCTGACATCATGTGAGTTGTTGACTCCGCTTTTAGGAATCTATCCTTCAAATATCTAGGTAGATACATAAGAATATATGTACAAGAATTTAACTGCAGTGTTGTTAGAAATGGTAGAAGCCTAGAATGCACTTGAAGGTATATCAGCTGGGGAACTGAATAAACTATGGTAGGACAATACCATAGGATACTATACAGCTGTTAAAAAGAGCCACTAGATTCATATTTGATAAAGATAAATGTTGTAACAAAATATTAAGTAAAAAAGCTGCAGAGTATTGTTTATGATGCCATTTTCATAGAAGAAAAAAATGTCCCCTCTCCATATAAAGGTATATGTTCGTATGTATGCATATGATGTATAGAGAAAGGAAAAGAAACAACCAGAGGAGTGGGAGAAAGACAATCAACTTTTTCTACATTCACCTAAATATTATTTTATGCACTGTCCTATAATTTTTTTATAAGTAGAAAAAGTTTAAATAAACAGGATTCTTTTTCTGCACTTTTTTTTTTTTTTTTTTTTTTTGAGACAAGGTCTTGCTCTGTCGCCCAGGCTAGAGTGCAGTGCCGTGATCTCAGCTCACTGTAACCTCTGCCCCCTGGGTTCAAGCGATTCTCATGCCTCAGCCTCCTGAGTAACTGAGATTACAGGTGCACACCACCATGCCCGGCTATTTTTTGTATTTTTAGTAGAGAGGAGGTTTCACCATGTTGGCCAAATTTGCCTCAAACTCCTGATCTCAAGTGATCTGCCTGCCTTGGCCTCCCAAAATGCTGGGATTACAGGCGTGAACCACTGTACCCAAACTGCACTTGCCTTTTATATATGCAAGAAATATGAAGGGGACAGTCCTCAAAAACCCACTTTGAGGATATGTTCTGAAGTTAGTATATACTGAACTTTGGTCTCCTAAATTGTATATATTCTGTCCAATAGTGCAACTCAAACTGGGCTCTGCAGACCAGCCCCAGTCCCAGAATAAGCACAGAAACTGAGAGTAGGCCTTTAGAGTTTTTTACAGCAGCTTGCCAGAGTAGTTTTATGTCTGTTGACTATAAGAATAATAAATGTTTAATCAGGCTTATGTTTTTCATTTCTTTAAATTTCATTTTTCTAGTATTTCATTTTTCTAGTAAATCATTTTTATTATATTTTATAAAATTATCAATCCATGACATACTGGAAATTAAAAACAAAACTGGTCCTTCACCCAAGATAATTAGAGAAGCAAAACTCTAAACAATGAGAGTCAATGTTCATAATAATAAAACATAGTAATATATTTAGGAACTTTAATAATGAAAGGTTAGATTCTATTGAAAATACATGCTAATATATTCAAACTCTTATGAAAAAAGATACTAAATAGATCAGAAGAAAGCTCTCTGGTAATAAGAACAGATTACTAACCATTCTAGGTAAATAATTAAGTTCGTTCTTGTCAGGGAAAATGAATTCTAGTTTCTATTTACAAGTAAAGACTAAGAGAGCTGGAGAATAAATGAAACCCCATACAACTCCAAAACCAACTACCCAGAGTTCAGCCAAAGGCACTTTAACTTTTCCTGAACAAAATTAACTTCATTTTAATTTTTTTTCTCCCCTTTCATCCTTCTGAATGAAGACGCTAATAGCAACAGAAAACAGTAACAGAGACAAGGGGCAGGGTTGGGTGTGACTAAGGTCTGACTATTCTGCACAGACTCTATTTAATATTCACCTACCAATATTCTATGCTGGGGGTGAGGGGTGGGAAGGAAAGGGAGAGAGCTTACATCCTCCTAAGTCTTCTGAGTTTTCTAAAAGTTGATACACCAAGTTATAGTTACCCAGAAAAACTGCTGTAATAAAGAACCAAAAAACATACTTACAGTCCAAAAGTAAAACATATCATTTGTACATACAAGCTTCTTCTCCCCTTCCTAAATTTTTTAAACTAATGCTATAGTGAGGTGCATTTCCAAATCTGGCAGCTTACATAAAACCAACTGTAACTAGCACTGTGGTGAATGAAATGCTTTACAACTCACAGCTGTGACACTGAAATAAGGAAATCCTGGATTCCCACCAATGGGTAACCAGCATCAAAAGACAGGGCACATTTTGATGTTTTGAGAATTTCTGAGAAGTCAGAGAAAATTTAGGTTATTTTCATATCGGTTGGATTTTACATAATAACAGAGCCCTAAAACAAAAAGCAGCCCCAAGAGTGGCAGTGCTATATTGTTTGGATTCCTTATAACAATCAGTGTGTTCATAAGACACTTAGAAACACACAGAATAAGCTGATGATCCCGGTGAGTGGGACACATGCTGGGCAGCTGTGTGAACTTTAAAAAAATTTTTTTAATTTTTTAAAAATTTTAATTAATTTTTTTTTCTATTTCGATAGTTTTCGGGGAACATGTGGTTTCTGGTTACATGGATAAGCTCCTTAGTGGAACTTCCCTCTAAGTCTCCAGAGTCCATTATATCATTCTTATGACACACTCTATTTGCTTTTCCATTCCTGAGTTACTCCACTTAGGATAATGATCTCCAATTCCATCCAGGTTGCTGCGAATGCCATTATTTTGTTCCTTTTTATGGCTGAGTAGTATTTCACGATGTATCTACACCACATTTTCTTTATCCACTCATTGGTTGATGGGCATTTAAGCTGGTTCCATATTTTTGCAGTTGTGAATTGTGCTGCTATAAACATGCATGTGCACGTGTCTTTTTCATATAATGACTTCTTTTCCTTTGGGTAGATAATAGTGGGATTGCTAGATGGAATGGTAGTTCTACTTTTCATTCTTTAAGGAATTTCCACACTGTTTTCCATAGTGGTTGTACTACCTAAAAAACTCTAAAGACTCATTCAAAAAGCTCCTAGAATTCAGTAAAGTCTCAGGAGGCAAAATCAATGAACACAAATCAGTAGCACTGCTATAAACCAACAGTGACCATGCTGAGAATCAAATCAAGAACTCAATCCCTTTTCCAACAGTTGCTAAATAAACAAATAAAATACTTAGGAATATACCTAACCAGGGGGGTGAAAATCTCTACAGGGAAAACTACAAAACACTGCTGAAAGAAATAATTGATGGCACAAACAAATGGAAACACATTTCATGCTCATGGATTAGAATCAATATTATGAAAATGATCATACTGACAAAAGCAAACTATAGATTCAATGCAATTCCCAACAAAATACTATTATCATCCTTCATAGAACTAGAAAAAACAATCCTAAAATTCATAAGGAACCAAAAAAGAGTTCACGTAACCAAAAGAACAAAAGCAAAAAGAACAAATCTGGAGGCATCACATTGCCCAATTTCCAACTATACTCCAAGGCTATCGTTACCAAAATAGCATGGTGCTAGTAATAAAAATAGGCACACAGACCAATGGAACAGAACAGAGAATCCAGAAATGAAGCCAAATACAGCCAACTGATCTTTGACAACGCAAACAAAAACACAAAGTGGGGAAAGAATGCCCTATTCAACAAATGGTGCTGGAATAATCGGCAAGTCATATGTAGAAGAATGAACTGGATCCTCATCTCTCACTTTATATAAAAATCAACTCAAGATGAATCAAAGACTTTAATCTAAGACCTGAAACCATAAAAACTCTAGAACATCAGAAAAACTCTTCTAGACATTGGCTTAGGCAAAAAGTTCATGACTAAGAACCCAAAAGCAAATGCAACAAAAACAAAAATAAATAGTTGGGACCTAATTAAACTAAAAAGCTTGTGCATAACAAAAGAATTAATCAACAGAGTAAAAAGACAACCCAGATTGGGAGAAAATATTTGCAAACTATGCACCCGACAAAGGACTAATACCCAGAATCTACAAGAAACTCAAATCAGCAAGATAAAAACAACCCCATCAAAAAAAAGAAAAAGAAAGAAATAAAGAAAGAAAAAACATTGTTTATGGAGTTCAGAGCTTGGATATTCAAGTATTGATTGCAGTTTTATTTTTAAAACAATGCTACAATTTGTGGTTTTTCTCATGTTTATATTAAAAGCTAATAAACTCTAATTTAAAAAACCATCAAAAACTGGGCAAAGGACATGAACAGACAATTCTCAAAAGAAGATATCCAAATAGCCAACAAACATAAGAAAAAATGCTCAACATCTCTATTAGGGAAATGCAAATTAAAAGCACATGAGATACCATCTTATTCCTGTAAGAATGGACATAATTGAAAAACAAAAAATAACAGATGCTGATGTGGATGTGATAAAAAGGGAACACTTTCACACTGCTGGTGGGAACGTAAGCTAGCTGTGTAAACTTATGAAACAAAGACCAAGCTGAGGTCCTTGCCTCACCTGCTCTGCTTCAAGGGCTCATCAGCTTGGCCCCAAATGATGTCTTCAGTAGGTGGCGAAATGTTAAAACTGGGAGCTATGTGAATGAACGCGCTGAAAGACAAAACACGATAGATCAGTTAGGTCACTATAAGAAAACATAGTATAATGCAACCAAGTGCTGTTAACCAAGTTCCTTCTCGGCTTGACATTCAACTACCTGCAAATTTAGTGCTTAGAAAAGGTCCAGGGACTTTCCCCTGAGGAAGAACTCAGCAACACCACAGTCCTTAATGCAACTAGATTTCACCTCCCCATGCCACCAAGACTTGCTGTGCAGGGTACAAATGGCCTTCTACAAATGGCCTTCTTCCTTGTCAAATCTTATGTCCCCCTTTCACTCTTGTTCTCCTTGACTTCTTTGTAGTATCTGACACTGTTCAGTAGTTTTCTTTTTTTCTCTTTTTATTCTCCTCTCTCTCCTGCTTCTTTTATGGTTTCCTGCTCCTCTTTCTCCTTCTGCTTCTCGACCAAGGACACTTTTTAAGGCCCCAAGGTTTTTCTCTCTTTCTCTCTCAGAAATCATCTATTCCCAGCGCATCAATTCTCTCCTTGCATAGCCCCCAATCATCTCCATTCCCTCCCTTGAACTCCTCTCCTTTATTCTCAACTCTCCAGTGAGCCATCTTTCCTACGTATGGTATCTCTACTGAATATGCTTATTCAAAAGCCTTCATTTCTTGCTGCAACACTACTAACTGTGGACAAATGTGCTTGTCTATTGACCTCATTGATTTCTGCAATAGCAGAATTATCCTCCCAGTCAACCAAGCTCCAAATCTTAGATTCATTTTTGCTCATTCTCTCTTCTTCAATTCCAGTCATTCATCAAGGCCTACTGATTCGTTACATCTCACTTCTATCTCTTGCTACCCACTTACACTGACCAGATCCTGCTTAGCTGAGAAAAAACTCCTCTTCTTTCCTAATGTTTCCTCTTGTCAAATTGGCCAGCGTGCTGTGCTGCTGCCATTTTGATCTTTCTATCACTACCCCTGCCATTTTCATCTTCCTCTTGCTATCCCCAGCAATTCGAGAATCCTTACCACCCCTCTAACAAGCAGCCTGCATTGCCTGGTAGAGAGAAAACAAGACAGCAGAGTAGCTAAGAACTCAGGCTCTGGATCCTGGTGGCCGTGCTTTGAATCACAGTTCCACAACTTAACTGCGATGTGCCTCATTTCTCCTCATCCCTCAATGAAGGTCAGGTGCAGTGGCTCACACCTCTAATCCCAGCACTTTAGGAGGCTAAGGCGAAGGAGCGCTTGAGGCCAGGTGTTCAAAACCAGCCTGGGTAACATAACGAGCTCCTGTTCCTATGGGGAAAAAAATTAGCCAGGCATAGTGGCACACACCTGTAGTCCTGGCTACTTCGGTGGCTAAGGCAAAAGGATCACTTGAGCCCATGAGTTCGAGGCCACAAAGAGCTATGATCACACCACTGCACTCCAGCCTGGGCAACAGAGCAAGACTCTGTTTCTAAAAAACAGGGGGGCAGGGGGGACTTGAAAATAACATCTCCTTCAAAGGCTTGCTGTGAAGATAAGAAGAGTTAAAAGGTGTGAAGAACTTAGAGAAGTGCCTAGCACAGTAAGAACTCCATTAAGTGTTGAATGGTAATGGCTCCCAGCTGGACTGGCCCACACAGCATCTCCTAAACCTGTGTGCTCACCTTTCCTTTGTTATTACACCTTCCCTCATTGGGCTTATGCAGTGCGGAAACTCTTCTTCTCTTGGCTCCTCTATACAAATTCTGCCCATTGTCAAGGCTCAGGTCTGATTTCCCAGTCAGCCAGTGGGAAATCTGAGTACTTCAGCTGCAGCCTAGCTTTTTTGCTTCTGAACTTCTAGAATATTTACTAGATGTCCCCGAATCAAGTTGTTTTTTAAATTACAGAGTGTGGAGGGCAGCTCACATGCTGGAAATTACTGGTGATGAAGCCAGAGGTCTTGCTGTTTCCTTTGGCTGCCCCTAAGTGAGTAATGTCTCAGAACCCCAGCTTCCTTCTCTGAAAAAGTTATTATCTTATTTATAAGGTTTCCTCAAAAATGGAATAAGAACATGTAATGCTCCTATCATACAATCAGACATAAACATTGGTTCCCTTCCAGTGGGACCATAAACCTCCAAGGGTAGCTCACGTTTCTCCGTGCTCCAAGGACAGGGGAATAGGGACTGAATAAACGAAAACCTTTCCACGTCTAATGATTTTATGACAATATTCTGAAATGGGATTTTCCATGCCTATTCTAAATAACTGAAAGTGCCTCCATCATAAAATGCATTTTAACACACTTAATCTTCCAAGAACACACGTTGATTCTATTGCCCTAATGAGGAAATATATTAGCTACTTAACCTTTATCTAACTCTTACATAATATTAAGATTTTTTTAAGATTCATTTTTACAAAACCCAGAAAGTCCACATGCAAACAACAAAAACCAAACAAAAAAAGGAACACAAAGTAATTGAAAAGATTTTTCATACCTAAAAAGGAATTTTTAATCACAACCTTAGTCATAAACCTCAACAGGCAAGTCAGAAGCAGTGAAAGATAAAAGTGCCAACAAGAAAATCCGGTTGAAGTGTTACTCAGGTTCATGCAGTGGGTTACAGGGCGCACAAGACAAGCTGGCGGAAGTGGGTGCTGTACCTTTATCACGGCCGCCCCCACCTGACCACCTGTAGCAGCCTCAGAGGAAGCAGACAACCCCCACACACTTTCCAGCTGCATCTTGGCAGCCACAAAGTACGCACATACAATCAACTAACGTATAAAAGTATATCAGAAGCATCAATGTGAAAAGGGAAAAAATCTTTAACTCGTGATGAGTAACCTGTGTTATTTAGATTCTGTCATTGAGACCTGATGCTAAGCTAAGGGGAGACCCCTCTAAAGACACCCACACAACCCTGATAACTGGCAGCATAAGTGCATAATCTTTGCATCAAATACCTGGGGCACTGAAGAGGCTGAAGCAGCAAATCCTTTGGTAGAGGGTGAGGACCAAAGGGGGTACCTCAGAGGCTGCAGTTCCTCCCCCTAGTGTTCAATGACAAATGGAAACATGTCACTGGGTCCAAAAGCAGGGAGGACTAGTCTTTGCTTTGGCACCAGGCTAGACAAAGAAAAGACCCCTTGCCCCGTGACCCCACATAGTCCTACAAAGGAAGGGGCTGGATTTTGTTGTTGAATGCAATTCACATGTTTGGAGCAGTGTCATTTGAAGGGACTGCTTCAGAAATTCATGCAAGTCACATAAGTGGAGAGAAAACAGGAAAAAATTAAGAATGGCTGTTTACAAATCACTTCTAAAACTTTGCTTTGTTCTACTTGAAGAATTTTTATCATCATTTAAAGCAGTTAAATTAAAACGCACCTGCACTATAAATCATGAGAGAACATACCTGCTCTTCAAATATGACTTGAAAATTATTTGGTTTCTCCCCTACCTCCTCCTACCTGGGATGCTCTCATTTTACATTTAATTTGGAAAATTAGAAGAAAAATGGAATAAGCTCAAATCCTAAGCAAAAATTGTTTTTACTTTTAAAATACAATCATTTTAGAATTTTTTAATAAATGGAAAATATTTTATTATTTACTTGTTTAATGAAGGAGGGAGGGAAGGAGGGAGGGAGGGAGGGAGGAAGGAAGGAAGGAAGGAAGGAAGGAAGGAAGGAAGGAAGGAAGGAAG
>NC_045438.1:81935460-82035964 GCF_002776525.5 Piliocolobus tephrosceles | reverse complement strand
AAGGAAGGAAGGAAGGAAGGAAGGAAGGAAGGAAGGAAGGAAGGAAGTTATCAATGGGCATTAAAGTGTAACTTTTAAACCTACTTTCATAGTTCAAATACACCCAGTATTTGGAGGTCAGAGTAGTCACACTTCACTAACTTTATAAAGGAGAGGCTTTTAATAAATGCAAGGAATGTCTACCACAGTAATACATGTGTAAAACATTTCATCTGACAGCCATGTTCTAAGTTAAAGTTATATTTCCTACTCCGAAATAATTTTAATTTATGGCTAACAATGGTAACAAATGTTTTCATTGAGGCCCAAGAAAGTATGAGAGTAGTTATTCACATATTCTCATTTCCCATGTAACATGCCTAGGGCCATCCTGAATGAGAGCACAGAAAAAGTGGAGGATTTCTCTGCCTACTCTGCTTAAGATCATGCCTGTAATCCCAGCACTTTGGAAGGCTGAGGTGGGCAGATCACCTGACGTCAGGAGTTTGAGACCAGCCTGGCCAACATAGGGAAACCCCATCTCTAAAAATACAAAAATTAGCTGGGCATGGTGGTGCATGCCTGTAATTCCAGCTACTCAGGAGGCTGAGGCAGGAGAGTTGCTTGAATCTAGGAGGTGGAGGTTGCAGTGAGCTGAGATTGTGCCATTGCTCTCCAGCCTGGGTGACAGAGCGAGACTCCGTCTCCAAAAAAAAAAAAAAAAAAAAAAGTCTACAGTACTTTATCATTTTATAAAGCCCTCTGTCATACATTATCTCATCTAGATGACATACATACGGCAAACATTATCTAAGCCATAAAGTAGTTTATTGGTCCTATATACCGAAAGAACACAGATATGGTAACACATGCTTAAATCAAATAACTCACGGTCCCACAGCCTTAAAGAACATTTTCTATTGAAATGGTTTTCTCCATTTTTACTGTACAGTAAAGCATATTTATCTGTGATTTTTAAGTCATTTAAGAACTTTTTATTGTGGAATTTTATGACTAGCCCTTTAAATACTAGTTTTGCTAGGAACATCAAAAGAACAAGTAACTAATTACATAAAGGGGAAAAGATTAAATGAATCATGGATTCCACTTGAACTTCATCAGTTAAAAGATAATTAGCAAAATATTTAAGGAAAAAGTAAATGAGCTTGTTAGTCATGGTCTTTTGAGGGGAAAAAGGTAAAACTATTTTACTTGACTGATCTCAGATCTAGAATCTAAAAGATAAAGAGGTATTGTGGAGAATCATTATAAAATACACAGACCTCAAAGGTTCCCATAAGGTCAAAATATGGACTATGTGTAAGAAGAAAAAATATGCTAAATATAAAATCAATGTATTAATGACATATATTTATTTAAATATTATTTTTGAGTATTCTTAACAGGTATTCAGAACCCTAATCTGCTTCTGAATTTTTAATGAATATAAAAGAAAAATTTGAAGCATTAATGGAGAATTTTAAAGCAAGAATCTAGTCCTGTATGTTAGAGAGAAGAAAATGAAACAATGTTATATTTTAATTCTTATAGGTGCCCAAATACATAAGCGACCTAACTTTGACTTTAGGGGGAAACTGGACAAATCCATTTAAAACTAATTTAGCAACAAATACTTACATGATTTTGTGAACATGTAACATCCCAAAGTGTTTTAAATTGATAATGTCCCCATATGAACTGATAATTTTCAGTTGAGTGTACAGTTTATTCTATAAAATCATTAAATCTTAAGAATCATGAGGGATCTTAGAGACATTTAGCCCAGTGCCTCTCAAATTTTGATGTTTATGTGAGTCCCCAGGGGCATCTTGAGAAAGCGCAGATTCAGACTCAGTAGGTGTGGGTGGGCCTGAGACTTCATTTCTAACAAGCTCCAGGTGATGCCAACGCTGCTGGTCCCGAGACCAGGCAATGGGTATTGCGGCCCCAGTCAAGTCTAAGGGAGGTCCCACAGCCTCTGCTTGGGCATCTCCAGTATCCAGGACTTAAAACCTGCCTCCAAGGGTAGACATTACAGGGAGGGGCTTGTATATTACAGGGAGGGAAGCAACAATGAAAGGCTGCTTCCGCTTCTGGTGATGGAAGACACTCTTTCTCTCCCGACATCTCCTCTTCTCCGTGTTGAAAATCCCCACTTCCTTTGGCCACTCTTAGAACTGATAGGTTTCCAGGCCCCTAAACATCTTTATCACAGAAAATGCTCCCTCTGTGGTGAAAATCTTTCTTAAAATAAACCCTTGGGACAAGGCATAGCCTCCCACACATGGGACATCCAGACCTGAGAGTAGCTGAGTGGGAACATTACTCCTTGATCTAAAGGGGACAGCTCTCTTAATGTGGCCTTAAGGAGGTGTTGCCTTCTGTAAGAATCACACTGCACTGCTGGCTCACAATGTTGTGCAGGAAATAACACCAAGCAAGTGTTCCAATCTCCACTTGAACAATTATTTTTAACTAAAATGTAGGAATTTACAGTTATTCCTATTTAATGTCATGTTGCTACTATAACAACTCACATAAATCCTTTAAAATGTTTATTATCTAATAAGTCACATACATATAAAAAACATATACAGTTTTTAAAAACAATTGTAAAAAAAGAATATCCTTGGGACCACTGTCCAGGTTGGGAGATAAAACACTGCCAGGACCTCAGAAGCCCCCAGTGAGCCCCTCCCCTATCATACTCACTCCTTCACCTCTAGAGGTAGTTGTTATACTGCTTTTTGTGACAATCGTATTAAATCATCTTAATTTTCTTTATAATTTTACCATCTATGTATGTATCCCTAAATAACATTTAGTTTTGCATGCTTTTGAACTTTACATGAATAGAATCACACTGTATATATTCTTCTATCTTGCTTCTTTCAATATTGTTTGTAAGATTCATCCATTTTGATGTACTTTTATTTAACAAACACATATAGAATGCCATTCTCCTAAGCATGTCACAAATATTAACCCATTTAAACTTCCTAACAATTCTATCAGGTAGACATCATTTTCCCTGATGTGCAGATGAGAAAACTAAGGTACACTGAAGTTCAGAAATTCATCCAAGGTCACACAATAAGTGGCAGAACCAAAATCTGAACCCAGGCACAATCCTTCCTCTTGACTACCAGGAAATGCTGCCTCTCCACACCCTTCTATATGTGGTTTTACTAGTTGATTTTTCATTGCCAAATAGTATCACAGTGCATAAATACCTTATAGCAAAATGTGTTGATTCAGCTCAATATTGATGGGCATTTATTTGGGTTGCTTCCAGTTTTTGGCTCTTATGAACAATGCTTCTTTGAATATTTTTGTCCATGTTTTTTCTTTTAACTTTTAAGTTCAGGGGTATGTACATGCACTGGTTTGTTACACAGGCAAACTTCTGTCATGGAAGTATGCTGTACAGATTATTTCATCACTCAGGTATCAGGCCTGGTATCCATTAGTTATTTTTCCTGATTCTCTCCCCCTTCCGACCCTCTAATAGGTCTCAGGGTCTGTTGTTCCCCTCTATGTGTCCATGCATTTTCGTCATTTAGCTCCCACTTATAAGTGAGAATGCGCAGTGTTTGGTTTACTATTCCTGTGTTAGTTTCCTAAGGATAATGGCCCCCCAGCTCCATCTATGTCCCTGCAAAGGACATTATCTCATTCTTTTTTACGGCTGCACAGCATTCCATGGTGTATGTACCACATTTTCTTTATCTAGTCTATCGCTGATGGGCATTTAGGTTGATTAAATGTCTTTGTTTATTGTCACTAGTGCTGCAATGAACATACATGTGTATGTGTCTTAGAATAATTTATATTCCTTTGGGTATATGCACAGCAATGAAACTGCTGGGTTGAATGGTATTTCTGTCTTTAGGTCTCTGAGGAGTCATCACACTGTCTTCCACAATGGCTGAACTAATTTACACTCCCACCAAGAGTATACAGGTGTTCCTCTTTCTCCATAACTTTGCCAGCATCAATTATTTTTTGTTTTGTCCATGTTTCTTAAAGCACATAAGTAATCATTTTTCTTAGGAGTATACCTAGGGGTAAGATGGCTGTGTTGTAAGTTATTTGCAGGTTGAACTTGGTTAGGTAACAGCAAATTGTCTTCCAATATAACTGTACCAAGTTATACTCCTGTCAACTAAATACAAAAACTCCCATTCATTCACATCTTTACATGGTATTGTCAGGTTTTAAAATTTCTGCCAATCTAGAGAGTGTGTAATCATATGTTACTATGATTTTAATTTGCATGTGTTTGCTTATTAATGAAGCTGAACATATTTTTATATATTTACTGGCCAAGTGGGTTTCTTCTTTTGTGAAATGCATGTTTAAGAATATGAATGTACAGTATCATTTTTCTTTTTGGTTACCTGTTTTTTATTGATTCCTATGTGTGCTGAACCAGTATTATTTATGGGCCACTAACATCTTTACCACTTTGGGCTTGTTTTCTCATTCTCCATAGTTACCAGTGAGTGAACAGAAGTCCTACTCACTTTTTTTTTTTTTTTTTGAGATGGAGTCTTGCTGTCGCCCAGGCTGGAGTGCAGTGGTGTGATCTTGGCTCACTGCAAGCTCCGCTTCCCGGGTTCACGCCACTCTCCTGCCTCAGCTTCCCGAGCAGCTGGGACTATAGGCGCCCACCACCACGCCTGGCTAATTTTTTGTATTTTTAGTAGAAACGGGGTTTCATCATGTTAGCCAGGATGGTCTCAATCTCCTGACCTCGTGATCCACCCGCCTCAGCCTCCCAAAGTGCTGGGATTACAGGCGTGAGCCACCGCACCCAGCATCCTCATGCATTTTTAACTTTTGTACTATTATATACAAATTTTTTAGGTCTGGCCAGGCATGTTGGCTCACACCTATAATCCCAGCACTTTGAGAGGCTGAGGCAGGAAGATCACTTGAGGTCAGGAGTTTGAGACCAGCCTGGCAAACATGGTGAAACCCCACTCTACTAAAAATACAAAAATTAGCTGGACATGGTGGCATGCGCCTGTAGTCCAGCCACTCAGGAGGCTGAGCCAGGAGGATCACTTGAACCTGGGAGGTGGAGGTTGCAGTGAGCCTGGATTGCACCACTGTACTCCAGCTTGGGCGACAGGACAAGATTCCATCTCAATATAAATAAATAAATAAATAAATAAATAAATAAATAAATAAATAAATAAAGCATTTAGAAAGAAAAAGATTATGTTAAATATACATGTTGGTCTTATAGTCTAGAAATTCAGTTGCTCTGACTACAAAATACAAAAAGCAAAGGCTCTGGGATAAGACCACTCTAATACAGAGCTAAAATAGTGATCTCTGATTGTCTGGCCAAACTGCAGCAAAGCCAACCAAAACTAAACAAAAAACAAAAATGTCCCCATATGCAGACATATGGAAATGGGCTGCAAAAAGATGAACGTACACCTGAAATCCTGGTGACATCTGGGCAGCCCCTTAGCAGGTAGCACAATTCTTCCTGAGCTAGCTGCTCCATTCTGCTGTTTCCTCTGACTCGCATTTTCTGTTAACCCTCCTCTTGGAATCCTTCGACAATGACTCACAGGGCTATATGGCTACTCAGCAATACCACAACCCTCCGCAATAGATGCTGTGTAGGAGGCACGTAGCTCAGTGGATTGTAGTCTGCACTAGTATTTTCCTTTCTGCATTCAGGGAGGATTTGCTTTTCAGCCACATTTCCCTGAAACACAGCCCTGACAGGAGATGCTTAGTGCAGAGATTTCTAAACGATGAAATGATCTGAGTTTGGCTCCTTAATCATAATGAAACTAAAAACAGTAAGATGAAAAAACAACAGGGGGATCATCATTCCTACAAAAAACAACTTTACACTTGGGCAAAATAAAGAGATTAAAAAAAAAAAAAAGCTCAAACTAATATTTTCCAACCTTTCACTAAAAGCAAGGGCTAAAACCACATGTTTTGAAGGTCTTGCACTGTGTTATTATTAGAAGTCACAATTCTATTGATACTGATGAGTCATTCATATCGGCGGAAACCAAGAACTTCCATCAACATCATGTTACACACAGTCACTGTGGCTTTTCTTTATTACTGGTCAAAGCTGCTTCAGAATGCTTACTGAAACTTAAGAAAAAGGAGGCAAACTCCTCAAGGGTGTGCAAAGCTTTCCCTTCCCCAGCTGATCTTACTTTAATCATCCTTTTCAAGACAGTTTACGATGATTGGATAAACTTGTATGTACAAAAGGAAGTTTATTTAGAAGCCTCAAAAAAGCAACATTTCACACTTTCCGATGAAAATAAGCAAAACTGAACTCTGAAAACAAACAGTGAAACCATTTCTGAAAATATATGCTAGCTTTAAAATGATCAGAGGTCAAGTTTTTTGTTTTGTTTTTTAACCTCAATAACGGAACGGATATAAACAAAAGCTGTCATCACTTAGGAACTTGAGCCACATAAAACAATGTCAGGCTAGTCACTTGCACCCTCGCCCCTGCTTCCCTACTCAGGACACACTGCTTTGCACTGAGGGAGAAGTGGGTCAGGTTTCAGTTACACCAAGAAAGCCTAAGTTGAAGGTTTATGAAAACTCCTTCTGGTCTTAAGTAGGAAATAACAGCACATTCCCTTTTCATTTATTATCAGCCCATTTTGCCTCTCTCCTTAAATATTCCCAGAAAAATAAAGTGAAGCAAAACAAACAAACAAACAAACAAACAGAGTTTTCCTGAGGTATATCCAAAAACGCTATGAATATGCCGTCCCTACAAAGGTAGAAATTTGTCCAATTTTCTTCCCTGCAACCAGAAGGCTGTGTCTGGCTGCTGGCAGGAGAAGGGGACCCAGTTCAGCAGTGACCAAAGATCTGAAAATAGCCTCCCAGTAGCTAACCAGCCCAGTCGCTAACCAGCCCAGCAGCCCGGAGCTCTCTCCAAGGGCGGTGCTGGTACCATGGGCAGTTTACAGTGCGGCCAGCTGAGCGCTACAACAGCTGCATGAGTCAGCAAGCATTGCTGGTAGGAAAGTGCTGACATGCTAAATTACTCTTGTGTACATGAGGTGCACACACCTACCTGGCAAAAACAAAAACAGGGTACATGCAAATTAGCAAATGGGAACCTCTCTACGCTTGCAGTTTCTATTTTCCATGATTAGACCAAAAACATAAATAATCTATGTCACTGCTCAAAAAGAAGTAACAACTAATAATAATTAATCATGGTAATAAACAAGTCACTCTCAGTGTTGCTATGTGTAGAACAGCTGCACTGAAATCTCACGAGCCAGTTAATTTTAACTGGTTTTAATTTTAACTAGATTTAACTGCTTTTCCTCACTTCTGAAAAATCAAAATAGTTACCATATCGACCACAAGAACTGGTAACAGACAAGCACAGTTCCTGTTTTTCAGAGGGGACTTACTTTCAAACTCACAATATCAAGATGCTTAACATAAGTGGAAATTTAAAATGTACTGTTTAATGTGGGAGACTTAAAACCTGTACGCTAATTCAGATCTCATGTGCCAGGCTTTGTCTGACAATGCCTCCCATTCATCTCTGTTCTCTCATTTTATACGGGACCCACAAATCTGCAGAACTGGTTATCTGGAACTGAGAATACATTTCCCCGTAGAAAAAGGGCCAGGTCAATGAGCTAGCATTCCTTGATAGACTGTGAAAATGTCTTCAACTTAAAATACGAGAGGTTAAATTTATAACCTAAAAAGTAGAAAATGATACAACAATGATACTTCCAAAACCATTTAAAAGAAAACACTCTTGATTAACTGTGTTTGAGGAAATGTCTAATTACAGGAGGATGAAGGGACACAGTCTTCTAAGTGAGACTTTCAGACTTCAACTTTAGGGTCATTCTGGTTCCCCAACATGGTTTCAATTGTTAGTTCCATTTAAAATGCATAGAATTCTCTTACTTTGGCATAAAGTAGTGTTAGAAAAAAAACTCTTTATACTTACCAGTTGTAAGTACTGTTTTTTCCTCCAAAAAAAAAAAATTGATTGAGAGTTGGAAAAGAAAAAAGGAGGAGAAACAAGTACAAAGAGGGTGTACTAGAAAGAGGGGAACAAAGAAATTAAGTCTGGGATTAAGAAAGACATGAAGGCATAACTAAACTACAAAAACAAAGAAGAGGTAGGAACTAGAGGGCAGTCCCCAACTAGACTGTGTGTTCCCAGAGAAAGAGGACTCTTCATACCCAGCTCCAGAGATGACAGTGGAGTCCTGCAAGACAGTTCCACACACTGGCACTAGATGGAGCCATCAACTCAACATAGCATGGTTGCTGGAGGAGGGTATGGTGGGGGAGAGGTGGGACTGAAGGGCATTGACTCTACAGCCAGGTATTTACTTGGCAACAACTCTATCCAAAATAAGTATAGTTTCCTTAATCAACCAACTCTCCTAATGTCCAGATGTCACCACCATGCTGACACCACTATGCTTGTGGTTTGTCAAATTGGGACACACTAATTTTGAAAGAAATATCAATTCAATTTTTATCAATGCAAGCGGGGTGGGGAGGTAAGTGAAGTTGGATCCGCTGCCAGTTTTTTTCTTCTAAAAATTCAACATTCAAGGATAATATAGAATTTCAGGTTCATTGCTACTGAATAACAAAAATCCCTAATCATAAACCAAATGGCTTTCCCGTGAAGCTTTGTTTAAATGTTAAATAACATACCACCTTGCTATAGAGATTTATGTGATCAACTTCAATGTATGGCAAGAGGCGGGAGATGCTCACTGACAAATGTATTATTAAAAATCATCTTCTCTTTATATTTTAATACTACTGTGATTTATATTCTGTAATTCATTTGCCTATATTCTCTGTCTAGGGTTGTGTTTGTTTATGACGAGCCCCCTCTTCATTCAGAAATGGTCTCCTATCACCAGGTTACCAGTGTGCAAAATTCTACTGTTTTTATCCTTAGAGTTTTACTTCTTTGGCTTTGTCTCCTATTAATATGCTGATGCTTCAGAAAAGTAATGCACTAAGTATGCTCAGTTACCATATATTAGTAAAACTGTGTTCATAAAATATTTCTCTGAGATTGGTTTTGGAAGGGAAAGACAAGGACTAGTTGAGGGGACTAGGTGGCCAAAAGGTAAAATAGCATGAAACAAAAACGTGAGGCCAGAAGGAGGATGGGGGAACTGGCTGCAAACCGTGCCTAGCTTCTTCACATTTGGGACACAGACCATCATCCCTGGCACTTACCTTCCCAAGAAGATGTATGAAAAGGAAGGGTTAACTCTGTCTACATTTTCCTCTTGCTGAATAGGTAATATCTCTCAGTTAATTTCATTTTTTTTTTTTTTTCAGTTTGACTCTTCGGGGCTTATTCATTTGCATAATATGGAATCTTGAACCCATATAGATATTCTACAAATCAATGCAAGTAATTCTCACACTAAATCAGCAGCTTTAAGCTCATCATTGTTTGCACAGAAATCTTTATGCACTCATCTGCTTGATTTTTTAAATCATTTAAAACCTCCAACACTGACACACTAAGCATCTCCCATTTAGCCTTCTCCAAAATTTGAACTAAATTCTGAAAAATAAGCACAGTACTGTACAATCATACACTTGATAATTTCCCAAATTGAGCTTCAAATGTGTGCTTAATGTTTCAAGTGGCTCCTGAGAATGATGCCTCTTGACTAAAGATGACAACTTTGGTGTCTGGCCCAGGCAGAGCTGAGTCAGCATTCTAAACAGTGACCCTGCAAACCTGAGGTAGTTGGCGGTTACTGACATGCCAACTGCCTGAGTCCTTTAAAACCATTCCAATCTCCAGTTGAGAGTTGCAACATGCTAATCTGGCAAGACAACCTCTTCCTGAAATTGACCAGAATGAGAACAAAGGTTACCTGCTTTTATCTGTTACTGGTAGCTAATATTTCTAATTAGGAGTTCTGATGGAATTAGTTCTCAATGAAATTCTTCCTCCTCGGTAGAACACTCTACGTCTTACAGGTTGAATTTCTTTTACCTTTTCCTACCCACCAAGAAACAAAAAAAAGGCAAAAAACAAATTCCCTCCACCTAACAAGAGGGTAGGAATGTGAGTTACAAGTAAACCCTGGAGACAGAGCCATGGGATTTCAGTTATATGCCTAGTACTTCTTTTGCCTTTACATGCATCACTTTTACTTTCTGATCCCCAAATGGACACTAAAACCTAAGGAATGCAATTATTAGGAAGCGGGCCATGTGAAAGACGGGAGATATATTCACTCAGGTTTACTGAGAAATTATTTTTCAACTTTAAGATAGATGTCAACAAAACATCCAAAATTTTAGAGTGAGGTGACCTTTATTTCTGCTTCTGGGAACTGCTAAAGAGAGTTCCAACTTCAAACGAAGAAGAAAAGGAAAAGGGAGAGCCATAACACGGTAAGAAAACAGGCCCCCGCATCGACAGCTAGTGTCCAATTCCAGTCCTACCATTCATTAGCTGAGTGACACCTATGCTGTGGCTTCTAGTGATCACACCTAGCTCTGGGTTGCTCTGAGGATTATATGAGTTAAATATGAGCAGCACACATAGGAAGCTCTCAATACAGGTTAACTGTCATCAAAGAAAAAGAAAATAGAGGGGTGTTAGCATGCAGTATAATCAATTTATTTTAAATAGATGCTGTCAAAATTCCTTAATTTTGCATCTAAGAATGGTCTAAATAAGATGTGTCCAATCTTTTGGCTTCCCTGGGCCACACTGGAAGAAGGAGAACTGTCTTGGGCCACACGTAAAATACACTAAACACCAATGATACGTGATGACCTAAAACAAGAAAAAGAGCAAAAACGAAAAATACAAAAAAACCTTCAACGCGCATGAGGCCTGCAGGCCATGGGTTGCACAAGCCTGAAATAATCATCTTTGGGCCACAGAGGATGGAGACCCTCTGCTCTGGAGTAGCCAGGGACTTCAGACAGATTTTAGACTCACTTTTTCACCAAAGGCCCTACACACATCAGCTGACTGGGAGAGAATATCTTTGTAGCTTCTGATCATTCAAATATTGTCAAAATCACCCTAAATATGCTCAAAATAAGAATGTTAACTTGTATTTTTTCCAAGTATGGAAATCAACAGTACTCTTGGCAGTTAACTTCTGTTTTTATTAGGTTCTAAAGAGCCAGGTAAATAAATCAATTCTGGACTCTGTATACAGGAACTATTATTTGCCAAAATGGCCCCAGAGGTTCCAGCATGACTTATGCAATACTCCAAAGGGCCAAAGATAGTAGTGAATTAATAGGATTAGGAAGCTGGAGGAAAAAGTGAATCTCAAGTTTTGGACTATCCCTGATGGAAGGTCACTCCACAATTCCTCAGGGAGAGCTTCCCCAACCTCCCGACTAGGTTAAATCTCCCCATTAGACACTCTGGTGCATGAAATACCTTTCCTTCATGAGCAGTGGGTTATCTATTACTAACTGATCAGTGCCACTCTTCCTACCAGATGATGTGCTTCATGAGACCGGGGGCCAGGACTGGGTTTGCTCCCCATTAGCACTGTGGTCACCTAACACTATGCCTGCCACATAAGAGATACTCAGTATATATTTGTTTACTGAATGAATGAGGCATCTGCCTCTAAGGAACGGTATTTCCGGACACTTGGCCCATTTTGTACTATCCACAAGCTTCTATTGCTTAGAAGAATACAGAATAGGAAAAAAAGAAAAATTGGCAAAAATCTATGGATACTGAAATACTAAGGAAAGATGCTGAGCATGTACATTCACTTTGTTTCCTACTTGTGGAATGGAAATCACCACACTGGGATCTCCCAACTTTAAAATCCAAAGTGAAGGTCTAAGCTGTCTTTGGGTTACACTCCTGGAAAATCCTGAGGAAATTCCTGAAGTAACTTCAGAAAGTGACAGGGGAGAGAGAAGAGAAGATGACCCAAGACTAGAGTGATGGAAGACTTGGAAACTCGAAAAGCTTTCTTCTCTAACTAACTGGGACTTTGTCTACATGCCAGCTATAGGCTCAGGCACACATGAAGAGAATAATGAGATGTATGGGAGGACTGCAAAGTGGAGGATTTAAATGCTTAGGAAAAGAGCCAATGAAAGCTGACACAAGGACAGGAGGGACCCAGCAACCAAGCGCCTGCTCTCATCACATCAGCAGCAGCATGTCCTACAGCCTTCAGGAAAAGAACAAAAAGGTCAGGGAGGAAAATGACACATCTCAGAACCAAAGGGCAATTCATTATGAGGCTAAGGAACAAAAGAGAAGTCAACCAGGGAATATGCTGAAGAAACGGTGATTATGAAGTCACTGGGGAAGACTGAGAGGCATTTTGGCTGTAATTCCAATGACTAGAACGAAGGAGGACGTGAAATGCTTTTAGATTGGGAAGATTTCTTATTTTGGAAAAAAAACAGCTCAAGGAAAAACAAATGGCAAAATTCCTGCCTGAGTTTTGAAGTAGTGTCACTAGCAGGATGAGGTTCAATTTATACATTCTTTAGAAATGAAATGGCCCTTGAAAAGGACATAGTGGTAAGATTCGGATATTTCCAGCCTTACGGAAGCTAAGTAACATGCTGATAGTAAAATTAAGTTTCAGTTTTAGATAGACTGATATTTGAAATTAACAAAAAAGAAAAAAGTAAAGGAAAAAAATTAAAAGACCCTGAACTGACAAAAAAAACAAAAAAAGGAACTACTTTCTTTTTTTTAAATTAAATGTCATTGCAAACAAAAAAAAAAAAAGGTGAAAGGTGAGTTACATTTTGGGCAATCTTACTGAGTTTACAAAATGTTTAGTTCACAGCAGGTTTCAGTTTGGACTTGAACAATCTGTAAATATTTACTTAAAATTTAAAGATAGGAGGACAGCACAGGTCACATATTGCCATTAACAAGACAGAAGGAATTTTCCGTCATTCCCAAGGCCTTGGTGCTGCGTTCCCACATGTGGCCCCGGCTCTGCCAAAAGCTTGTCTTCTTTTCCGAAGAAATTCCAATTTTTGCAACCAGCCCTGACTCCTGAACTGTGAGTACCTCTGACAGAGTCATATGTCACTGAAGCTTCTTCAACACCCAGACAGGGAAAGGAGAGAAACAGGGAGGCAGATGCACAGCGTCCGGTCCGTCCGCTATCTGAATTGCAGATTTTGATAAATATGTTACATTTTATATTGTTCTCTGTTCTGTGAGGGCAGGGACCATGTTCTCCATATGCCACAGTCCTACACCATGCCCAGTCATTGATTCCAGGACTGGACTGTGTATATAGAATGGGGAAATAACCTTTAGACATTCAAGAAAACACGCACTATATTCAGATTAAGTTCATTCCAACATGAGATTAGTTCTTCCAACTCTGCAGAATGGACAGGCACGACACCCATTTCAAAGGGTTGCTTTGAGGAGTCAACGAGTTACATACAGGTAAGGTAGTCAGCACTAGGTCTGGCACATGGTGCAGATTCAGTAAATCAAAACTATTATTTTGGTGAGTGTTCTCAAATGTCAAACTCCCATGGAGGTCCTCAGGCATTACCCAGCCAAGTTATCCCATTTGGTCAATAACAACTAATATATGGCAGGTGGTTCAAAAGTAATGGATTATTCACCTGCAAAGAATCACATTGTACTCATGGTATTAAATTATTCGGCCTTTCATGCCAAATTCTCTGTTAAAAAGGAAGCTGATCAATCCCTGAGTGGGACTCTAACTCAAAAATTATTAGAGTTTTGTTTTTTTGGCAACTTTCTATTTTCCAGCTAGTTGTAACCATTCATTGGGTGCACACTCACAAATCATCCACTATATGCCAGGCCTTTAGAAAATAGAGACATACAAAGATATTAAACAAAAAAGATGTTTCAGTATGTTCAGTGGTGGGAGACAAGCATCCCGCAGGCCGACTCTAGCTCTTACATATGCTTTCAATCCAAAAATGTTTTAAAGATTTGAGCCAATACTTAAAAATCAGGGAATTCCACATAAATATCCAATATCCAGCTTCCCCTGGAAAAACCAAATGATGTGGCAACACAAAGCCAGTAGTCCTACCAACTCTTCCCTGGCAAGAATCTACGAGTTAAGTAGGGGCAGCCTGCCACTCCACACTATGCCCTGCTCCTCACCAGAACCAGGTAGGTACATAATTTGTGGGGCTCAGTGAAAAATGAAAACGAGGGGCCCCTTGTTCAAAAATTATTAAGAATTTCCGAAGAAAACAGCAGAACCTTAAACCAAATGTGAGGTCCTTCTGACCAGGGAAGGGGAAGGGGGCCTATGTGACTACACAGGTCTTATGCCCATGAAGCTAGTCCTGGCTGTCACCCCCTGGACACACAGGAAGATAATTATTTATCTAAGTATTCTCTCATTCATTAACAATCAAGCCTGTATTTACAATAAGCTAGATATCACACCCCTGAAATCTGAGGTTCAAAAACTAGAGTAGAGGGGCCAGGCACAGCAGAGATAGAGAGCCACCAGGGTCTCTTTCCTTTTTGTTAAGACTGGATCCACACCAGAGACACTGAAAGTTAATCCAAGTAAAATTAAACTGCTCTCAACAATACAGATTGGCTTGAGCCCTTTTGTTGGCATCACAGGAGCCTCGATTACGAATTCTGAGAAACAGCTCACAAGCACTAATGAATAACTAAGTCCTGTCGGCTGTGCAGACAGTGGGCCCAGAAGCGAAGGGCTGGCCTAGGAGAGATCTGAACATGAACCTGACCATCTGGCTCTCTGTGACTCACTTTGATCACAAAATGAATTGCAACAAATTGAAGAGCACATGGCTAGAGTTAATTGTCTCATCTGTAATCTGAATCTACTTTTAAGCAGTTATTATTACCCTCTATCAGGTGGAAACATTTGCTACCATCACTGCAAAGTGCATTTTCCTGATGAACTGTAATGGATCATTAAATTCCATATCTGAATAACAATACTGTGCACTTATTCAGTGCCTTTCATCCAGGGATTTCAAGGCAGTTTGCAAATAATTAAGCCCCTTACACAGCAGCCAGAGGTGAGCCACTGGAAAAGAATTGCCTGAAGATACTGAGTCAAAGGGCATAATTCAATAGCAAGAGAATAAATGGCTTTCTCCCAGGCACTGGTAATACTGAAAGTGAATCCTGATCCCCTCCCTCCCTTTCACCTCACCCCTTCTTCTTCATAGCAGATCTTGACATGCAACATACAAAGAACCAAAAAAGTAACTAACAGGAGTGTTCATAATTTAGCTATGAGTTCAGACACACACTTAACTGAGGAGTGTGTGTCTCCATGTAATCCTGGCAAACACACCACCAACTGACATTTCAGTCCACCTGCAGAATAGACAGACAGAAGAATTTACTCAACACATTCATGATTACCAAATGGCAAACCTGAAGCCTCCCGCCATCCAAAATGAAAATATGGCGCTGCACCAATAAAGTTATGTTCTAACAAAAATACTTTATTCCACGGTTATGTGTTCCATTTCTGGGACTTCCCCTATTTGAATGATATTTAGGTTTCAGGAGTTAAAAGGACGCTGGAAATGGTCAATCAATACATTTCTTTTAAAAACCAGAACACTAGAAGGGAAAACATTTCAGCCACTCAAAGTTTTGTGGTGAAATTATAAACTCCAGAAAAACTGAATTTACAATGGAAATGCTGACAGACCTTTCACTGGAGCAGTTTGAACGCAACACTGTAATTTGGCAATCTCTCTTACAGACTAAAGACTAATTCTAACAAGATGTCATTTTGACTCACGTTTATTATTACCTGCAAGAATGAAAAACGCCGTTTACTCGGGAGGAGCCAGAGAACCAGGGTGGGGCGAGCTCACATTTTAAGCAAGACGCCCGCTGCTTTACCAAAATAGCCCTCTCCGCCAAAGGAGGGGCAGTCTTTCACGCTCAGCTTCTTTCATGTCAGCCCGAGCCTTTGCAGCTCGACATGCCTTTCCTACATGTTACATTTTAATGATCTGAGAAAACCGTTATCAGCGTTAACATCTCTAATTTTACTCTAAACAGACAAAAGCAAAATATCTCATTAGGCATCATCTCCGCCAAGGTTCCCACTAGGCAGGAAAGGATTTTTATCTGAAGTAATTACCCTTTTTAGTTAAATACACTCAACAGATGAAATTTACACAGAGAGTGAGAGACTGCAACACTAGACAGCGAAGGTGAAAACCAGGAACGCCGCGTCTCGCCGTCCGCGGGCCCGCCGGGAGGGTGCGGGTCCATCTCGCGTTCGCGGGTCGGGCGCCCAGGTCCCTCTCTTTTCCCAGCGGCTACGGGTCACGGCGACGGCGGTGACCTGGCGGGCAGGCTGCGAGGCGCGCCTCCTCGGGCCACAGACAAACCACCCCGGCAGCGGCCGAGCCAGAACTTCCCTCAAGTTGCCAAACTCGCCTACGCGCGGGAGAGTGCTGGGGATGCCCCGCGCGCCCGCGACCCCGGAAGCCAGGAGTGTGCTGCCCCTTCACACACTCACTCCCAGCCCTGCCCGCTTCCCTTCATGGTCCGAGTTCCTGCAAATCCTCGGCCAGATTGAGGTCGCCGATATGCTCACTCCAGTTTCCCCCCCGTGGGCACCTGGGGTAGCCCGTGAGCGCCGCCCGCCGCCGTCTCCAGCGGCGCCGGGCTCCCGAACACCCGCCGGGTGAGGGAAGCACAGCGGGGCCACGGAGCGCCTCGGCGCGGGGACGGGGAGGGCAGTGTCCCCTTCACAGTCTCCTGTGTAAAGCTTCTGGGGCTTGGAGACTGGAGTGTAGGGTGTGTGTGTTGCACTTTGACTTCATGCAGGATCTGTGGGAGAGGGGGTGCAAGGTTTCCCTCTCAGAAGCCTGGAGCCCTTAGGTCTTAGCTATGCGGGACACTTTCCGACAACCCGATCTTTCGCTAGGAGAGATTCGACCCAGGTCTGCGCCGCGAGGCCCCCAGCTCGCCTCTTCCGGCGACCCTAAACTTGGGCTTTGATTCCCCGCCGGTCGCGGTGGTCCGGGCCACCCCGCGGCGGCTGACAGCTGAGCGCAAAGGCGCCGCGGCCAAGGTCCTCGCGGAGCAGCCCGGGGCGCGCACGCCGGAGGTTAAGGAGGAGGCCGCCCGACCTTGCGCGGGGATCGTGGGCTGGGGGTCGGAGGCAGGGCCGCGGGTCTGACAGCTGCTGCGGCTCGCGCAGACGCGCGCCTCCCTGCAGCCCGCCCTCCCCACGCCTGACTTATTACCCTCTGCTCCTCCTCCCCCTGCTGTTCCAAAACACCCTTCGACGCCAGCAAAATACAATGCCGCCTCAGCCGCCGTAAACAGCCGGACGGGAGAGCTCATATTCGGCGCGGCGCGGCCGCCGGCTCGGCTCCCACCCCCTTCCCGTTCCTAGAAAATGCCATAAAAGCGGGCAGGGCGCAGGGAGGGCGGCTGCGCGCCCGGCGGCAGGGGCTCCCTTCCCGCGCCGCTTCCCCACGCCTCCCTGCCTGTTCGCTCCCCCCGCAAACTTGCCCCGCCACCCCGCCCGGGGCCGGGGTCCGGGCCCCGGGACTCACCTCGCCGGAGAACTTTGCGTCCTTTTCCGCCTCCTCTTCTCCGCGTCTTCCCGGCTCGCAGCCACCTCCCGGCAGCCGGCGAGGTGGGCGGTTCGGGGGTCACCGAAAGCTCGCGGAGAGGACGCGCATCACATGGCAGCTTGTTCCCAGCCCCCCGAGTGCGCCGGGAAGGGGGAGGGGAAGGGGCGAGGGGAGGCCAGGGAGAAAGCGAGAGCGGGGCGGCGGCAGGAGTGGGCAGGCGGGGTGGCGAGGGCGGCGGCCGCTCACGTTAGCGTTGTGCGACCGCAGCCCAGGCGTGCACGGCCGCTGCTGCTGCCGCTGCTGCTGCTGCTGCTGAGGCGGCGGCGGCTCGGCGCTGTTTGCTCCGCGCCGCGCGGCTCGCGCTCTCCCCGGAACGCCCACACTCTCAATCGCTACATTGTTGACATTCGGCGCTGACGTCACCCGCTCCCCATTCACAATAACTTTACGGGAGCCGGGCAGCGCACCTCCCCGGCCGCTGGGGCGCGGTACGCCCGGCGACTAGCGTAAGCCGCTCCGCGAATGGCGCTCCGGGGGCTGGGGCGGGGGGCGGGGGCGGGGGCGGGCGCGCGCGCTCCGCCGGCTCGCGGGAGGGGGCGCGCCTCATGCCGCCGCCGCCGCCGATCTCCCCGCTTTGTGCGGCAGCGCGGCCCGGAGAGCCCCCTCCTCCTGGTCCGGCTGACCGCCCCGCTCTGCCTGGCCTTCCTGGCCGCGAAAGACGAGGGTTGGGGGCATAGCAGAGTGAGAGTAGTGGTGAGGGCTGGTGTGGCACGTGGGGAGGGTCCAGAGCCCTAGGTGCTGCACCTGGGGAAGGAGAGCAGACATCGAGACCTGGGATCCCAGGGTTAGCTAGCGTTTTCCCCGAGGGGCAAGAAAAGATGCTCCACTGGCCCCCACAAAGCTGACCGGATTCCCTTTTGGGTGGGGACCGGGCGAGTAAAAGCAGCCTTTTGAATGTTGACTTCTGAATCCTTTTCAGGAGGCCCTCCACCTGCCCCACTGAGCGAACCTTAAGCCCTCAAGCCAGTGTTTTTGGAAAAAGCGCAGTCAATTTCAGGAGGACATTAAAAGCCAACCTCCCCAGCTTCAGCCCCAGCTCCTACTGCCTTCCAGCCACTCTCCCCTGCCTTTCCTTTCTGCGGCTCTTAGGGTGTTGTTACTGCCCTTAAAGGCCATCGTGTGAGTGCCCTGTCAGAAGAAAGCTTGGTGGTGGCTAGGATTTTACAGAAGGTAATTAGGATTTAGGCTGAATGTACATTTGCAATAAAATAAGGTTGTGTTAGTGTTGTGCTGGTGCCTGCAACTTTACCTCTTGCCAAGGCCAGAAAATTCTGCCACGTTTCCCTAAACACCTATAACTTGGCCCTCTTGTGTACAGGCAGTATTCCATATTATTACATGTGGTGCTGATTTTTAATGAATATTATAAAACTTTGGCTCGCTCTACTGAGAGAAGGATCATAAATCCCCCCTGTAAAACGGGCACTGGCATATGCTGAGGAAGCAGTGAAGCGTCGCCCTGGGAGTCTTGTGATATCATCTAAAGTGTTGTTCTGAACCACCTTCATTTGAGGGCAGAGTTTTGAAAGGCCCCATTTGGAATGTCTGTGTGGAAAGCTAAGTGATGGCTGAAAGCAAGCTGAAGGTGCTGAGCTAATTTTTCTAACAGCACCGTGGAGCCCCTGCGTGGAGGTCTGGCACCGGACTGTGAGATTTTCTCTGCTCACCGACCCGGCCTTCAGATAAGGAAAAGTCCTAGAGCTAGGAGTAGCCCTCAGTCTCCTGACCTCTGGTCTGGTGCCCCCTAGGACAAAACACTCTGCTTCTGAGGTCCCTGCGTGACCCCTGGCAAGGACAGAGTACAAATTCCTGGTCTGCCCTGGCTAGGCCGTTTCTTATAGTCTTATGGATGGTTATGTTTGGCATTCCTCATTCTTGTAAGTATGTGTTGGTGAGATAACTTTATGCATTTTAGTAGCAGCAATAAATGTTTTTCTCACAACAAGGGATGCTTGAGAGCATCCCTGTGAGAGTGGTGTAGATTCATTTATTTTCAAGCAAGCCATGGCTGCCCAGCTGTGAGTGGAGTTGGGCACATCAGCTTGGGGGTGGTTGAGGAGGGAAATGCGGCTGCCAGCTGATCTCCCACCTCCATTCTGGATTCTACAAGCTGATCTTGTCAGATGGATACAACAGAGGCTTCCAGGTCATTTCAGTTAGTCTGCTTGCTTAAAGACTCAGACTGGAGCTTTTTTTCACTTTGAGATTTTCAAGCATGAGGTGGGACATCAAATAAAGATGAAAAATCCTAATACACCCGTGATAGGTGGCATCATCTAGTCATTCAAGGAGTCTAGATTAGGAGTAGTTAGCCTCTCTGGTTACATCCAGTTCTGCAATCATGCACCTCTGTGGCTGTAAGACAAAAATCTTTGCTTTAGGTAAGCTTTGAAGTCTAGTAGTGAGTTCATTTTTCTTCTTTATTTTCGGTAGTTAGAAGTGGGTTATTTGAATTCAAGCCTGAAAAATATGTTCAGAATTGTGTGAAATGAAAATGGTAAGTCAGGCCGGGCGCGGTGGCTCATGCCTGTAATCCCAGCACTTTGGGAGGCTGAGGCGGGTGGATCACGAGGTCAGGAGATCGAGACCATCCTGGCTAACATGGTGAAACCCCGTCTCTACTAAACATACAAAAAAGTAGCTGGGCGTGGTGGCGGGCGCCTGCAGTCCCAGCTACTGGGGAGGCTGAGGCAGGAGAATGGCGTGAACCTGAGAGGTGGAGCTTGCAGTGAGCCGAGATCGCGCCACTGCAGGTCAGCCTGGGCGACAGAGCGAGACTCCATCTGAAAAATAAATAAATAAATAAAGTAAAATAAACTAAAAAGGTAAGTCAAGTACTAGACACTCATTTAACAGTACTGCTGCAGAGGCTGGGCTGTGGACAGCCTTAGCACCTCCATCATGAGTTTGCATGACCACTCCTGGCTTGTGGTGCTGCTCTGGCACTAGGTGTTTACGATGTGAAACAGATGCAGGTCCTTCCCTCTGTATAATCATGGCAGTAACTTGAGTGGAGGTCAATTTATTTCTCATGCTTGGAGCATTCAACCTTTCCTGATACACATTTTTTTTCCCTACATAATTACATGCGTGTGTTGATCCAGAGCATGGGCTTTGCCTGTGATACATTTCTAAGCATGATATGACTTCCAGGGACAATAAATCTTTATCATGGCGTTGAAACAAATAAACTTTATTTCTATAATAGAAATCTTCTTGATTGTAGAAAATAAAACAGGAAAAATTAAAATATACAGGAAACAGATGAGGAAAGGAAGACAGACTAAAGACATGGGCAGTTCTTGAGCCTTTGATTTTCTTGCTCTCCAGCACCTTGTACAGGATTTGATGATGTTGAAAAGATATTGTCTTTTTTCTTAGGCAGAACAGTAGACAGAATTTCAAATGTGGTACCTTGAATAAGGCATGGCAGGGCAAAGTTAACGTCCAATGAAATCTGACAAAAGTGAATGGAGTGGGATGCTGTAGGGGTTTCTGCAGACAAGGAACATGTCCTGGCCTTGACTCCTAAAGGATCACTCTGCTGGGTCGTGGAAAGTACAGGAATGGAAGCAGAGAGACCAAGTAGGAGGCTGTTGAGATAAGTCAAGAGAGAGGTGATGGTGATTGAAACTATTAATAGAATGCTAAAATGATAGCCATAAATGGAATCTAGATATATTTTCAACATAAACTGGACAAGCTTTGTTGATGATTCCATTGTAGGTTATGAGAGAAGAGTCAAGGGAAATTCTGAATTTTGGACTGAACAGCTTATTAATGGAGAGTTCATTTATCCAGGAGGAGCAGGTATGGGGGAAATGCTGAAACATTTGGTTTTGGATATAGTACATTTCACATGTCTGTCGGACATCTAAGTGGAAAAGGTGAGCAGGTGATCAGACATGGGAACCTAGAATTTAGGAGGAAAGTCCAGACTAGAGATAGAAATCTGTGTGTCATCAACACAGCAACTGGAAACATGGGTGGAGAAGAGGAGCAAAGAAAAGAAGTCTAAGGCTTAAGACCTGGGGCACTCCGACATTTAGAGGTCAGCAAGATGAAGAAAAGAAGATCCCCCCAAGGAAGCTGAGAAGCAGCAGCCAGAGAGAGAAAGGGGCCAGTTCATCCCAACCAACAGGAGGAAAGGCAGCACAGGTGGGGAAGTGCAGGGAGGCTGGAATATCATGGTAGGAAGTATGGGAAGCTGTTGTCTGAGGGATTCTGTTTTCTTAGTGGATTAAGAAGACAGACCATCCGCTGATGGTGGAGGAGGGAGGGATAGATTTAGGGGATAGAGAAAAGATGTGAACCAGTACGAGGGATGTGGTAGGATTGCTGGACAGCGCAGAGGACCTTGGGGGTCCACTCCTGGCGGCTTTCTGGACACACCACTGCCAAGAAGAGATTTCTCATTGTACAAAATCTCACACACATTTTGAAAAATGATCGGGGTAATCCAAACTGGAAAGGCAAAAATTTTGCTTCTAGCTATTGTTAAATTTGGCTGGCAGCCTTTTTCCTTTGAACTATATATCTCTTATTTGTCCTATCTTCATCTCCTCAAAGATTGCCTCAGTTCCTAAGAAGGACTTTGGAAATAGTCCCTAAAAGAAAGTGATGTGCTTATATTACTGTCTGTAGTGATCTTCTTCTATAGTAAAGAATTGATGCCACTGTTATCTAAAAGCTTATATGAAATAAACTAGTGAAATATGGTATATGAAATACACTAATTTTTCAACATACACTACTGAGCATCTGTTACATGTTGAGGTGAAAAATTAAGAAATATTGGACTCTATCCTTAAGGAACTTAAATCTACATAAGGAGTCAAAACTAATATACATGAAACAATTGAAAAATGTAGTAATTTTGTATTTGATTGCTTTTTTACTTTTATATATTACTAATATTTAAAATTATATAGAAATTGTATGTGTTAGAATTTATACTAATGAAAAAATTAAGAATGTACAGATCTTTTTTGTATGATAG
The DNA here is from genome assembly GCF_002776525.5 of Piliocolobus tephrosceles. Taxonomy (NCBI): domain Eukaryota; kingdom Metazoa; phylum Chordata; class Mammalia; order Primates; family Cercopithecidae; genus Piliocolobus; species Piliocolobus tephrosceles. The sequence continues at coordinate 82,013,319 of NC_045438.1, read as the reverse complement.
CAGAAAGAAAATGGAAAAATCCAAATGCCTTACAGGAAATGATTGGCTAAATAAATGGTGGTTCATATATAAAATATGAATATCATGGATCCATCAAAAATAATATTGGTAGCTGGGCACGGTGGCTCATGCCTATAGTCCCAGCACTTTGGGAGGCTGAAGCAGGTGAATTTCTTCAGCTCAGGAGTTTGAGACCAGCCTGGACAACATAGTGAAACCTCATCTCTACCAAAAAAAATAATAATAATGAAAAAAATTAGTGATGAAAATTTATGTATATTGGCATATTAATATTTTATTAGTATAATTTAAAATAATTTGTATGACAGTATTTACAGTAGAATCCTATTCGTGAAAAAAAATTGCCAGTGCATGCATAGGAAAAATCTGGAAGGCTATATGCACAGTGTTCAAGTGGTCCTCTTGAAATAAAGAGCCTATAAGTGGTTTCTCTTTTGCTTTTTAAAAAAATTTTCTCTAATATAAATATATTACTTCTGTAATAAAGGTAGCCAATAAATATTGTAAAATTCAAAATAAGCATAATTAAATTCTAATAAGAACTTAAGTATTGTGGATGTTAAGAGGAAAAACATTATGAGGGTTAAAATAGCCAGGAAAGGTTTCACTGAGAAGGTGGAATTTGAGTTGAACCTCAAGGCCAGGAAGGAGTCAGAAAGGAGGGAAGGTGGCTGGACTTTCAATACAGAAGGACCCCTTGAGGTTGCACTTTCATCTGACTACAGCATTCATATCGTGCAGTGTTAGGAAAGAGTGGGAGGTTATGATGTCAAGAAGGGTAGGTCAGAAGTGGAAAGTATGGGGGAATTGTGCCTGCTGTCATGGCTAGCAAGGAGTACTGGAGTACTATGGTGACAAAATGCCATTGTGATCATGACTCATTTTTTCAAAATGTAGATTTTCCCTTCTTTCCCCTCCCAATGGCCAAGACCTTGTACCTGTTAGGAAGCAATCACTTGACTGCCTGTTTTCTTTTTTTTCCAGACATGCCTTGAGCATACACAGCCTATATACTAGCACTATTCTAACTTTTGGAGATAAAACACTGCATAAGTCAGGGCTCCTGGACTAGTGGGGAAGGTGAACTGGTGAAGAAGTCATTCACAGCACACCATGCTAAGGGCCCGAATAGGACAAAAGCCTTCTGGCAAGTGACTTTGCTTAGGAGAATGTGGGATGGCTTCCTGGAGGAGGTGACAACAGAGCTGGATTCTGAAGGATGAGATTTTGTGAAAAGAAAATGTTGGAAGGTCATTCCAGGCAGGAAAATTGGAGTAGTGAAAGTGCAGGAAATGAGATGGTTAGAAGTGACAGCCAATAGTGGAATATGGGACTGGAAAGGTAGACATGGGAAATCAGCATGAAGGTGTAATTTTATCCACAGGTCAAAATTCTCATTGAACTTTTCCAGTGAAGTGCTCATAATGGCAGAGAAAATGGAATGCTAACTTCCTAGGGATCTGAGAATGTGGCCCCAAATGGCCTTTTCAAAGCATAAAATGTCTTTGCAGTTTCCTGTTATACGTTAAAAAAAAGAATCACCTGAACTTCTTTTGTTCTCTTTGAAGTACATGGGTTGATTTTACTAAAAAAGTTTAACAATTTCTGACGATCAGGACTAAAAGTTCCTCTCCCACACCCAAAATCAAAGTATTGAAGGATGTACTTAAGGAAAATGCTTCAAATTTGTCTTCTAATTTCCCCAGAAACACTGAAAATCCTGGCTGCATGGGTAGAAAGCCAATGACTGATCCCCAGTTGCCAAAGAGGCATAATCAGATGTGGTTTTGGAAAGAACACAGCATTGGCCATATGAAGGGGCCTGAAGAGGCTGGAGACTATAAGACAATAGCTGAATTCCTACAGCCTACCTCAAGACAGTGAGCAGGGCTGGGAAGTGCTTATGGTTTACGGGTCATTTGCATGTGGGAGGAGAGGGAAAGGGAGGAAGAAGAGCGAGAGGGATGTGGATGCCTCTAGCCTGTGTGACTAGGAGGGAACTGACCCTGGGAGGCAGGAGGAGGCTAAGATCACTCTGGTAAAGGGTGGAATCAAAAGGAGAGAGGGCCAACGCTGAAGTTTGAGGAATAGCTGTGTTGGGGATGGATGTGGGCACAGAACAAGGAGTTTATGAAAAAGACAGGAATGGAGCCAACAGGAAGGTAGAAGATCAAACAGAGACTGGGAAGTTGAGGAAGGCAAGGAAAAGGGCATTTCAATGAGGGGCCTGGGAATAGCATCCCATGATTAAGAAAGGTGTGGTGAGGTAGGGGCTGTGCGATATGACAGCAAGGAGGTTCTAGACCCACTGCAGATGGGGGAGGGAATGAATGAGAGAAGTGGTGGCCTGGAGAGATGGAGAAAGGCAGGAAGGTAGGAATCTGAGTGAAGGAAGAGATAGAAGGTAAGGTAATGGAGCAGATAACAGAAGGAGCACTGATGTAGAGGAAAAAATGGCAAGAATGCAGAACTCTGGGCCAGGGGCAGCCATGTGTAGGTGGAATAAAGGCAGAATGTGAACATTAAACAGAATTTGCAGGACGAGGGAGGATCACTCAGATCTCACCTCTGAAAACTGTCTGGATTACAGGGACATCCAAGAAAGGGACAATGCAAAGATTTTGAAGCTTCAGGATAAGATTTAGGGCCAAGAGGCAAGAAATTTGGGGCAAGAGCTTAATTCTTCTTTTTTTACTTGGGAAACAAGGAAGGAGGTGATGAGGTCAGGCTCAGGTAAGCAAAATAATAATAAAATTTATAATAATCACAAGATTACTTTCTTTTTTCCCATTTTTTAAAAAAAGCTCTAACAATGTTTCCCTTTTTTCCCCTCAGAGTTTGTGATGCCTAGTTTTTTCTAAACTGTTCCATTAACTAAATGACCATCTCTTTATTCTGCCCACCTCTAAAAGATGTTTTAGATCAATGATCTGATTTTTAGCATTTATTACATCTTTGCTTAAAGAAACTTGGAAAAGTTTGGTTGTAGATAGAAGTAATCTGACAATTTTTAAATTACTGTGAAAAGAAAGCCTTGATGCTTTTATTCTGATAAAAATATACTTGCGATTGAATTATTTTTCTCAACTCAGCTTATGAGTTTTTGAGGGACACAGAAAGTTGAGTTCGCTAACCCTATAGCAATTTCCCCAAAGAATATGTAAGATTGCACTTACAGTTTCTAATCTGTTTTTCACAAATCTGTTTATGTGATATAATTATGCAAGGGCATCCGACCTGAACAGTGGTTGCAGTGATGTGCTGGTCAGCACAGCTGTTCTGTGCCCCCATGTGTGCATCCGGCATAGTGCTTATGTGAATGACATTTAAGTGTCATCGGTTTCTCCATTTTCCCCAGATGCTCCCTAAGTAGGTCTCCCACAGTACCACACACTAAGGAGCTAATTTCTCTGCCTTTCGGTTGTTAGGTGTATGTGGAAACCCAGTGCTTCGTGCCCCAACTTGAATTGGGCCTTTGGTGATTTTGCAGAAGACTGAAAACATGGAGGTGTGCTGTGTTTGTTCCAGCAGCACTTCAGCACCCTCTGGATTTACAGCCCTGCCCAGGTCTTGTCAACAGGCATGCTTCTGTTGGTAAATTTCTTTGGTGCTTAATTTTCTAAAGCTGGAAAGGATGGTGCTAGGGAAGTGGGTTGGGATACAAGATGTCTTAAGATTCGTAGCTGGCCGTTGTCTAGAGGAGGAACCCATGCTCCCAGACCTGATGACCAACTTATGCTAATGAAAGCAAATGCTGAATCGGAATGCTTATTTATTAATTTATGATAACCGTAAGTGGGTTATTTGTAGGATAACCTACTTCATTCTGGCAAGAGCTAAGTGAACACTAATTCTTTTCTCTGACACTTTGCTTTTTCAAATTCAGTGACAGATAAAATATTTATCTTTATGTCTAGTCTCACTTCTCTTACCTGCTGCCTCACCTGTGAGTCCATTGCCATCATAGAGAGTATCTTCTAAAAATAATTGATCTTGGAATAATGTTAAACTTTAGGAAAAGTTGCAAGAGTAATACACAGAACTACCATATCTCCTTCATGCAGATATCCCAATTGTTAATATTTTCACATATTTGTTCTCTCTTTCTCTCTCTGTACGCCTGCATAAATATCTAATATAAACACCCATTACCATTATTCTCTTTCTGAATAATTTGAAAGTAAGTTGTCAACGGTGATGCTCCATCAGCTGCTAAATGCATCAGTGCACATTTTCAAAAGGAATAATGCTACATAACCGCAACACAACATCCAAATCAGAAAGTGAGCATCAGTATAACAATACCACCCAATCCAGAGACCCTATTCAAATTTCACCAACTGTACCAACAATATCTATTTGCTTTCTGGAGCAAAGTTTGAGTCAGGATCATGGGTTACAGTTAGTTGTCCTATCTCTTTAGTCTCCTTCACTGTGGAAAGCTCAGCCCAGGGAAGCATTAGGGGAAGCGACAGGAAGGGATAAAGGAAGCACAATTGCACCTTTTTTGACTGTTACTGGATTCAAAGTGTTTTACTAAATTTATTGAGATGTTCACTTAAGGTTTTTGCAATCTATGTTGACAAGTTATGTCTCCATTTTTAAAAACAGAAATAGTCAAGAGAAAACAAAGGTTTATACTTGGTTGATACCTAAGAAAGCATCCCACATCCCACGTACATGAAGATCACTCACCTCATGAGGATTTTTGCATATAATGTTCTTTCTACCTCTTTTCTTCCCCCCAGCAAACTCCTACTCATCCTGCTCTCAGCTAAGTGAAGCTTTCCTCACTACTACCCAGGTCAGATCCTCTTTATAGGTACCTTGGACCTAAATCCTTTGCAGCAATTATTATAATTATATCCACCCCCTCTTTTTTAAAATTTACTTTTTAAATTATGGTAAAATCCACATAACATACAATTTATCATCTTAATCATTTTTAAATGTACAGTTCAGAAGTGTTGAGTACATTCACATTGTTGTGCAACCAATCTCCAGAATGCCTTTCATCTTGCAAAACATGAAAACAACTCCTCAGCCCCTGAAAACTGCTTTTCAACTGTTTGTATCTACGAATTTGACTACTCTAGGTATCAATTTCTCCACATCATCACCAATACTTTTTATTTTATTTTTTTCACGTTAGTTTTTTTTTTTAATAGCTGCCATCCTAATGGGTATAAGGTGGTATCTTATTGTGGTTTTGATTTGCATTTCCCTAATGATTAGTGATATTGAGAATTTTGTATATGTGCTTGCTGGCCAGTTGTGTATCTTCTTTGGAGAAATGTCCATTACATTCCTTTGCCTGCCCGTCTGTCTATCTATCTATCTATCTATCTATCTATCTATCTATCTATCTATCTATGACAAGGTCTCGCTCTGTTGCCCAGGCTAGAATGCAGCGGCACAATTACAGCTTACCACAGCCTCAAACTCCTGGCCTTGAGTGATTCTTCTGCCTCTTCCTCCCAAGTAGCTCTAACTACAGGTACACACCACAATACCTGACTAATTTTTAAGTTTTTTTTTTTTTTGTAGAGACAGGGTCTTACTTGTTGCTGAGACTGGTCTTGAATTCCTGGCCTCAAGTGATCCGCCCTCCTTGGCCTCTCAGAGTACTGGGATTACACGCATGAGCCACTGTGTTCAGCTTGCCCATTTATTGATTGGGTTGTGTTGTTATTGTTGAGTTGTAGGAGTTTTTCGTATGTTCTGGATACGAACCCCTTATCAGATAGATAATTTGCAAATATTTTCTGTCATTTTTTAGATTTCCTTTTCACTCTATTGATTGTGTCCTTTGATGGACAGTTTTAAATTTTGATGTAGCCTAATTTGACTATTTTTACTTTTGTTGCCTGTGTTTTCGGTGTCATATCCAATAAATCATTGCCAAATTCAATGTCAAGGAGTTTTCTCCCTGTATTTTCTTCTAAGAGTTTGATAATTTTAGCTTTTATGTTTAGGTCTTTGATCCATTTTCGAGTTGATTTTTGTATATGGTATTAGGTAAGGTCTGTCTTCATTCATTTGTATGTGGATATCCAATTTTTCCAGCATGGTTGAAAAGACTCTCCTTTCCCCATTAATGGTCTTGACAATCTTGTCAAAAATCATTTGACCATATATGTGAGAGGTTTTCTTCTAGGCTCTCTTGTGTATATGTGTGTCTTTTTGCCAGTACAATGCTGTTTTGATTACCATAGTTTTGTAATAAGTTTTGAAATCAGGAAGTGTGAGATCTTCAAATTTTTCCCTTTTGAAGACTGTGTTGGCTATTCAAGGTCCCTTGGGATTTCATATTAATTAAGATAGATTTTTCTATTTCTGCAAAAAACACCATTGGGATTTCCATAGGAAATGCATTAAGTCTGTAGATAATCTTGGATAGTATTGCTATTTTAACAATATTAAGTGTTTGAATTCATGAACATGAGATATCTATCCATTTATTTCATGTTTAATTTCTTTTAGTAATACTTTATAATTTTTAAGTATGTAAGTCTTTTGCTTCCTTGGTTAAGTTTATTCCCAAATATTTTATTCTTCTATTACTATTATAAATGGAATTGTTTTCTTAAATTTCCTTTTTGAATTGTTCATTTATTCCTCTTTTTTCAAGTGGAGTCATTTGTTCATTTTTTATCTTTTTCTCTGGGCCATAAGCTTCAGGATGGTAGAAACGGTGTCTGGTTTTGCTCAGAGCTAGACCCCAAGTTCTTTGTATAGCACTTGTCAGTGAGTATGTGCTCAATAAACACTTGTTAAATTTGTCTAATAGTATTAGCTTGGCTTAGTAGACACACTGTCTATTCTTATATGTGAACAAAGGGTATACTGATGCTGAACCATTTACCTTGACTATCTTTTCAGCCCTCCTCCTCCTTCTTAAAAAATGATACCTCAAGGCAGGGGAGCATCACACACCAGGGCTTGTCGAGGGGTAGGGGCCAAAGGGAGGGAGAACAGTGGGACAAATACCTAATGCATGCAGGGCTTAAAACCTAGATGATAGGTTTGATAGAGTTGATAGGTGCGGCAAACCACCAAAGCACGTGTGTACCTATGTAACAAACCTACACATTCTGCACATGTATCCCAGAACTTAAAGTAAAATAAAATTTAAAAAAAGATACCTAGTATTTATTGAGCATTTACAATGTACAAAGTGTCTATGCATGTGTTAATTTGTTTTTCACAATAACCCCATGAGGCAGACGTAGAATTGAGAGTTTGAGTTCTGGAGTCAGACTTTCTGAGTTTGAGTTATTTAATCTCTCTGTGCCTCAGAGTCCTATAATAAGGGATTTCTAAAATGCATACCTTTTTGGCTTGTCTTGAAGTTTAGTTAAGATATTGTATGTCAGATCCTTAGGACATAGTAAGTGCTTAGGGAATACTGATAATTATTAACTCAACTTTTCAAATGTGGAATCAAAGTTTAAAGAGGATAAGCTGCCCTCGATCACACTCAGGCGGTCTAGAACTTGTAAGTACTTAAGCCTTGCATTGAAGTGTACACCATTCTCTTCTATATCTGAGACCAGGTGAGGAAACTCACAAGGCCCTCAGAGATAAAATGTTTGGAGAATCTGCAAGAAATGGAACCCACAGGATGGCAGACCAGAGTGTGCAGGGTTGTCCTGATTTTGACAGCCCCTTTCATTCTTCAGAAACTCCTTGAAACTCCTAGCAGGGAAGTCAGGGGGTTCCGAGGGGCAATCTGACTCTACAAACTAGACGTTTTTGCTCAGTAGATCAAATTCTGTCTGTAGATCTGCCAGAAAGCCAGCATGGCTTAGGTCTAGGGGAGGATGGTGAAAGAGGGTTGGCTTCTGGCATTATTCTGGGCCAGAAGAGGAGCCTGGGGTCTGACTCACTCTCCATCTTCTTATGGACTTCACTATCAGCACAGGCATACACACCTTCTTCTTGGTCCTATTCTCAGTACTAGGACTTTGTGTAAATGGAAGGGGTCCTGCTTTTGAGAAAAGTCCAGGACCTTGTCCCAGAGTCCCAAGTGTAGGGGAAAGCATGACCATTCCAGTAGTCACATTAGCAGCAGGTTCGTGTAATGTCAATGGCTAACATGTGTTGAACACTCATATTCTTAGTGCTTTACCTGCAATATCTTATTTTATCTCTGGATGACCAACCCATTCCAGTTTGCCTAGAACTTTCCCAGCTTTAGCACTGAAAATCCCACATCTCAAGAAGCCCTTTAGTCTGGGGCAGTCTAGGAGGGTTGGTCACCCCAAGCACCCTGGGAAGTAGTAAACTTGGCAGAGAGGAGTGAAATGATTTTCTAATGACATACTCCTATCAAGTACCAGAGGCACGATTTGAACTCACGAATTCTGGCTCCAGGACCTGTTCTCATGACCAACATGCAAGGATGCCCAAGCCAGTATAAGCTGCCTCTGCTAGCAAATGTTTGGGTTTGGTCCAGATACCAAGTAGACGGCAAATATCACTGGTGGCTTTGGGGAAAATAGTAAATTGTACAATATGGATGTTCCCAAAATTAAAAATGGAAACTTGTACTTTGTTGCCGACAAAATGCCAAAGATTGCTTTCTAGACTTGACTGGCTAAGAGATTTGGTGTCTTGTTTGATTCTCATGTTAGTGGTGCCTTTAATTTTGGTGAGCATGAGATTGAGAAATATGGACCAGATTGGCATGGTGGATAGGTAGCTTCAAGGTGGAATGGTGCAAGGCAGGATTTTGGCTCTCCTTGAAGGGCTTTCATATCCTCCACTTACTCTATCATTTCTATGGAACCACTTAGCAGCCACCATATCTAGTCTTGGTTTGCTTCTTTTCTTCTACTTCCTGTGCAGTTCCTCTCTGCTGCATTTCTGTATCCTTTTCTACTCCTCGCTCCCACTCCCAGAAGCACTAACGTGGTAATGCTACTTCTAGTCCACAGTCAGACCAGAGGTGAGCAGTCTGGCACATGCCAGCTCGAGAAGATTGTAAACCTGTCAGCTACCAGGACAGGCCCAAGGAGGGAAGTAGGAGAAGCACAGAGCAGTAGGACAAGCGTGCTAGTCACGCAGGCAAACAACAACAACTTGGTGATTTGCTGGAGGTCAAAGAAATGATGGGGTTATTTGTACTTGGATCTTTTAATTTTGTTGTTTAATTAGATTGTTCTTCTGTTGCAAGAAGTAGAGACCTTTCCAAGGCACTATGAGAAATGGGTCAGGGGAGTAATTGTAAGGAAACATGGATTCAATTTGAAACTAGAATTTTAAAGCTATCAGGTTCGTCTCTGAAGGGCTGTGGGGTTCTGATTTTCTCTGAGTATCTCTGCTCCATTCCTTGAGCTTCTGATCAGCTTTTTCTGTTTACTTGGGGAGTCATGATGTGAATCTCAGCCCCATCCAGTGAGCATCTGGGTATGTCTCCTGGAGTAAATTGTCCATGGATCCATTGGATTGCTAGTCTCCATTTGCCAAGTCACAGAACCTCAGCTCTGCCTCGACTCAGTGGGGGATTGGGGAGATGGCTCTGTTAGCTTCTGTGGCTCTGCCATGGCTGTTCTGGCTGCCACTCCAGCCCTCGTTCATGTTTCTCGATAGCATGGCCCATGCTGCTCCACAGAGGTGCTGGCCATCCCTGACCTCTGATACACCCAGGACATCTGTTCACTCACTTGCAGGCATCTCCCTCCTAAGAAAATGACTTCTTCTGTTAGCCTTCTCTAATCTAGGTGATATGGGGGACGATGATTCCCATGGGAAGCGTGGGAAGCACAATAGAGGCACACTCTATTGTATCTATTCACACCTTACTAATTCAGAGTTTTGTGGGTTGGTGTGCTGTGTGCATGTATGTATGAGTTGTTTTGGTTGGATGACACCACTCCTCCCTAGGGACAGAGATAGTGAGGGAAAGTCTGGATTTCAGACAGAGCCTCAGACTGTATTCAAAGCCACTCTTCTCATCCCACACCCAAGCCCTTCTTCTTCTAGTCTACCCTATGGGATTTCTCCATTGTTTTGGGGGTTTGCCTTCCAGGGGTTAGTTGCTCCGTGCAATTTAGCCCCTGTCACTCTCCTTCTCTTCTTCCCTGGCCTGTCAAACAGACTTGCTAGTGCGTGCAAGCCCAGGAAAACTGAGGAATGTAGCTGGATTCTTTTTTTTTTTTTTTGAGACGGAGTCTTGCTCTGTCGCCCAGGCTGGAGTGCAGTGGCGCGATCTCGGCTCACTGCAAGCTCTGCCTCCCAGGTTCATGCCATTCTCCTCCCCAGTAGCTGGGACTACAGGTGCCCGTCACCACACCCAGCTAATTTTTTGTATTTTTAGTAGAGATGGGGTTTCACCATCTCCACCATGGTTAGCCAGGATGGTCTCGATCTCCTGACCTTGTGATCTGCCCGCCCCGGCCTCCCAAAGTGCTAGGATTACAGGCGTGAGCCACTGCACCCAGCCTGTAGCTGGATTCTTATTGCATGGCCCTTGCATATACTGTGAATGTACAGAAGATCTTTACGGCTTCTTCTACCTCACATACAAGCCAATTTGAGCATTGGCTTGGGATCCAGCCGAGATATCCCTTTACATCCATAATTTCTGTTTTCTAAAACTTTTAAAAACAAATATGTCCTTTAAATATCTGACTCCTCATGATCATTCTATGCCTGTCCTTTTAGCTTCAGCTCCTACTTTCTTATTTACTAGATTTTAGTTCAAACGCGTGTGAGAAAAAAATCTGATTGACTCCATTTATGATTTAACACAGGCCAGGCATGGATTGGCTGCCCAACCCTGGTCCAATCAACTTACCAGCTTGAGGTGGGTGGTGAGAGGGGAGGGGTGTCCCAAGGAACAAATCACGGTCACCCAGGCCTTCACCTTCAGCATATGCTGTGTGTAGGATACTCTTTCTTTACAGGCACTATTGATGGGTAAATACAATGACTGAGAACTCAAATACATTCGTACTTCAAGAATGAACTGTTTTCTAAAATATCAACATGGGGACCCTCCCCACATTAAAGTTTCCAACCGTAGTGTCCTTTCTTGTTTCATTTTAGGTATGAAAAGTGATATAGAGTAGGAGTGTTTGGGAGACATTTTGTGTTGTTGTCTATGTTTTTGTTGTTTAGATGGTTCCCATGTAGATTTCCACACTATCAGATTTCACCCAGATATGGAATGATTCACAGCTTAGAAGAATACTGCTGTGTCCTCTTCTGGTGCCTTTCATAATAAGACTTCAATTGCTTTTAAAACACTAACTAAATCTCATTAACATTATCTCCCACATGTTAATAGGAAAAACAGGTCTGCAGAACAGTGACATTTCATGATTAAAAATACATTTATTTAAATAGTTGAGTTGCCTCGATTTGAATATTGCCCACTGCTTCCATAATAGTAGCAGAAGTTTTTCACAGATGCTTTTTAATGGGTAACCCCTGCTATATCTCCACTAGCAGTATAAAACCTTGAATAATGTGCCTTGATTTGATATGTGCTAATTGCTTATCAGAAATTACTCAGTTGTAGCCTATCACTGCTGAAATTACTTCCAAGGAGAAAACTGGGCACTTTTGAAAGGTGCATTAATGCCACTAGGTCACTAGTGTCACAGTTAGTATTCTAAAACAGTAACTGTAATGGCCTGACAGAGCCAGTGCTCATCCAAAGACATTCTATATTCACTCAAAGAAGAAGGTACAAAGAGAATCTGGCCCCAAATGTGGAATCAATGCAATAAAAATCTCTTCAATCTATCATAAGTTTATTAAAAATCAGGAACAGCGGTTGCTGTTTCACAGCTGAAAGGATATACTCTATTGCGTCTATCCAAACCTTACTAATTCAGAGTTTTGTGCTGTGTGTATGTATGTGTAGTAGGAGTGTGTATGTGTATGTGTGTGTTTCAATGCTCCTGCTTTTGATCTCCAATAAATAAGGTTATGTTTTATATCCAACTCTGTGATATACTGGTGCCATATTTTGCCTTGAACAATTCTCAAAATGTTTAGATAATTCGTTCTATTTAGGATTGAAGTAATCCACTGGGAACCCGGGGTGGGCGCAGTTTGGTGACTGAGAGGGCAGAGGTAGTGGAGTAGTTATGCATGCTTCTCAAAGCTCTAGTGTGGTAGGGATGCGTGGAGTGGCCAGAGAGAAACCAGGACTGCTGCTCTCATGGAGGCCTGCCTGTGAGGTGGGAGGTAAGGAAACCTCAGTGGCCCCTCCCCTGGCTTGAGTGGAGGCCCAGGGCGGGGGTGGATAACAGTGGACAAGGAGTACCACAAGGGCAAGGAGCAGGTTTAGGGGAAATGAAACATTGACTCCCTGCGATGAGGACAGTGGGCTGGAATGTTTCACTTTTCCCTCTGAGCCACCATCCTTATAGTCACCATTTGCCTTGTGCGACTGCCAAGTCCAGGGGCCCTGACACTCTCTCAGCTTCATTTTCCTCTTTGCTGGTCTCATACTCAAGCTGGTACTCGCCATGTGAAGGGAAAGGTGGTCACCAGCAGCTCCAGGCTCCTTACTGTAGGTCCTTATGCTCCACACCTCTGGGGAGGGGCAACAACACTTCCTCTCCCAGGGTCCATATGCACACCTCTGATGGGCCTTTGTGTGTCCCTGCTGGATCACGGGCTTATGCCATGGACCTGCCATTAAGGAAAGAGAGAGAGAAACTATGGTTGGCACATTTCCATCTTAAGGGGCAGAAGGGTGTTGGGCAGACAAAAGGAGCCAATTTCCACTAGAGTTTCCTTCAGACACCTATTACAAACTGGGATGGGTCTGATTCTAAGATGAACAGTATTTTTGTGAAAAGCCTTCTTAAGGAGCAGCTCTTCATTTCTTTGGATAATCCAGGCACAGCCCCATATTCAATCTGCTCATGTCCAACCCAAGGGGATCCTACCATCCCCTTCTGCGTATTCTTTCCCACAATGTCATGCCACTTCTTTGGACAGTGCTCCTAAAATGAGCTGGTGTCTATGTGGCAGAGGATTTTGAATACTAGACATGGATATTTGCTCTTAATTTCTTCATCAATAAGGAAGCATTCATAGTTTTTGAGCATGGGGGTGATGACGAAGGGGATATTGCATTTGATATGCAGCAGGCAGTTGGAAATATGGGTCTGAAACTCAGAAGAGAGGTTCGAGCTGGAGAATAGCTGTGAATAGAGTGATAGCTGGAGTAATAGAAATACTGAGATTATATCCAAAAGACTATGGAGAAATAAGGGAAGAGTGAAGGGCACTCAGACACTCATTCTAGAAACCTAGGAGTCATCATTCGCTCCCTCCTCCCCTCACTGCCTTATATTCCATCTTTCAGCCATACCTGGTAATTCTACCCTCAAATTCCATTTATAGAACCTGTCCACTGCTATCCATCTCCATCCAAGTTGTAGACTTTCCTGCCCTTGCTACTGCAAGTGCAGTGGCTCCTAAACAGTCTCTGCTTCCACTCTTGCCTATGTCCAACCCATACTCACCTAGCAGTGAAAAGATTTTCCTATCATGTGAATGGTGTCATGTCACCCCTCTGTTCAAAGCCCCTGCAGGGCCTCACACTGAGGTTATGATAAAGCACAGGCATCATATCCTGGTCTGTGAGGCTTTGTGTAACCTGGCCCTTACCTCTACCTCTAACCTTCAGTCACTCTCCATTCATCACATCTAAATCACATGCAATGATTTGTTTCTCAAACACATCAAGTGCTCTACCAGTTCTGCTTTAAACTTCCTCATCAGCCCTAAGTCCGCCTCTTCTTCTTACCTTCCATCTCCCCAGCGCTGGTTTCTACTGCCCATTCCCTTAATCCTCTCAATAACACAGAGTGTTTTTAATGCCTGAGGAATCATCCTGCAAGCACAGACCCCCCTTTGGCCACCCTACCTTCCCACCCCAGCACTACAGCAAGGAGCTAAGCAGAGCAAGGTGGTTCCTGAGAAACCTTCCAAGAGGAGAGGGAAGCCCATGGCCATGAGGACCACAAAAATCACCATTCTTTCCCTTTTAAAATGTGTTCTAGTTTTAAAGAATGTAATACTAAAAATTTTGTTTATTTTAAAAAATAAGGTATAAAGAAGATTCTTTACTTGACAAAAGGATTCATCTTGAGGTTTCTTAAAATATTGATTTTTTTTCTAATATACTCAAAGCTTGTAATTTTATTTTCCACAATTCAATTCACACAAGTTTTCACAGGTACATTAACTGCAGAAAATAAAGCATGCTTGTATTATTCCTGTGTCGTAGATGGTAACATTGAGGCTCAAAAACTTGCTGAGAATGACAAGGACTATCAATAGCAGAGTCAAGGTTCAAAACTAGAAAACTGTTGGCAATAAATCTTTGCTCAACTCAAGGATTAATTCTATTTTCCTGATAATTTTCTCTTTAAGATATGGAGTAAACCCCAGCTATTCTTTTCCGATACCTGAAATGGACTTGAGTATAAACATGTTAATGATTTTTTGTATAACACCAGGTAGGGGATTCCCAGATACTGGTTATTTCATTCCTGAGAGTCTTCCTCAGCTGACTATGATGGCTGTGCTGGGCTGCCCGCACCAAGGCTATTTTTGATAATACATTTGTGTTTTATCCAATGACCAACCAGGCAGAGAGGCAACACTGGGACAGTTAACTTACATTTTAGTATAGTTGTGAAAAGTGAATAACAAGTTCTTTTTTTAAATAAAAAAGGAAATGAAATTAAAAACAAGACTTCAATTTAATCTAAGAGACTGGAAATGGCAAGCTTGCCCCTTGTGAATTTGGTTCCGGTTCACCGAGTCTCAACTATCAAAGCAGCAGGGTAAATGAAGGAGAGAGTATCACTCAATCTCTAAACTTGCATTTGTGGGTTTCATCTGGGTTCCATGTTACTGTAAAGAGTTTTTATGTTACCAGATTTCTGCTTAAATTAACAAAGCTTTTTGTAGATGTGGACCTATTTCATACTACTCAAACAGCATATGATTACCACAGAGGTAATTTATAGAGGGAAAATCCCAAATACTTAAGCATTTAGGTAAGTATATACAAGTAAAGTCAAGATCTAGATCCAAGCCCTGTGTAAACACAACTGCATCATATTTTGATTTTGGAGGGAAAATTAAAGCTAGTGCTTGCTCAAAGACACTTTCACATTAAGGCAGTCTAACTAGCTAGGCTGTTCTTTTCACCTTGTCTATCCTCCTGAGTACACTAGGACAAGGGTGATAAATCCTACTCAGGCAACTGTTGTAAAGGAAATTGAAGCCCCTGTAAATCCAGGGTTTATATTAACTACGAAGAGCTTAAGCATCAACAGTCAGTACCTACTTAGAAGCCTTTAAGCTACATGTACTGCATTATGTTCAAAAACTAGAGGGGAAAAACACCAAATCACATTCTTTCAGCATGTAGAAATCATTTTTGGTACTAAAAATGGGTTTAGTGCTACCATGGAAAAATAAAATGATTGTTTGACCAAAACATTCTATTTTGCCTTTAAGCAAACTTAAATAATTCCAAGTAGAGACATATTTTTTCTTCAAAGTATTTACACCTAATGGACAGAGCAGGAACAATAATTATTGTTATTTAAGCTAGACTGTGGATCGGCATTTCATATATATTATTTGCTTAATCTTCACAACTCCACATGGTAGGTTTTATTGTCTCCCTTTTACAGATGAATAGATTAGGGCTCAGATAGGTTAAATATGCCCAATATCATACAGCTAATAAGTGGCTAGTTCTATATTCAAATCCTGGCTTCTGTGATTTCACACTGTTTCTAGAAATAGAGTTCCAGTCTTGTTGTGAGAAAAATTACGTTACTTCATGCCCCAGGTCGGATCTTCATCTGTTAGTCTTCTTTCATTTTTCATTTTTATTTTTTTGAAATAGCGTCTTGCTTTGTCACCCAGACTTCAGTGCAGTGGTTCAATCTCAGCTTACTATAGCCTCTACCTCCCGGGTTCAAGTGCTTCTCCTGCCTCCGCTTTCCAAATAGCTGGGATTACAAGTGTGCACCATCATCCCCAACTCAGTTTTGTATTTTTAGTGGAGATGGAGTTTCACCATATTGGCCATGCTGGTCTCAAACTCCTGGCTTCAACTGATCCAACCTCCTCGCCTCCCAAAGTGCTGAGATTACAGGCGTGAGCCTCCATGCCTGGCCTGTTAGTCTTCTTTTATTTTATTTGTATTACACTTTAAGTTGTGGGATACATGTGCGGAACTGCAGGTTTGTTACATAGGTATACACGTGCCATGGTGGTTTGCTGCACCCATCAACCTGTCATCTACATTAGGTATTTCTCCTAATGCTATCCCTTCTCTAGCCCTCTACCCGCTGACAGGCCCCAGTGTGTGATATTCCCCTCCCTTAGTCTTCTTTTAAAAGGGGACTAATAATAATGGTCAACTCTGACATTTGACTTTACCCTAAAAATGGTCATATTGGATGGATACACCATCCTATAGACTTTGGGTTACACTTTACTCCAGCTTGGTCCTTTGCTCTCAGCTCACGTGGCCTCATTCATGTATTTCAGAAGCTGGTTCTATCCTGTTCCTTTTTTCCTCCCTTGTTTAGTTTTCTTACATACCACCTACAAAGATATAGCAGTTTTTGACAGGCATGGTGGCACTTTGGGAGGCTGAGGGGGGTGGATCAAGAGGGCAGGAGATCAATACCATCCTGGCTAACACAGTGTGAAACCCCGTCTCTACTAAAAATACAAAAAAATTAGCCGGGCATGGTGGCGGACTCCTGTAGTCCCAGCTACTCGGGAGGCAGAGGCAGGAAAATGGCATGAACCTGGGAGGCGGACCTTGCAGTGAGCTGAGATTGCGCCTCCAGCCTGGGCAACAGAGCAAGACTAAATCTCAAAAAAAAAAAAAAAAAAAAAAAGGATATAGCAGTTTTTCATCCATGAAAAGTTGCATGCATATGGGATAATAAATCTAATGAATTTTTAGGTAAACTTTTTACTAAAGTACAACATACTTATTATGAAGAGCACAAATTCACAGTTCGATGCATCTTCTCAAAGTGAGCACATCCATATAACCAGCACCTAGATCAACAAATTGAATATTACTGGCTGGGCATGGTGGCTCATGCCTGTAATCCCAGCACTTTGGGAGGCTGCGGTGGGTGGATCCCTTGAGGTCACGAGTTCAAGACCAGCCTGGCCAACATGGTGAAACCCCATCTCTACTAAAAATACAAAAAATAGCCAGGCCCTGTGGGGGTGCCTGTAATCCCAGCTACTGAGGTGGTTGAGGCAAGAGAATCATTTGAACCACTGCACACCAGCCTGGGCAACAGAGAAGACTCCATTTCAAAAAAAGAAAAAAAAAAAAAAAAGAATATTGCCAGTAAATCCAATGATATTTTCATTTTAATTTATTTTTGTTTTAGAGACAAGGTCTCTCTGTGTTACTCAGGCTGAAGCACAGCAGCACAATTATAGCTCATTGCAGCCTTCAACTCCTGCGCTCAAGCAATCCTCTCATCTCGGCTTCCCAAAATGGTGGGATTACAGGTATGAGCCAGTGCGCCTGGCCCCATTGATTTTTTACATGCTGAATGGGATATTCCTATTTCAAAGTTTATGTAAAGAATCTTTGCAAAGATAAGAACACATTTGAAATGTGTTTCGCTATGCCCCACTTTTTGTTTCATGTATTCTGGTTTTCATAGCTTGTGTCTTTTTTTTTTCTTAGAGCTGGGGTCTTGTTCTGTCACCCAGGCTGGAGGCAGTGGTGTGATCATAGCTCACTGCAGTGTTCAACTCCTGGGCTCAAGTGACTCTCCCACCTCAGCCTTCTGAGTAGCTAGAACTACAGGTGTGCACCACCATACCCAGTTAATTCTTAAATTTTTTTGTAGAGACAGGGTCTGGCTATGTTGCCTAGTCTGGTCAAAAACTCCTGGCCTCAAGCAATCTTCATGCTTCAGCCTCCCAAAGTGCTGGGATTACAGGCATGAGCCACCACACCTGTTTTATAGCTTGTGTTTTCTTACATCCATGGTGCATTTAAAGAGAACCTATCTTAAACAGTGTAAACACCAAGTTATAAAGGCATCTTCCACCCACACTGCTCATCAAAACAGCATTATACAATTTTCAGACCGCTTTTTCCTGTTTATTAAATTTAAAACTAGCTTTTTTGAATGAATGTCTTGTAAAGACATTTCCATTTTGAATTTTTAAAATTTGGTTATATTTAAGAAGCAACTCCTCTATGAGGACTTTTTTGTTTGCTTACCAGTGGGTTGGTGATTTTCACGGGAGAAGAAAGGTCCCAGCCAAAGCCTGATTGTTTCATTTTCTGATTTATCAACATATGGGACTTTTACTCCTGAATACGGAGTATTAAACTAATTTGCAAACTCTTTTACTTTTGTCCCCATGCTTTATTGTAGCTTTCATTCCACCAGTGGAAGATCTGCTGCTATTGTAGACAATAGAGAAAGCACTGCTGCTGTTAGAGAATGACGCGCAAGCCTCCAGTGCCATTGGAAGAGCATGAGTTTTCTCAGAGTCAGGCTCTACATGTGAAGGGAGTCTGTTATGTTTCAGTGATGAGTCATATAGGATGCTACAGATGGTGCAGAGTGATGCTTCAAAGATGTGAAAAAATACTAATGGATCCAAGACTGAAAATTAACATAACAAGGTGAGTGGGGTGAGTAGATGAGTCTGAGTAAAATATTGTAGGACAAAAACTGCCCCAACTTCTAATTGTACCACTTAGTGTTAGATGTACCCAATGGTTTATTTTATTAGGCAATACTTAAGTCTTCAAGACTTGCACAGATGTCTGGGTAACAGTCTATGATGGGGAATCTATAAAGTTGCAACCGAGGCATCTATTTTTGAAAAGCTCCCCTAGTGATTTTCATGCTCTCCGAAGTCTGAGAACTGCTGCAATATTGGGTCAGTACTCCTATATAACTATTGTGGGAAAGTAAAATTATAAGTCTGTGAATTTTAGAGTTCAAAAGAAATGTAGACTTAATTTCTTCATGGGAAGAGTCTGAGGCCCGTGAAGAAGTGATTTGGGCCCTGCCACCCAGTAACATAGCCATGAAGTTAGAGCTAGAAGAAAAGTGCTCTAATGGTCAGCTTTGCTTTTATTGCACAATTCAATACTCCCATCTTCCATCTCTAATTTAAAATCCAATTACATTGTGTCTAGTTATTTTTCTGTTTTCTACTATATTTTACACACAAAACAAAAATTTAGAAAATATGCATGCAGAGTAAGTAAGTTACTATTTTAATATGCTTCTTTGAAGTCTTTTTGTATTTTGTACATAGGTTATTTTTTACAGTTATTGTAATTTATATCTAACTTTGTGTCTTTGATTTTTTTTTTACTTATATTATGGTAACCTTGGTTTTATAGTAACAATAAGCTCTTACTAAAGGTAGTTTCATGTGGAAACTAAGTTATCAATGTTGTAAACGCTCAGTGGTTGCTAAGAGAAATTGATACTTTGTTCCCATAGGAACCATTGTTTTAAAATGAGAAATATGGAATCTCAAGCTTCAAAGGATAAAAACTTAGGTTTGGGATGGGAAATATCTTACCTTTCCTGGAAAAATGTGAAAATTACTATCCCCTGATTGGAACAGTATTGTTATGGGGTCGCAATCTTCTGAATGGGTGAAAATGTTCTAGGTGGCTGTTTTCTCTTTCTGCTTCCCTTGTGTTGATGGTGATGCATGGTGATGCGTGGAAGGAGAGTGAGGGAAGATGACTCCAACTCCCCTTGGCCTCTTAGAGCAGAGACATCAGTAAAGGCAAGCCCACACTTTCCATTTGATATGGTAGTTTGGTTTTCTTATTACAGAAGGGAACAAAGGGAAGGGATTTTTATACTAAGCTGCTCTGGAGCACTTAAGTACCAGCGTACATTTTCTGTCCAGGTATAGGCTGTTAACTTAAAGTTAATGATTTGAAATGAGTGAAAAAAATCTGCTTAGTTCTGATCAGAAACCAAGAATCAGAATGAGGTGGAATTGATAACAACTGTGGTTGTAAACGCAGTGGTTGTCAAACTGGCAAATAGTTGCTGGATGGGCAGTATTCCCTGAACCCCAGGTCAGGTAGCATGTTTCTATATTGCCCACAGCCAGCAGGATCAACTGCTTTCCCTTCCCTATCTGACTTCTTCTTTCCTCCACTGCTGTTCCCTGTGTTTTGCAAAAAACGACTTGAAACCTAGTCGCTGTCTCAGTCTGCTTTTGAGAGAACACAAACTCAGACACATACTGAGAAGTCCAAAGAAAGATTATGAAAATGAAATGTATTGAATGGTACTTCCAAAGGCATTGGAATTATCACCGGAGCAGGTGCGTAATCACCCAGTTGTGCGTTGATTCAGTTCATACTTGTGATGGATGCTATGTTGTGCTGCTGTCTCCCCAGGAATTAAGGACTTATTACCCCCAGCTGTTGGGAGTGCTGCTGGCAGACAGCCCTCAGCAGGCAGCGCTGCTTCAGGAGGAGCTTTGGCTGAGGAAAGCTGCTTCCCCCAAGGTCACCCCTCTTTCCCAGTATGGCCCCCATTCAAAGACAGATTCAAGCAGGACTAAAAAGGCCCAGCCCTCAACTCATTCAGACAGCTCTGAAGAGTCATCCATTTTCAGAACTTCTCCCTCTGCCCAGGCCTGCTCCTTTGCCTTGCTCATGTGGTGATCTCAGGAGTATTCCTGAAGGGACTTCTGGCATGCTAATCTCCAGCTCAGTTAGTTTCCCCATGAACCCAACCTGAGACAGTATGGATTGAGAACCTACTATGTGCTAGACACTATTTCAGGTGCTGAGGGAGAGAGTGGAGACCAAATAAGCTTTCTATGCATACGTTGTATTAGGAAGAAATTAACATTCTACAGCAAAGGTCAGCAAACTATTTTTCTGTAAGAGACAGATAGTACATTTTTAGGCTTTGTGGGAAATATGGTTCTCAGTTATAGCTACTTACATCTGCCACTTACACAAAAGTAGCCTCAGAAATATATAAATGAATGGATGTGGATGTGTTTCAATAAAACCTTATTTACAAAAATAACAGGCAGGTCAGATTTGGCCCTTGGGTTGTAATTTGCTGAATTCCATTCTAGAGGGGAGGAAACAAGGAAACAAATGATTAAACAAGAAAACATTAGATAGTGGTAAGTGCCATAAAAAAATAAGTTAGGGTGATATGATAACAAAACACTATTATTGATTTTTTCTTTTCTTTTTTTTTTTTTTGAGACAGTCTCACTCTATCACCAGGCTGGAGTGCAGTGGTGCAATCTCAGCTCACAGCAACCTCCACCTCCCGGGTTCAAGTGATTCTCATGCCTCAGCCTCCCAAGTAGCTGGGACTACAGGTGTGCACCATCACACCCGGCTAAGTTTTTGTATTTTTAGTAGAGATGGGGTTTCGCCATGTTGCCTAGGCTGGTCTCAAACTTCTGAGCTCAAAGTGATCCACCTACCTCGGCCTCCCAAAATGCTGAGATTACAAGTGTGACTCACCACACCTGGCCCTATTATTGATTTTTTAATTAAATTTTTTTCATAATATAGTCACATGATTCAAAAGGATTGAAAAAGTATTCATTTAGAAGTATATGTCCTGGTTCACTTTGACCCCCAATAGGATAATTTTATTTTTATACTTTTGTGTTTCTTTTCAATGTTTCTTAATGCAAGTATAAGCAATTATAAATATATATTCTTATCTACTCCCCCCCCCCCCTGTTTTCTGCAAAGATTAGCATACAGGATATCCTGTTCCACACCTTACAGTTACTCACTTAACATATTCTGGCAATCTTTCAATGTCAGTAGAGATCATCTCTACTTGTCTTTTTTTTATAGCTGAGTACATGTATACCTCTGAGATATTACAGGTTTGGTTCCAGGTCACCTCAGGAAAGTGAACATCACAGTAAAGCCAGTCACGTAAATTTGTTGGTTTTTCAGTTCATATAAAAGTTATGTTTATACTAAACTATAGTTTATTAAGTGTGCCATAACGTTGTAGCTTTAAAAATGTAGGTACCTTAAATTAAAAATACTTTATTGCTAAAAAATGCCAATAATCATCTGAGCCTTCAGTGAGTCACAATTTTTTTTGCTGGTGGAGGGCCTTGCCTCAATGTTCATGGCTGCTGACTCATCAGAGTGGTGGTTGCTGAAGGTTGGGATGGCTGTGGCAACTTCTTAAAATCAGAAAATAATTAATGTATCAATGGACTCTTTCTTTCATGAAAGATTTCACTGTAGCATGCAATGCTGTTTGACAGCATTATACCCACAATAAAACTTCTTTCAAAATTGTAGTCAATCCTCTCCAACCCTGCTGCTGCTTTGTCAAGTAAGTTTATATAATATTCTAACTGCTTTGTTGTCATTTCAACAACATTCACAGCATCTTCATCAGGAGTAGATTCCATCTCAAGAAACCACCTTCTTTACTCATCCATTCAAAGCAACTCCTCATCTGTTCAAGCTTTATCATGAGATTGCAGCAATTCTCTGACATCTTCAGGCTTCACTTCGAATTCTAGTTCTCTTGCTATGTCCATCACAACTGCAGTTACTTCTGCTACTTCAGTATTGAACCCCTCAGAGTCATTTATGAGGTTTGGAACCAACTTCTTCCAAACTCCCGTTAATGTTGATATTTTGACCTGCTCCCATGAATCACGAATGTTCTTAATGGCATCTAGAATGATGAATTCTTTCCGGAAGGTTTTCAATTTACTTTGCCACGATCCATTAGAGGAATCACTATCTATGGCAGCTATAGCTTTATGAAATGTATTTCTTAAATAAGAAGTCTTGAAAGTTGAAATTACTCTTTGGTTCATGGGCTGCAGAATAGATGTTGTGTCAGCAGGCATGAAAACAATGTTAATCTCTTTGTACATCTTCATCAGAACCCTTGAGTGACTAGGTGCATTGTCAATAGGTAGTAATATTTTGAAAGAAATTTTGTTTTCTGGGTAGTATGTTTCAATACTAGGGTTAAAATATTCAGTAAGCCATACTGTAAACAGATGTGCAGACGTGCTGTCATCCAGGCTTTGTTGTTCCATCTATAGAGGACAGGCAAAGTAGATTTAGCATCATTCTTAAAGGCCCTAGAATTTTTGAAATGGTAAATGAGCATTGGCTTTGACTTCAAGTCACCAGCTGCATTAAACTCTAACCAGAGTCAGCCTGTCCTTTTTTTCTTTTTTTTTATTTCTTTTGAGATGGAGTCTCTCTCTGTCGCCAGGCCGGAGTGCAGTGGTGCAATCTCGGCTCACTGCAACCTCTGCCTCTCAGGTTCGAGTGATTCTCCTGCCTCAGCTTCCTGAGTAACTGGGACTACAGGTGCATGCTACCACACCCAGCTAATTTTTGTATTTTTAGTAGAGTCAGGGTTTCACCATGCTGGCCAGAATGGTCTCAATCTCTTGATCTCATGATCCGCACACCTTGGCTTCCCAAAGTTCTGGGATTACGGGCTTGAGCCACAGCACCTGGCCCAACCTGTCCTTTTAAGCTTTGAATCCAGGCATTGACTTATCTTTTCTGGCTATGAAAGTCCTAGATGACATCTTCCAATAGAAGGCTGTTTTGTCTACATTGAGATTTTATTGTTTAATGTAGCCACTTTCATCTATGATCCTAGCTAAATCTGGATAATTTGCTGCAGCTTCTGCATCAGCACTTGCTGCTTCACTTTGCATTTTAAAAAATGGACTTATAATAATTGTACATATTTATGAGGTACATAGTGATGTTATCATATAATGTATAGTGATCATGTCAGTACCTTGTACTTTTATGTTATGGAGATGGCTTATTTCCTTAAACCTCATGAACCATCCTCTGCTAGCTTCAGACTTTTCTTTTGCAGCTTCTTCATCTCTCTCAGCCTTCACAGCATTGAAGAGAGTTAGGACCTTGCTCTGCATTAGGCTTTGGCTTAAAGGAACATTGTGACTGGTTTGATCTTCTACCTAGACCACTAAAAATTTTTCCATATCAGCAATAAGCCTGTTTTGTTTTCTTATAATTCATATGTTCACGGGAGTAGCATTTTGATTTCCTTCTGTAACTTTTACTTGCATTCACCACTTGGCTAATTGTTGGTGCAAGAGGCCTAGCTTTCCGCCTGTCTTGGCTTTTGAGATGCAATTCTTCCTTTTACTTTAATGCTTCTTAATTAGGCTAATTTCAATATTGTTGTGTCTCAGAGAATAAGGAGGCCTGAGAAGAGAGAGAGAGACGAGAATGACCAGTGAGTAGAGTAGTCAGAACATAGACATTCATCGATGAAATTTGCTACCTAAATGTGTGCAGTTTGTGGCACCACAAAACAATTCTAATAGTAACATCAAAGGTCACTGATCACAGATCACCACAACAGATGTCATAATAATGAAAAAGTTTGAAATATTGTGAAAATTACCAAAATGTGACACAGAGAAACAAAGGGAGCACACACTGTTGGAAAAATAGTGCCAATAGACTTCAGGGTTGCCGTGAACCTTCAATTTGTAAAAAGTACAATATTTGTGAAGTGAAGTGCAATAAAATGAGGAATGCCTATACTATTCCCAATATATGTATTATAGTTTATTTTGTCAATTCTTTATTGTATTCGTCGGAGTTTTCCAGAGAAATAGAACCAATTGGATAAATACATAGATTATTCAATATATATTTGATCATCAGAAAACCCTAAATCTGAAATTAAAAATGCTCCAAAATCCAAAACTTTGAAAACCGACATGACACTCAAAGGAAATGCTCACTGGAGCATTCCAGATTTTGGATTTTTGGATTTCGGATGCTCAACCAGCATGTATAATGCAAATATTCCAGAATCTGTAATAGTCAAAGTTATGAAACATTTCTGGTCTCAAACATTTCAGATAAGGGATACATAACCTGTATATAGAAAGAGATGTATTATAAGGAATTGGTTCACATGATTATGGAGGCTGACCAGGCCCAAAGTCTGTTGAGCAAATCTGCAACGTGGAGACCTATGAGAGTTGAGTGTAGTTCCAATCTGGAGGCTAACAAGTTCAAGATCCAGGAAGAGCCAATATTTTAGTTCAAATGTGAAAGCAGGAAAAATGCCAATGTCCCAGTTTGAAGGTCATCAGGCATGAGGATTTCTTTCTTACTTGGGGGACAGTTAACCTTTTTGTTCTATGTAAGCCTTCAACTGGTTGGATGAGGCCCACCAACATAAGGGCAGGTGGGCAGTCTGCTTTACGTAGCCTATCAATTTAAGTGTTAATCTCACCCCAAAACACTTTCACAGTAACACCCAGAACAGTTTTTGTCCAAATATCTGCACACTCTGTGACTCAGTCAACACATAAAATTAACTTTTATACTTATTAATGGGCACTTGAGTAGTTTTCAAACTTTTGCTATTACAAATAATACTGCAATGAATAACCTAACCTTGTTTGTTTGTTTTTTGAGACAGGATCTCACTCCCATCACCCAGGTTGGAGTGCAATGCTGAGATCCTGGCTTACTGCAGCCTTGACATCCCAGGCTCAGGTGATTGAGTCTCCTACCTCAGCCTCCTGAGTAGTTGAGACTATAGGTGTGTGTCACCGCACCTGGCTAATTTTTTGCATTTTTAGTAGAGATGGGGTTTCATCATGTTGCCCAGGCTGGTCTCAAACTCCTGGGCCCAAGTGATCTGCCCACCTCAGCCTCCAAAAATGCTGGGATTACAGATGTGAGCCACCACACCCATCCCTGCAACGAATAACGTAGTGCATACATCATATCATAAGTGTGTAGGTGTGTCCATCTGGAGAATTAATTCCCAGACATGGGATTACTGGGTCATAGCAAATAACTTTGATAGAGATTATCCTATTGCCAACCGTGAGACTGATTCTAATTTGAAGTCCTGCCAGCATATGTAAGTGGTTATTTCCCCATAGCCCTGTTAACAACTGGCATTAATCAAACTTTGGGGATTTTTTTGCCAACATGATAGGTGAGAACTGGTGTCATCATGTAGCTTTCATTTGAATTGCTCTTTATAGGAATAAGTTTGCACGCCTTTTCACGTGGTTGAGGACCGTTTGCATTTCTTCGTGAATTTTCGTTTCTTTTTTCTTTTTTTTTTTGAGACAGAGTTTTGCTCTTGTGCTCTTGTTGCCCAGGCTGGAGTGCAATGGCGCGATCTCAGCTCACTGCAAGTTCTGCCTCCCAGGTTCAAGCGATTCTCCTGCCTCAGCCTCTTGAGTAGCTGGGATTACAGGTGCCCACCACCGTGCCCAGCTAATTTTTTTGCATTTTTAGTGGAGATGGGGTTTCACCATGTTGGTCAGGCTGGTCTTGAACTCCTGACCTCAGGTAATCTGGCTACCTTGGCCTCCCAAAGTGCTGGGATTAGAGGCATGAGCCACTGCGCCCAGCCCGCAAATTTTCTATTCACATTCCTTGCCCAGTTTCTTTGGGTTATTGGACTTTTCTCAATTTCTAAGACTCTAATCATGAAGCACCTCAGCCCTTTGTGATATAGGTTGCAAACATTTTCTGAGTTTGTCATTTGTATTCTGTGCTTATGTTGCTTTTTTATGATTTGTATCAACCTTTTCTGTCACGGTTATTGAACCTTGAGCTACAATCAGAAAGGCCTTTGAGCGACACTCAGACAGGTGCTCCAGGGAGATCAGCACACCCCAAGTTCTTGCTTGTGCACTGGAGAAACATTTGTGGTAGAGAAGCTAACCCCACTGAGGCAGTGCCAGTGGGAAACCAGATGTGCACAGCTGAACCCAAATGAGAAAGGAAGCTAAAAACAGATTTTTGACCCACTGTAAGCATTAAAAGTGAGGTAAAACAAATGATATTTAAAAAATCACATATGATGAAGGTAATTATATTGATTCTGGACTTGAGACATATAAATTCTTTGAGCAAAAAAGTTACGGTTTGTTGTAATTCCTCCATCTGAACAGGAATGCACAGATTTAATATAGGTTTTGATAAATACAACTTGACTAATTTAAAATTGATTTCAAAATCTTGCTGTTTCATCTTCATAAATTGAAAAGTAGGTTTGCTTATACTGGTAGCCCTTTATGGTACTTGAATAGTGGTCTGACTACTTTTAGAAATGAATAATGGATTAAAAGTACACTTTGCAGCCTACATTAGTTACTTTTGTAATGCAAAATAGAAGCATGATAATGTACTATTCAGCATGCTTTAATATGATTTATACATACACTACACAGCACAAGTAATTCATTATGCCCTTCACAGTACATTTCCTGGGTACAGAAGCTCATGTTTACCAGTATTTCATCTCATAATCAGGATGTCTAATGGAGGGGGCCTGGGAGCATAAGTGATGATTCCACACTCCACTTGCCCCTGACTCATTCAATGACCTCAGGGAAGTATTTTTCTGGATCTGGGGTTGGGTAAAAGTAAAAGTGAGTGTATAACACTTTATAGACCCAACGTAGAAGCTGGGGCTGTAGACCTTAGGATGTAAACAGCTTTGAAGTCTGGAGTTAAAAACAACCTTCACAGTTTACTATTCTTATTCCAAGGAATTATCCTACTTTGGAAATAACACTCTATGATGGTCATTCATAAAAGGCAATAGTTCATTTCAGTGCATTTGGGAAGAAATCTGCTACTGCTTGATCAACAGCACCTTGTCACATACTGTATTTTTCTATTTGTAAAGTGTGGATTTACTGGAAAGCAGAGGTGATAGCCTTTGAAGTTAGCTGCCTTTAAAGCCAATTTCATTCAATTTTTAGAATAAGCATGCATAGACTTCACTGAAGCTTTGAGTTGGAAGTAAGAAAGTAGTTATAGGATGTAGACCTCCCCTAAGATTTGTGGAGCCCAGGGCAAGAGTACAAATGTAGGCCTACATACCATATGTTTAAATATTTAAATGGTATAGATCAAGCTAACAGACTGTTAAATAAAATATGTTCTATCCTCTTACCTTGACAAATATATCTTCATAATGACCTGGAAGGCCAGGTTTGAATTTTAGGTTTCTCTGAAGGTCCTGGAAAATTTTAAAATCACATTTCTCTCTTCTGTTTGTCAGGTGTCAGTATGATAGTGACCAGTATTGGTCTGTAGACCAGAATTTGAACACACACAGCCTTGAGGTATGTTTCAAACTTTGTATTTATTTATTATATGAAAATCATGTTTCTTTTTTTTATAATGTTGACTGTCTCTATGAAAATGAAAGCATTAGAATAACTGAAACTTCTAAAATAGTGAGACTTGTACCTGTGATAAATGCTTTGACACAGTTTGATTCCCTTGACAATCTTATTTGACCTGGTCTATTTAAATTCTGTTGGAAACATAATTTTCACATCAAACTTCTTTTTTTTTTTTTTTTTTTTGAGATGGAGCCTCGCTCTGTCACCCAGGCTGGAGTGCAGTGGCGCAGTCTCGGCTCACTGCAAGCTCCGCCTCCCGGGTTCAAGCAATTCTCCTGCCCCAGCCTCCTGAGTAGCTGAGACTACAGGCGCCCGCTACCGCGCCTGGCTAATTTTTTTGTATTTTTAGTAGAGACGGGCTTTCACTGTGCTAGCCAGGATGGTCTCGATCTCCTGACCTCGTGATCCGCCTGCCTCGGCCTCCCAAAGTGCTGGGATTACAAGCGTGAGCCACCGACACCCGGGCCGACATCAAACTTCTATTGTAAATTGTAGGATATGTAAAATGTGCAAGTTTTGTGCACAAACTTTTTTTTTTTTTTGCCTGACACACAAATTGTTATTTTGAATTCAAAGTAATCTTATTGGTCAAACAGATCTAATAATGGGGATGATATAATAGAAAAATTTATATCTTAGAGAATGCACCTTAAGCAGTTTATTTTATAGCTGATATTTTTATTTTTGCTTGGGTATACAATTCTTATTCCTCAAGACTCCACTTTCTTTGTTAAAATGTAAAATGCATATTGGGCAAATGCTCCAGGGCAATTTGCATAAAAAGTGATGACAAAGAGCAATTAGTACTTCATTATTATGCAGTGAAATGCTACTTTGCTCAAAAGTGACTGTAGTTTTCCCCCCCAGCCCCCTTGTAAATCTGGTACAGCATTGTTCTAAAAATAGTACTTAACAAACCTCTGTTTGTAAATCAGTCTTTGACTTTCCACTATCTGTCCTGGCGGGAAGAAATCCAAGCACTAAATAAAGTTATTTACCCTAGATCTTCATAATGAAAAACAAGCACCAGAATTCTGTTAGATAAGACAAGTCAGAAGATTTTAATGTCTCATCAAATTAGATCCATATCTTATTTTACCCCCTTGGGATTATCAGCTTTGAAAGCAGACACCATCACACACTGAGAGCAAGATCCCCCTCCTCCCAGTACACATACTCTCTCACACACACACTCGGAGGGTCACGCCACATGCAACTACACTGCAGAGAACAAACAGTCCCCAGGTATCTTTAGTTAGGAAGGCTTGGTTTTTGAGTACAGATTTCATTACCATGAAATTCCTTTAGGGCGAAAAAGAATTGAATCAAAGAAGCTATGCAGGGAGACAGACTTTGTGAATCTTTGTCCCATCACTTGTGTTATTAGGTGCTCCTCTCTCTTTAATTTGTCAGAAAATGCACATTTTTGGCTTCTTGTTTTGTTTTTGCTTTTGTTTTAAATTTATCTTGTTGGCTGGGCGTGGTAGTTCATGCCTGTAATCCCAGCACTTTGGGAGGCCAAGGTGGGTGGATCACCTGAGGTCAGGAGTTTGACACCAGCCTGACCAATATGGTGAAACCCCACCTCTACTACAAATACAAAAATTAGCCGGGCATGTTGGCACATACCTGTAGTCCCAGCTACTCAGGAGGCTGACACAGAAGAATTGCTTGAACCTGGGAGGTAGAGAAGGTTGCACTGAGCCGAGATCGCGTACTGCACTCCAGCCTGGGTGACAGAGCCAGACTCCGTCCCAAAATATGTGTGTGTGTGTGTGTGTGTGTGTGTGTGTGAGAGAGAGAGAGAGAGAGAGAGAGAGAAAGAGAGAGAGAAAGAGACATAACCAAGTAATTGGATACTGGCAGGATGAAAAGGAAAACATGAGAAACTACCAAACCTTTGGAAATAACCCCATGAGGCTGGGGACAGACATGGATTCTACTATTTTTCTTTGGAAGTTGCAGAGCAGGCTTGGTAGGGAGGAGGAGGAGGATGGGGTGAAGGTGGGTGCTAGGTAAACCCTGCCTTATTTTTGGTGCCCCTCCACCCAACCCTCTGTGGGCCAAGCCACATCAGTGCAATTCCTGCAGCCACATCTTTGGCTGGCATGGCTCCAAGATGGCTGACCTAAACCAGTTTTGCTGACATCCTGAGGGGTCTTTCATTTATAGGGGGCTGGGTCAGTTCAAGGGGTTTGTAGCATCTGCAATTAAGTCACAGCTCTGAAAAATAAGGATCAGGGATAGATCATTAAGCACATTGCTTTATAATCACAAGTAACTTGCACAGCTGAATGTTCTTCATCCGGCCCAGGTTTAATTTACTTTCTCTTCTGTTCTTTCCTCCTCAGGCCACCAGTGAAAAGAATGTAAGGTCATATAGCCCATACCATTTCAGGGAGGCATTGTCTAATCTGGAGGTAATATATGATCATTTTACACACCACCACAGATTCATTATTCATACAATTTTCCATTAATTTTTAATGCATCCGAGTTCCTACTTATTTAACATACAATGCAGTTGGCCAGACGTCTTCATAAAGCTATGAAAAGTCGTTCTGAAATACTCTTCCATAGCATCCTAATCTACTAACCAGTTGATGAGGCAGTATTGCTCTTTAACAATGGGTGGGACTCCTGCTTTGGGCCCCCATACCTCAGGGACCCCCATGATTTGAATGGCTTTGCTTGAAGCCTGGCCTACAGTATTATTTGGGTGGAGTGTCCAAGTCAGATCCCATTTCTCTCCTTCAGAGCACTATCCTACTCTCTAGCCATCTGGGAAGGTTGACCAGATGTCCAGAGAAGCTCTGAACTGCATACCTGTGAGATTATCTTAGGGCCAAGCTGGAGCCTGGTTCAAGAGAGCAGTCTGGTGAACATATGTTCCCACTGACACTGACCAACAGGTTACTTCTTTTGTTAGACTGCATGCCATTGGACCTCTAGAATGGTTCCCACAGGTTGATTTTCGGTAACTTATTTATGAGGGGTGAAGAAGACAAGAATTTTTACACGCACTGAATGGGCAATAAACGAATACCTATTATTCTAAATTTTTACCAGTAAATCACTATACCTCACACAAACTCATTTTCTAATCAAATCATGTATATAGACACAGCCTTGTAAAATATATTTGCCTAGGGATTGTACTTTCTGGGGCTAGCCTTTCCCTGGGGAACCACTATAGGTTCTGGAACTGGGGCTGATGTCGACTAGTTAGAGAGGGAACACTGGAAATGAGGAAAAGCAGATAGAGAAATTTATGGCACTAATGGGGCTAAGGAGGAGTCAGTGTGGCAAAGTGAAATTACTCTAAGTTGAAAATCATGGGATCTGGAGTCCTGGAACTACCACTACCCAGCTCTATGTTCTTTTTTTTTTTTTTTTTCACTACCCAGCTCTATGTTCTTTTTTTTTTTTTTTTTTTTGAGACGGAGTCTTGCTCTGTTGCCCCGGCTGGAGTGCAGTGGCCCGATCTCAGCTCACTGCAAGCTCCGCCTCCCGGGTTTATGCATTCTCCTGCCTCAGCCTCCCAGGTAGCTGGGACTACAGGCGCCCGCCACCTCGCCCGGCTATACCCAGCTCTATGTTCTTGATCAAGTTTTTTTGTTTTGTTTTGTTTTGTTTTTGAGAAAGGGCTCTTGTGCTTTTGCTGGGCTGGAGTGCAGTGGCACCAACACAGCTCACTGAAGCCTCGACCTCCCGGGCTCAAGCAATCCTTCCATCTTAGCCTCCTGAGTAGCTGAGATCACAGGTGCATGCCACCACACCCAGGTAATTAAAAAAAAAATTTTTTTTGAGGCAGTGATCTCATCATGTTGCCGAGGCTGATCTTGAACCCCTGGGCTAAAGGAATCTTCCCATCTCAGCCTCTCAAAGTACTGGGATTACAGGCATGAGCCACCATGCCCAGCCTTGATCAAATCTCTTAATCTCTCCTGTCTCAGTTTATTCATCTATAAAATGAGGGAGTTCAATATAATTGTCTTAGTGGTTCTCAAACCTGACTTTGCAGCAGAAGACATAGAGAAATTATTTTAAAAAAATTACTTCCTATATTATTCCATTCTCACACTGCCATGAAGAACTTAAGACTGAGTAAATTATAAATAAAGGATGTTTAATTGACTCACAGTTCTGCAGGGCTGGGGAAGCCTCGGGAAACTTACAATCATGGTGGATAGGGAAACAAACACATCTTTCTTCACATGGCAGCAGGAAGGAGAAGAATGAGAGTTGAAAGAAGGAGGAAGCCCCTTATAAAACCATCAGATCTTGTGAGAACTCACTCACTCTCATGAGGATAGCATGAGGGAAATTACCTCCATGATTCAATTACCTCCCACTAGGTTCCTACCACTACACATGGAGATTAAGAGAATTACCATTCAAGATGAGATTTGGGTGGAGACACAGCCAAACCATATCATTCTACCCCTGGCCCCTCCCAAATCTCATGTCCTCACATTTCAAAACACAATCATGCCTTTCCAACAGTCCTTCAAAGTCTTAGCTCATTCCAGCATTAACCCAAAGTCCAAGTCCAAAGTCTCATCTGAGACAAGGCAAGTTCCTTCTGCCTATGAGCCTGTAAAATCAAAAGCAAGTTAGTGACTTTCTAGATACAATGGGGGTACAGATATTGGGTAAATGTACCAATTCTAAATGGGAGAAATTGGCCCAAACAAAGGAGATACAGGCCCCATGCAAGTACAAAATCCAATAGAGCAGTCATTAAACTCAAAGTTCCAAAATTATCTCCTTTGACTCCATGTCTCACATCCAGGGCATGCTGATGCAAGAGCATCATGGCCTTGGACAGTTTCATCGTTGTGGCTTACACACTCCCCTGGCTGCTTTGATGGCTGGCGTTAGGTGTCTGTGGCTTTTCCATCAGCATGGCACAAACTGTCAGTGGATCTACCATTCTGGGGTCTGGAGGATGGTGGCCCTCTTCTCACAGCTTCACTAGACAGTGCCCCAGTGGGGACTCTGTGTGGGGTCTCCAACCCCACATTTCCCTTCCACACTGCCCTAGCAGAGGTTCTCCATGAGGGTTCCACCCTTGTAGCACACCTCTGCCTGGACATCCAGGCATTTCCATACATCCTCTGAAATCTGGGTGAAGGTTCCCAAACCTCAATTCTTGACTTCTGTGTACCCTCAGGCTCAACATCATGTGGAAGCCACCAAGGTTCAGTCCTCACGCAACTATTTGTTATTCACATTCTCCAGATGCGAAAACTGAATCAGAGAAAGACTAAATACCTAGCTGAGATTCAATGCTAATGTTTTTGGTAAATTGCGTAGAGGAGCTGGAAAAGTGGGAAGAATCACAGGTATTTCCATGTTTTTGAGGCTGGAAGACAGAGAAAACAATTTGGATGGTCTTGTGGTTTGTTTCCTTGCTTTGTTTTGTTTTGTTTTTTCATTATTTATGGTATTGAGGGCCTTGGGGATGACAAGTGTCTAATTAACTATGATAGTGAGTCCCCTAAGTAGAAATGTCCTGGAAAGACTTGAAAATACTTTCCTGAAGATCAGATGACAGGTTTGGCTAGGAATTTTGAATATGGGAACCATCAGGGAGATAAAAGACGCAGTTATGAGACTGCCAGAGCCTCCTAACCTCCAGGATAGAGTGTGCAGACTTTCTTAAGAGAACGAGCTTGGGAGGGCACGCTCCATGGGCGAGACTCCAGCATCAACTCAGCAACTAAAATTCCCAGCCACTTTTGAAGAGCTGTTCTATTATATAGTTTGGTCAGCAGCTCAGCTCTGTATTTTCATCTACCAGAATGTTCAGATCAATACTCTCAGTCCGCATGATTTACTGAACCTGAATTTCTCTAACTGCTCCATTAACTCTTTGGAAAGATTTCTCCCTCTGTTAGCACTGGATCATGATTTTCCATAAAATTTGCCCTTGAGAGAGCAATTCTCTCATCATTCTCACTAAGGAAATTGTCTTACTTTTTTTCCCCCAACCTCTCCATCATTCCTCATTTCCTTATGAGCTCTATTTCATGAACCTGCATTTTACCTGCTAATTAGTGTTTTTGAATAAATACTTGCTACTGAGTTTGGAATCTGTGAGGTTTTTGCTCAGGCCAGTTTGTGAGTTGCTAATTCTTTATGTCAGTTAATGTTTTCCCAGCTTGGTTATTAAATTTAAGATCTTATTATTCCCCTGTTCATGCAGTAAAGGCATCTTGGCACTGAAGTCTAGTGCCGTGGCCCCAGTCCCTGCATGCGCAGTCCTATGCTTATGTTCAGGATGATGATCCCCTACATGTTGGGCATAGAGGGGCCCAGTGGCCAGACAGCCAATTCTCAAAGGTGAATTCACTCACAATGCATCCTTTGTTTTAGGGGATGTTTTGTTCCGCTGATCTTCAGCTTCAGCATCATGAAAAAGCATTTGTCAAGCCCCTAATTGCCCAGAGTGCTGCACTAAGCACTCCATAAAGAGAGTTTCACAGCCACAGCACAGCTGAGCATGACAGAGACAGGCCTGGGTGTGGGAGAAAACTGCTATTGCTATTACCCTCGTCCACACAGTCCTGCAATTTAACAGAAAAATGATGTCTTCCAGGTATTCTCAGTGATACTGAGATGCTTGAGTTGGGGGTGGGGCACATGAAAGCAGCAGGACGCGCAGCAGTGGTGCTGGTCTAGACAGACACCCCCACCCCATCTCAGAGAAGAGGAAAGGGAGGTGTGGTGGTTCATTTTATGTGTCAACTTGACTGAGCCACAGGATGTCCAGAGAGCCGGTAAAACATTATTTCTGGGAGTGTCTGTAAGGGTGTATAAAGAAGATATTAGCATTTCCATTTGTGAACTGAGTAAAGCAGATGACCTCATCACTGCTGGTGGGCATCATCCAATTTTATGAGCCTCTGAATAGAACAAAAGGCAGAGGAATGGTGGCAAATTTTTCTCTTTTTGAGCTGTGACATCCGTCTCCTCCTGCCCTCAGTTATCAGTGCTAGTTCTCAGGCCTTCAGACTCAGACCAGGACTGTGGCACTTCTCTCCCTCCATAATTATGTGAACCAATTCCCATAATAAAATCTCTATCTACACACACACACACACACGCAGGTACACACACACACACTATTGGTTCTGTTTCTCTGGAGAACCCTAATACAAATTTTAGTACCAAGAATGTTTCTAAAGGGACAGACTTTTAAGAATGAGTTTTCTGAATTGGTTCTGTGGTTTCTGGAATTGGCTGTCGAATCTGATTACATTTAAAGATACAAATATTTTAATGTATCTATTTCCAGTAGTATAGTGAGCACTGGCCAGGCATGGTGGCTCATGCCTGTAATCCCAGCACTTTGGGAGGCTGAAGCAGGTGGATCACCAGAGGTTAGGAGTTCGAGACCAGCCTGGCTAACATAGTCAAACCTTGTCTTTACTAAAAATACAAAAATTAGCTGAGTGTGGTGGTGGGTGCCTGTAG
This sequence comes from Piliocolobus tephrosceles, assembly GCF_002776525.5. NCBI lineage: Eukaryota > Metazoa > Chordata > Mammalia > Primates > Cercopithecidae > Piliocolobus > Piliocolobus tephrosceles. Next base: position 81,977,565 of record NC_045438.1, on the reverse strand, counting down.
TCCCAGCTACTTGGGAGGCTGAGGCATGAGAATTGCTTGAACCTGGGAGGTGGAGGTTGCAGTGAGCTGAGATGGCACCATTGCACTCCAGCCCTCCAGCCTGGGTGACAGAGCAAGACTCTGTCTAAGAAAAGAAGAGAAAAAGAAAAAGTGAGCACTGATAATCCATGGCATGTGAACTGTTTAGAGAGGTAAATAAAATATCTGCATTGGATACTCCTAATCAACCACTCCTAATCAATGTTAAGAAGCCAGGAACTGTGTGACTCTGTATATTATATTTTTGAACATGTTTTGAAAATTAGAGAATATAATGATGTTGGGTGGTTGCTCCCAGTGTCACTGCACAAAGTGGTGAAAGAAAAGAAAAAATGAGCTTAGGGGTTTGAATTTTCAGCCGAAGCGCTGCGTAAATGACCTAAGAGCTTCCAGGTGTGCCCTGAAGGAGACTCTTACCTCCTATAGCTGTAGGGCTGAAATGGCTGAAAATCAAATGCAGAAACTCATCCTGTGATTGGCTGAGCTACAATGCAAGTGGAACTCCCAGTCTCATAGGATGTCCACTGTTAAAGTGAAGACATTGATTAGGGAAAAAAATAGGACCCTGTGGGTTGATTGGGGGTGTGTAGGAAGACTCAGATGAAGCTAAGGACATTGAACCCCTAATTCTGATGAGTCTTTGCTAGAAGTCAGCCCACCCCAAGTAGAATTGATTCCTACCTTCAGCCAAAACTACTGACTGTGGACATACAGAATGCCTTATCCACCATCGTGGTATTCTACACAACATTGCTTCCTATGAAGGAACTGTCTTTATGGTGAAAGAAATGTGGCAATAGGCTCATGCTTATGGAATTCACTGGCCTTAAAACATTCCCTACCATTCTGAAACAGCTGGCCTGATAGAATAGTGAAATGGCATTTTAAAGACTCAATTTCAGCACCAGATAGGTGGCAATACCTTGTAGGTTGGGAGCAAGATTCTCCAGAAGGCTAATATGCTCTAAATTGGTGTCAATATGTGATGCTGTTTTTCTAATAGTCAGGATTCATAGTTTCAGGAATCAAGAGGGTAGAAATGGGAGTGACACCACTCATTATTACCCCTAGAAACCCACTAGCAAAAATCTTCCTTCCTATTCTTGAGACATTATGTTCTGCTACCCTAGTGCTCTTAGTTCCAGAGGGAGGAATGCTTCTGGCAGGAGATTCAACAATGATTCTATTGAAGTGGAAGTTAAGACTCCACCTGGCCACTTTGGGCTCCTCCATGCCTCTGAGTCAACAGGCAAAAAAAAAAAAAAAAAAAAAAAAAGGAGTTATGGTGTTGTTGGGGTGATCGATCCTGACTACCAAGTGGGGGAAATGTTCCTAGTGCTCCACCACAGAAGTATGGAAGAGTATGTCTGGAACACAGCAGATCCCCTAGGGTGTCTCTTGTTATTACCATGGCCTGTGATTACATTCAGTAGAAAATGAAAACAACCAAATCCAGGCAAGAACATTCATAGTCCAGATCTTTCAGAAATGAAGGTTTGGGTCATTCCACCGGTTAAAGAACCATGACCAGCTACAGTTCTTGCTTATGGCAAAGGGAATACAGAATGCATACTAGAAGAAAGTAGTTATAAATACCAGCTGCAACCACATGAACAGTTATAGAAATGAGGCATATAATTGTCATGGATATTACCTCCTTATTTTGTTATAAATACATTTGTGTGTATATATACATATAATAAGCAAATATCTTTGTTTTCTTTCCTCTTATTTCCTTATCACACAACATAAAATGACTTTATACCAGTGAATATTTAAGTATTGTTAATTTTACATCATGGTATTTAAGTTACAGGATATCAAGAGAGGAGTAAACATCACTCAAGGATTTTACCTCCTCTTCTGGGGAAGGGATTAGTGCATTTTTGGTTGCATGCAGGACAGTTGTATCATGTTAGGTGGAGTTATTACTTTGTTATTGTCTTTATTTGGAGATTAAGTACAGTTTAAGGAGAAGCATATAGGTGTCAAGTTGACAGGGGTGGACTTATGATAACAAATTTTATGAGTCAACTTGACTGTGCTAAGGGATGCCCAAATAGCTGGCACAACATCGTTTCTGCATGTGTCTATCAGTGTGTTTGCAGAAGAGATTAGCATTTGAATTTGTGCACTGGTAAAGCAGATGACTCTTCTCAGTGCTAATGGACATCATCTAATCTGCTGAGGACCTGAATAGAACAAGAAGGCAAAGGACTGGCAAATTTGCCTTTTCTTTTTGAGCTGGGACACCAATCCCTTCCTGCCCTTAGACATCAACTGACTTGGTTCTCAGGCCTCCAGACTCGGGTTGAATTATACTGTTGGCTTTGGTTCTCCAGATTGCAGATGGTAGATATGGGAATTAATAATCGGGCTCCATGCTGGGCACGGTGGCTCACGCCTGTAATCCCAGCACTTTGGGAGGCCGAGGCAGGCAGATCACGAGGTCAGGAGATTGAGACCATCCTGGCTAACATGGTGAAACCCAGTCTCTACTAAAAATACAAAAAATTAGCCCGGCATGGTGGTGGGCACCTGTAGTCCTAGCTACTTGGGAGGCTGTGGCAGGAGAATGGCGTGAACCCAGGAGGCAGAGCTTGCAGTGAGCCAAGATCATGCTACTGCACTCCAGCCTGGGTGACAGAGTAAGACTCCGTCAAAAAAATAAAAAATAAAAAAAAAATAATAATAATCGGGCTCCATAATTGCGTGAGCAAATTCCCATAGTAAATCAATCTCTCTCTTTCTCTCTCTTTCTCTAATAGATATCTGATATAGTTTGGATATTTGTCCTCTTCAAATCTCATGTTGAAATGTGATCCCAATGTTGGAGATGGGGCCTGATGGGAGGTATATGGGTCGTGGGGGAGCATTTCTCATGAATGGCTTGGTGTCCTCTGCACAGTAATGAGTGAATTCCTGCTCTGTTAGTTCAAGTGAAAGCTGGGTATTTAAAGCTCATCCAGTCATGCACCTCCTCTTCTCTCTTGCTGCCTCTCTTGCCATGTGACATGTCAACTCCTCTTCCCTTCCACCATAACTAAAAGCTTCCTGAAGCCTCACCAGAAGCTGAGTAGATGCCGGTGCCATGATTGTACAGCCTGCAGAACCATGAGCCAAAATAAACCTCGTTTCTTTATCCAGCCTCAAGTATTCCCTTATTCCTTTATGCAAAACAGATGAACACAATATCCTATTGGTTCTGTTTCTCTGGAGAAGCCTGACTAACAAAGGAAGCAAGCTATTTGATTCTCAGGAAGCCTGAGGGACATGTTCCTGAGAGGAAACAACACCAAGAGCAAGTGCGACATCTCTTCAACAGTTTGCCAGAGAGGAAACAAATGTAGAAGTTCCTGGAAATCACAGCATTTGGATTGATGTCAGCGTTGAGTTCTTGCCTATAATTCAGGTTGGGATGATGCAAACACATAAATAAGGGCATAACACATGATCATATGAAAAGCATAGACAAGAAGTAGACACACATGAGGGGCAAGGGAGGTTTTGCATGGGTGTGCATGTGTGATGTGTGTGTGTAAAGGAAGGTACACAGTTGATAGGATATTGAGATTAAATAGGTCAATTCTATAAAATGCTTAGAACAGTGCCTGGAACATAGTGAGCATGATATAAGAGCTTGTTAAACAAACAAACAAATGAATAAATAAATGTAGAATCAAGTTCAAGTTAGGAAAGCTGGGGAAACACCGACATGAGTATATTTCTCCTTCTTCTCATACCAGACTGACTGGAGCAGCCCTGAAGGAACAGTTCAGGATTAGAGAAGGTTCAGGTGCTTAGAATATTCCTGTAAGTCTGCCCCAGAGCAGCCTGATATAGACACATGATTCATCTCCAGGTAGCTGCTCTGTGTTGTATGCCAGAAAGAAACACAGGTAATTCTCTCAGGACAATTTTTTAAGGGTAGAGGGAGTGGGGACATGCCCATTATGTTTGCTTTGCACCAAGCACTGGAAACTTAATTCAAAAGCTAGTGTCCACTGGGTCTAGGTATGTGCAGATAGTGATAACCTAAAACGGTTCTTTAACCTAGGACCTTTATGAAGACCAAATAATTTGTTGAAAATGCTTAAACTTGCTCTCCATCCTAAGATTGCAAAAAAGGCATGGATTTTGATGTCAGGCCACAGTCTCTCCTCTTGCAGGAGCTACTGGAAGCCTCAGTCATAATCAGACCCACAGAAAGAGAGCTAGTCCTGTCTGATACTTAGGTGTGTTTGTGTTGTTCTTGTCCTCAGCTTGTCTTTCTGTGTAGACATTTGCTTCTTTGTGCCTCCTCATTACTGCCAGAGAGTTCTGGATCTTTGCTTGCTAGTGGTGGGCACAGGAACAAGATGTTTTAGCTCTCTGAATTTCTAACCTGAGCCTTCTTAGTCTGTGGTTTCTCTCGCGTCCATTCTTTCCCATAGTGTGGCCATCAGAGGAAGGTTTTAAAGCCCTTTAGGAGCTAGTTGGAGACAGATTTCTGGGTTGGGCAGCCCTGAAATACTTCTTGTATTGATGGGAAACATTCTCCAAGCAACGGTTTAGGGAATTACATTTACTACTCAGTGTCCAATGATAGAGATCTTATAGGATCTGAAGCTTTCCTCTGATGGTTGAGAGCTCCCCTGGGGTTCACAGGGATTCCTGATGTAGAATTCCAGTGATCTGGGGAACTTTAAAATGTCATGCCTCATCTGGGACCACATAATCTGTGGTTCTTGTCCAGCCGTGTGGCAGATACTCCACAACATCTGTCAAGTTCATTGACTGGGCCATGAACAGTGGCTCATACCTGTAATCCCAGCACTTTGGGAAACCGAGGTGGGTGGATTGCCTGAGGTCGGGAGTTTGAGACCAGCCTGGCCAACATGGTGAAACCCCATCTCTACTAAAAATACAAAAATTAGCTGAGTGTGGTGGTGCATGCCTGTAATCCCAGCTACTCAGGAGGCTGAGGCAGGAGAATCGCTTGAACCTGGGCGGTGAAGATTTCAGTGAGCTGAGATTGTGCCATTGCACTCCATCTTGGATGAGACAGTGAGACTCTGTCTCAAAACAAACAAACAACAACAACAACAACAAAAAGTTCATTAACTGGTTTGTTTTTGCTCTCATACAAACATGAAGTTTGGAAGGGCAGAGGGGTGTGCGTGTGTGTGTGTGTGTGAGAGAGAGAGAGAGAGAGAGAGGTGTTACTATAGGAAGATTCTCTTTTTTTTTTTTTTTTTGAGACAGAGTCTTGTTCTGTCGCCCAGGCTGGAGTGCAGTGGCCGGATCTCAGCTCACTGCAAGCTCTGCCTCCCGGGTTCACGCCGTTCTCCTGCCTCAGCCTCCCGAGTAGCTGGGACTACAGGCGCCCGCCACCACGCCTGGCTAATTTTTTGTATTTTTAGTAGAGACAGGGTTTCACCATGTTAGCCAGGATGGTCTCGATCTCCTGACCTCGTGATCCACCTGCCTCGGCCCCCCAAAGTGCTGGGATTACAAGCATGAGCCACCACGCCCAGCCAGTTCTCCAATTTTCTAATTCTTAATTCCTTCTTCTGTGCCCAGTTGTATACAAGAACCCTCTTCTCCGATGTCACCAATCTATATATGTAACTTTTTCTGGCTTGAAATTTACATTCCTAAAGTTTTCCCTGATTAATATTTTTGAATTAAAAATTTAGTCAACATCCTTTTTGGTATTTTAAAATTTCCTATGTATTGGATAGTATGATGTTTATCACACAACAAGCCTTCAGTTAGTACACATGACCTAAGTAGTGATAGATATACTCAATAAATACTATCGGCAACACCAGTAAGCCATGAAACTAAACAAACAATTTCATGAGCAAAACTATATTATCCAAGGAATTACAGGGAAAGGGAACTATTAGCTATATCAGTTCTTTTAAATTGCAGATATGTAGAAAGTGGGATCTTGAAAAGGTTCTTGCCTAGAAATAGATATTGGTAGGGATATCACAATGATTTTGTAGAAAAATACCATAGCTTCTGCTAAATCTTTTCATTGGAATCTGCTCTCATTCTTTACTATGCAATATGTATCTCTTTTAAGCTTTCAATTATCTGAAAGAAAGCTTCACACCCAGGGTATGAAAGCGTTTGCTAACAAAGATTACTTGAGAATAAACGTGAGATAAGAAAATGTGCTGGGAAGTCCAGATTCACCTTCACAAAGGGCTAGTTTTAGTGGACCTCCGGGAGGAGCTGTGATGATAATTGCTCTGAGGACATAACCCGTGGCTTAATCATATCTGAAGCACTGGCACCTAGCCCAAGGCCATGCTCAGAGAGAGTGCTCTGATGGTTTGGAGTAAATGAAGGCATATTTTCATTAGCTTGGATATCATCTTTTTGGTGCCTTGAGTGTGGCATAGAATATGATCTTGTTTATAACAGAAAAGAACGATAAAGCCTCATGATAGATTTTGTGAGGTCATTTTAAAAATGCCATAATTTAGCTGTGTAGGTGATAACAATTTTAAATTTGTGGGTTTTTTTTTTTTTTGGTAAAAATAGCATAACAATAATCGTACTAGTATGTATATAGCACGTATGTGTCAGGTACTGCTTTTAAGAGAACTAATTCTAAAAACTAGCATAGCAATAATAGTACTTGCTTTTTAAAAAAATATATCAGGCACTGCTTTTAAATTGATTGTTTCTAACAATAGCCCTATGACTAGATAGTCCCATTTTATAGATGGGGAAGCTGAGACACATAGGTGGTGATTTTTCCATAGCTAAGTGGCATAGGTAGGATTTGAAGTTGGAAAATCTAGCTCAAGAATCCATGCTATTAGTGAGTAATTTCTATAGCCTTACATGCTGGTGAGAATCTATCTACACCATTGAGTGAATACAGGGACTGGTTTCATACTCAGACATAAAATGAATGGTTACTGTTCTATCAATTAGGTACATCAACAGTATGACAATGATAACTTGGAATGGACCAGGGGCACCCAAAGGTCTTGTTAAAGTCATTTTTAAACATCTGAAGAGCATCAAAAAGAGAAAGGGTGGGAGGGAGCAGGGATGGAGATACACTTTGGAGTAAGATTCATATGAACTTTCACAAATCTTCAGGTAAGGATAATCTGCCAAACCATTAATGTAAGACAATGTACATTATTTTCTCTTGGCTGAAGATGAAAATCCTAGCAAATGGACAAAGAAGAATTGAGCACTCAGGAAAAGCTTAAATGGTGATCCTCTTGGGATATAATAACCTGGACACATTGAGCATTATACATAAGTGTGATAAAAATCACAGCATACACTTGTGAACTTTGAATTAACCAGGAAGCTAATACATGTTCTTGCACTGATAAATTTCTGAACTAAGGTAATTAGCAAGAAGGGACAAAGAGACAACTAGAAATGCCACTTTAAGATTTCATTGAGTGAAAAAAGATTCCCTTTCTTAAATCTTACAAGAAGAATCAGTTTTGATTAAAATAAGGCATGATTGTTTTGTAACATATTTCAGTAAGTTTTATACAAGTCTTACAAGGAATGAGTATTTATAAAACTTTAAAGAAAATCTAGAAGGATTTTAATCCTGCAAAACTGTATATAGATAAATTTTAGCATATCTTATTTAATGGGGGGACAGCAATTATTCTAGATGTTATTTTTGATCTTTTAATTCTTCACATTGTTTCTGATAATACCTCTTTATTTTCAGTTCAATAGCCATGAGCCTTTTTGAAATAATAATATTGTCAACCCTCAGTTGTGTGTGCCCAAGGAGATGGCAAGCTTGAGAAACAAGAATAATCCTTTCAGCTTGTTTAAAGCTGAGCCCTTACTCTCAGAATTAAGAAACTGACAAAGGATGTAAGTTCATGGTTTAAAGAGCCGATGGTATGATGTGTTTGTTGTTGGGCTTGGAGTATAGGTGCAGGGAATTGTGTGGGGATTTCTTGCTCTGGCCACAGGTTCTACTGAAACTCAGATACCAGTTAGTTTGGGGTATGCTCCTGTCCCTGACAGTGTGCCAGTGGAATGACAAGAATATTATTGTGAAGAGCACATTTTCTTCGTGGAGTTTCTTATTTCATTGATACACAAAACCTCACAATGGTAGCTCTGACCTGGTGTGGTCGATGCTGAATGTGGCCCAGCTCCTCATAGCCCCTGCTTCAGGATGGAGGTGCTTATTCCCTCAGCTGGGAGTGATGGCTGGCAGCTCGCACTGGAGTAATCCCTCCTGGTAATTGCCCTTGACTGAAGAAAGGCATTGGGCCCCTTTTTGGGAGTAGCCTGCGCTCGATGACTGACATATGAGAACATAAAGACTCTACCTCTTAATTTGGCTTGGAACAACTCTGCAGGGTCATCTCAGCTTCAGAGCATCCCGTGGGGGTCAGCTGAGGCTTTTGTGATGCCTGAATGTAGTCCAGCTTCTCCTTCTGTCCAATCCTGTTTCCTCTACTCTCCCATAGGTGTGAATTCCCAGGGACCCTTCCAAATAAACTTCCAATCTGTTTCTGGAGGACCTGATCTGTAACTCCTGACAATATGTTCTGAATGGTGAAGGATGGAGATACACTTTGGGTAAGATTCACATGAACTTTCATAAATTCTTCAGGTAATGGTAATACATTTTTTACTTGCTTAAACTCTTTCCCCAATCCCTTCCTTCCTCAAGCTCCTTAGCCTTAATTGATCCCTAAATTGTACATAGGGTTTAAAAATTTGACTTTTTTTTTCTGATGGAAGATATAATTTGTGTTTAATGTAAAACATTCAAACGTGAAGTATATACATATACATACTTGAGTGCGCATCAAATAGCCATCATTTATTTGAAGGTCTAATGTAGCCTCTGCATCCTCACACAGCTCTGAACATTGAATAGCTCTGCTTTGAGCTATTCAAAGGTCCGTGTATGACCTTTACACCTGGAATAATATATCTGAAGATAGATGGGCATTGACAATAAGAATAATAGTACTATATGGAATTAGTTTACAAAGCACTTTCAACCCATTATATTGATTTATTTCACAGCATCCTTGAGAAAACCTGGCCATGTTAGCCCGATTTAATATATGCAGAGTAACTTGCTGAAGACAATGGGTTATAGAAAATTTCTTCTGACAAGCTCCAATTTCTGTTACCAGCCAATGAACTCAAGCCCCTCATTCAAAGAAAACAACAGAAGAGACTTGGTGTTTTGTGAAATGGCACATTCCAAAATTTCTGTCACTGAGAAAAGGATGTAAGCTCAGGATCAAAGCATCGTCTTCAAAGAAGGGTAAGGTACTTGTTAAATAACTCCTGGCAATTGCTTAAGCACCAGGCATTGTAATTTCAGAGAGTAGGAACAGAACTAAAAATAGAGAAGTGGATAGGGACAGGACCAGAGACATCATTGTCACTCAAACTTGAATGTCATTTTTGACAGCATTAGAGCAATTGATTCTTGGTTCTCCACATTAGGAATTTAGTAGTCACATTTTGCTGTGACAGCCCTAGGAGAAGGGAAGGGGCAGGACCCTGGGAAGAGTATAAAGAATGGAGGGTGAGAATTATTATCAGCCTGTGGTGCCTCTTTCTAGTCACGGTTCCTTTGAAGGAAAAAAAAAAAAAAAGGCAGGAGGGATGAGAAGAAGCAGAAAGCTATTCAAGCTAGCTCCAATTTCCTGAAATGTTAAAGGGAAATTCATGGACAGGAAACGCAATCAGTCCCTGTGAAAGATTGGGCCTGAGAACCAGAAAGCCACCAGGAGCTAAGCCGTTCTCTTTATCTTCAGGAGCTGCAGAGATCTCTGTCTCTGAAAATCTTCATCATTGTCCTTTCTCCTAAACCTGCTTCCTCTGCATACTCATCTTGCTCACTTCCTCCCACACAGCTCCCAGTCCACCTTAGTCTAAGCTCCAGTAGTCACTGCCAATTGATGACAGTCTCTGTGTCTCTTGGGCAAATTGTCGTAAGGAGAAGACCGATCAGTCCAGGTCATGTGTTGCTTCATAGTGGAGCAGCTGCTTTGGGGTTAGATGTCTAACCCTGGTACACTCAGCCATGGTTGGGGGAGATGGGGAGGGGTGGTTATGGGGTAGGGAGTGATGCTCTTTCCAGGTAACCTGGCAGACTAGATTCTCTAGAAGGGGCCATGGATGGGGCAGGCAAGGAGACCTGTTTATTATATCCTTGCTGATCCATGTTTCCATTCTGTTCTGAATCATGTTCCATGAGCTAGTCTAGGATATAGAAGAAGTTGGGTAATCATAGCAGGGAGTCATTGTGCAGAGTGTGGCATCTGCTCTAAATGGGTTTATCATCTGGTTGATGCAATAAGGCACAAGCCCAAGAAAAGAAAAACATATCAGGCAGTTCCTGCTGAGCATCAGATGACTGGCATGAGCATTATAGGTTTTAAACATTTGGAGGAGTAGAGATCATAGTGGCTAAGCTCAAGAAGTGTTGCCCAAGAGAGGTGGGGATGGAAATGGGTCTTGAGGGGTGGGAAGGATTTGGAGAGAAAGAAAGGAGGAGAGGAGAATGGGAATATATGACACATTCCCAGGGCACAGTGAATAGACCAAACTATTTTAAGCATAAGGTGTGTGTTGGAAAGTACTGAAAGATATGTTAGGGAAAATAGGTAGAAATGAAATTGTGTAGGACTTTGAATAACAAACTAAATAGTTTGGATTTTATTCTGAACATTGTGTGAATGATGCTTGCTAAGGGCATGGCATGGTCAGGGCTGTGCTCTAGGATCACCCTCTGTAGTGGAGGAGGCCAGAGATTATGCAGAGACCATTACATTGTGACCAGTATGATGGGCAATAGGCTCGAAGATGAGGAGATAAGGTCCAAAGGCTTTAGAAAGAAAAGGAAATCTCTAAAAGTCTCAGTTGCCTGTTGACTGTGTACTCAAAGAGACACAAGTCCAGGGAAGCAACTGCCAGAAGTTGTTGCCTTTAGCTACCTGCAACCCAAATGTCTCTGGCTGCTGCAGCCTGTGAGTGCAAATACCACCACATAAAAATTAGCACCCATATATTAAGAACTCTGAGCTCCCATGTACACATGGTCTCCATAGAGTTCTTCTTTTGACCAGAGAGCTTGGATGAAAAATCCAGAGAGCTTGGATTGGGCAGAAAAGGAGTCTATCAGAAGCATATCTGATTGCTCATACATGGATGGGGAGTGTGGGAAAACTGGCTGGGAAAATAACAGCCAAGTTCATGTCATCCATCCTTCCCAATGAACCCTTGACTCCACTGTCATAGCCCTGAATAAACTCCTTCCAGAGCCAAAGTCTTATGTGGGCATCTGATTGACTGAGTCTAGGTCATCTTCACAAGCCCTGGATTATAGTGAGTTATAGGAGGGAAATCAAGGTTCGGTGTTCTGGCTCATGCCTGTAATCCCAGCACTTTGGGAGACTGACGAAGGAGGATCCCTTGAGCCCAGGAGTTCAAGACCAGCTTGGGCAATGTAGTGAGACCTCATCTCCATTTAAAACATTAGCCAAGTGAGGCAGTGTGCACCTGTAGACCTAGCTACTTGTAAGACTGAGGTGGGAGAGGATTGCTTGAGCCCAGGAGTTTGAAGTTGCAGTGAGCTTTGATAGCACCACTGCACTCAAGACTGGGCAACAGAGCAAGACCCTGTCTCTAAAAGAAAATAAATAAATAAAAGGGGGACATTTTAATTCTTTTATTGTTTAACTCAGCCCCCTTTTCACTTTTACAGAGGGACAGATGGGCCTGTGTCTCCCACTAGGACCCACACTCTAGGTGATATTCTGAATTAAGAGGAAGGGTCAGATGCTGGACAGTGAAGGCAAACTTCCATCATGCTTCTTCCTCATCTTTCAAAGAGTTCCAAGACAGGGGCTCATATGTCTGCACTGTTACTCTGAGTTAGCCTCTTGCTCTCATAGCTGGTTAAGCTGGAGTCCTTAGCTCTGGCTTTGAAAGTGAGCTCATCCTTCATATTCAACAAATTACCAGCTTCAACCATCAACATTTACTTCCATCGCAGTTCACTTCTGCCCTTCTCTATTTCCATACCCCTAGTCCAGAGGCTCTCAAACTTTAGGGTGCATGAGAATCAATTGGAGGAGTTGTTAATATACCTATCTCTGGCCCTCATCCTCAGAGTTTCTTTTTTAAAACTTATTTTTAGAGGCAAGGTCTGGCTGTGTCTCTAAAAATAAGGCTGGAGTGCATTTGCAAGATCATGAATCACTACCACCTTGACCTCTCAGACTGAAGCAATCCTCCTGTCTCAGCCTTCTGAGTAGCAGGTACTACAGGTGTGAACCACCACACTTATTATTTTTGTCTAGATGGGGTCTCACTATGTTGCCCAGGCTGGTCTTGAACTCTTGGGCTCAAGTGATCCTCCTGCCTTGGCCTCCTAAAGTTTTGGGATTACAGGTGCCAGCCATTGTGCCTGGTCTCTCTCAGAGAGTTTCTGATTCAGTGGGTCTAGGGTAGGCCCTGAGAATTTGCATTTCCAATAAGTTGCTGGATGCTGCTACTGCTGGTCCAGGGACCCCACTTCGAGAACCATTTTCTTGGTCTGAGCCATCATCATCACGTATTTGGACTATCACTGTGGCTTCCTAACTAATCTACTTCCACTTTTACCTGCATTCTCCTCACAGCAGTCAGAATGATCTTTTAGAAGTGTAATCATATCATGTCATTCTCCTGATTAAAACTTTTCAGCATTTTCTGATCCCCCCCTCACCATGGTCTGTGAGGCCCTGAAAGACTTAGCTTCTGCCAGCTCCACAAACCCACCTCACCAGCTCCAGCTACTCTGCCTTCTGTTCTCTCACCTCTGGAATGCTTGCCCTTCTAGGAGAGACTGACTGGCCCTTTCTCATCCTTGAAGATTAAGCTCAGATGTTACCCTCTTCTAAGGCAATCCTTGAACACCCTGTCTGAAGTGGGCCTCACTCTTGTTTTTTCCCTTCATTGTAGTTATCACAATTATTAATTATCTTATGTATTTGTTATTCTATTTATTGCTGTCTCTTCCACTAAGATTGTAAGTTCCTTGAGGGCAGGGCCCTTGTCTTCTCAGTCTTCCTAGCACCTTCTATAGTGTCTGGCACAGCAGGAAGAACTAAATAAATATTTGGGGAATAAATGTATCTGTATTTGCTTGAAATGGACAAGTGATATGGTTTGGCTCTATGTCTCCAACCAAATGTCATGTCGAATTGTAATTCCCCATGTTGGAAGAGGGACCTGGTGGGAGGTACTGGATCATGGGGGCAGATTTCCCCCTTGTTGTTCTTGTGATAGTGAGTGAGTTCTCATGAGATCTGTTGGTTTAAACATGTGTGGCACTTCCCTCTTTGCTCTCTGTCTCTGTCTCTGTCTCTCTCCTCCTCCTCCCTCTCCTCTGCCACCAGATGACAACATGTTTGCTTCCTCTTCACCCTTCTGCCATAATTGTAAGTTTTTTGAGGCCTCCCAGCCATGCTTTATGCTGTCTGTACAGCCTGAGGAACTGTGAGTCAATTAAACCTCTTTCCTTCATAAATTACCCGGCTCAGGTAGTTCTTTATAGCAGTGTGAGAACAGACTAATACAACAAGGTTCAAGTATTTTTCCTGTAAGGCCCCCAAAGTTCTGCATACATCAGTGGATGCAAATAGACGCTTTGAGGAGGAATATCACCATCTCCAGCTGTCAGGCTGATCTAGTCTGATTGGCGCCCACTAGGATTTCCCTTACACATGTAACACGTGGGCTGCTGGAGGCAAAGGTAATGTTTAGTAGACCTCATTCCTCATATCAGATCCAACCTTTCTTGTCATCTCTTCTGACTGTCTTTCTGTTTCTGCTGGTTTGCTCAGAGCCTGTCACTGCAGCATCTAATCAGGCTGATCTCTTTAGCACTGACCTAGTCTGGTGTTAGACTTCTCTCCTTGTTATTAAACATACCTCCCTCTTTCCTCAGTTCATGAAGTTGGAAGACACTTCTCTGCTACTATGTGGTGATGGGGGCGTTAGTGGGGTCAACAGGTTAACTGTTTTAACTTCATTTGTGGTTAAGAGGTACCAGGGCCCCTCTGATAATAAAACACAGCTAAGATGTATCTAAGGGTTATAGAAAGCAACAATAAACCATTTTTGACTATGTAGGAATTTAAGTTTTTATATAAGAATATACTTCATTTGGATTTTGTACAAAGATTTAATGTGTTGAAATTTTAAAATATTATTTGAATAGTAAGGTTGTGAAATCATACAAAGTGAAACTTAAAAGATCCTGAAAAACAAGTTGGAAAATAGCTTTATATTGATCAGCCGAGAGTTTGACATTTGTCTCTTTGACAAAGCATATACTGATGCAATAGGAAACATTGCATTACCACACACAAAAAAAGTTTATTTACAGACCTCAGAGTTGCATTCAGTAACATTCTTGGCCAAGATCAAAACGTGGAATGTTTTTTCCATTCAGAAAAGCAGAGTCACTTAGCCTGAGTCATGACTGCCCACTTTTTTCCATATGGTTGAAATACTGTCTATTGGCTGAGGTTGACAATTTAAAGACTTTGTGGCTGATTAGTTCTAACTATGGCAGCAATTGAGAAAGGTAATGTTAGGTACTATCAAGAAGGAAATATCTGGCTTGTTGAAAAATACAAATCAAACACTGCAGCAAATATTTGGTAAGGGAGAAAAAAGCTGAAATAATGAAAACTGGCTGGCATCCCCAAAACCTCTCTCCCCATCCAATAATCACAAATCCCCCTGATTCTTTCTTTGTCTGGCTCTTAGAGTTAACACATTCTATCTGTTTTAAAAGTTCACACCCTAGTCTGGTGCTTGGCATTGATTCAAGCTTCTCTGCCTCGTGGCTATTGATCAGTCTTCTTAGAACAACATTTTTATAGCCCTCCCTTCTGATCAAGACTTGTCTCTGGGGATAGTAGGCAAACTCCCATTCCCTGGTATGGCATCAATAACCCTACATCACATGTGGTTTTTAAAATTGTAGTAAAATATACACAACATAAAAGATATCATTTTAACAATTTCTAAGTCCATAATTCAGTGGCATTAAGTACATTTACAATATTGTGCAACCATCACCACTATTCATTTCCAGAACTTTTTCATCATGCCAAACAGAAACTCTGTACTCATTAAACAATAACTCCCCATTCCTCCTCCCCTATCCCCTGGTAACCTCTATTCTTTCTGTATCTATGGATTTGCCTATTGTAGGTACCTCATATAAATGAAATCATACCATATTTGTCATTTTGTGTCTGGCTTATTTTAACTTACATACTGTTTTTAAGGTTCATTCATGTTCTAGCACATATCAGAATTTCTTTCGTTTTCTTTTTCTTTTTTTTCTCTTGCTCTGTTGCCCAGGCTGGAGTGCAGTGGCATGATCATGACTCACTGCAACCTCTGCCTCCTGGGCTCAGGTGATCTTCCCACCTCAGCCTTCCAAGTAGCTAGGACCACAGGGACAACCACATCCAGCTAATTTTTGCATTTTTTTTTTTAACAGATGAGGGTTCACCATGTTGCCCAGAAAGGTCTTGAACTTCTGGGTTGGCCTTGGCCTCCCAAGGTGCTGGCATTACAGGTATGAGCCATCGCACCTGGCCCCAGAATTTCATTTCTTGTTTAAAGTTGAATAATATATTATGTTAATAATATTCCGTTGTATATACCACATTTTGCTTGTCCATTAATCTGTCAGTGAATATCTGGGTTGTTTCCACCTTTCGGCTGTTGTGAATAGTGGTGCTATGAACACTGGTGTGCAAGTATCTGTTTGAATGTAGTCTTTCAAATCTTTTTGAAGGGGAATTGCTGGATCATACAGTAATTTTAACTTTTGGAGAGGCCTGTCACGTGGTTTTGACATACCTCCACCTTTGTTCTCACTTTTCGTTTTTGATGCCTCTTCTCAAGGTAGGTGGGTTCCTAGCACCTTCCCTATGTAGACCCATGTCCATCCACCCTGCCTCTCTCTTGGTCA
This sequence comes from Piliocolobus tephrosceles, assembly GCF_002776525.5. NCBI lineage: Eukaryota > Metazoa > Chordata > Mammalia > Primates > Cercopithecidae > Piliocolobus > Piliocolobus tephrosceles. The sequence goes on along the minus strand of NC_045438.1, from coordinate 81,961,514 downwards.
GTGTGGTTGTGGTAGAGTTTACTGGGGAGCCGGCCCTTTCTTCTCCTAGACCTGAACCTGGGAGGTAGGGACTAGTGGAGCCATCTCACCTCCTCAAGAACCTGAGAATGAAAATACACAGAGGAGAGCATGCTGTGTCTGTGCATGCTGTGGACCCATGCTGTATCTCCCTGCAAGCTGAACACAAAATGCTTCTCCTCTTCCCCACCACCATGCCCTTCTCTAAGTATCAACTCAAGCTTGGATAAAGTCATGCCCTTCTCTAAGTATCAAGTCAAGCTCTTCCCTCTACTGATAGTAACTCCCAGCACCTGCAATCTGGAAGTGGAAAAGTAATTACAAGGATGTGCCTCAAGTCTTTGTTTTTTTTTCTCTTAACAAAGCAAATGACATCACATTCTAAAAACGCTCTTTCCTTATCACTCTCAGCTTCTTCCATATGGACGGCACCAGCTCCCTAAGAATCAATCTTTCTCTCTTTTCTTGTTAAATTCCAACCTCTCCAGCCCCAACACTCAGCCTTTCTGTCTCTCTGCTTTTGCATCAAATAAACCCTTCTTTATATGATCAGCTTACCCTCTTAGGTTTTCAAAGTTTTTGCATTGTTTCCCCACTATATAAACTGTGCACAATTGAGGACATCTGGCTGCTGACACAAAGGAAAGTCACTCTAAAAGTTAGGGACAGGGGCTAAATTATGAATGCTTATATATTAATAATTTTCCCACTTCTATATTCACCTTGGAAAAGATAATAACTTCTTTACATTGTAAGAATATTTTCACCAGATAAATCTAAGCTATGTGAGGGTGGATTTGGGGTCTCTTACCTCTTTGCTTAGAACATCTCATTGTCAATAGCACAAATTCCTTGTCCTGGCATTCCAAACTCCTCACGCATTCATCTAGATCTGCCTTTCCAGTATTATTCCCCCTACCATCTTTCATGCCCTTTGTGCCCCAATGAATAGGAATGCCAACTATTTCCCCAACTGTCCCTGAGTTTTCCTGCCACCATTTGCTCCTTCTTCCATTTACCCTGTTTACCTTCTTCTTGCACCTGTCCAGTTTCTGCCCATCTCTCAAGTTCAAAGGCAAATGCTGTTGTTTCCATAAAAATAGTTGTTGTAAAGATTAAACAAAACAATATGTACAAAAAGTTAGCATAGTGACTAGTATTGAGTAAGCACTAGATAAACAGTACATAATAAATGTTTTGCCCTGTATTATTATTCTTGTAAACATCTTATTTATAATGTATAAGCTTTTTAGCCTTCTTTGTTTTTACATGTCCTCCATAGGCTAAATCAGTTTGGACTCTTTTGGCAACTGAAAACCCAACTCAAATTCACTTAAGCAAAAGGTAGAATTCATTGAGTCACATAACTGAAAACTCCAGGTGTTAGGCTGGTTTCTCCCTGTTTCTATAAACTCAGATCTGCTCTCCTCTGTGTATTTTCATTCTCAGGTTCTTGAGGAGGTGAGATGGCTCCACTAGTCCCCACCTCCCAGGTTCAGGTCTAGGAGAAGAAAGGGCCGGCTCCCCAGTAAACTCCACCACAACCACACTGACCAAGAGAGAGGGAGGGTGGATGGACATCCACACACAAATTGGAGGCTTATCAAAAGGAGGGTGAATGGATGCTGGGGAGCCAAGAAATGCCAAATGTTCACACTGGTGCCTTACATAAAGTGGATGCTCAGTAAATCTTTTGTGAATAGCGTTTAATTAGTATCCTCTTTAGTGGTCAGTGGGCAAGATTAACTATTTATCAATGATAGTTGAAAGGGGGAGGAAGGTAAAATTTGTTGAGCACCTACTATGTCATTTGCTTTAATCCAACAAATACGTGTGATATTATGCCCATTTTACAGATGAAGAAACTAAGGGTAAAGAGGTTAAGTAATCTTTCTGAGATTGTGCAGAGCTACTGCCCAGATCTGCCTGACCCAGAGGGCTGTGCTGTTTCCTAGGAGTTTATAGACCCTGCATTCTGGTTCTGGATGGCTATTTCTCTCTCTCTTCAGTGATCACTGGGGATGGCAATGGCAATGCTATTGTCTTTCCCTGTAGACCATTTCATGGTTTTTTTGTTTTGTTTTCTGACAAGGTCTTGCTCTGGCAGCCAGGCTGGAGTACAGTGATGTGACCTCAGCTCACTGCAGCCTTTATCTCCTGGGGTCAAGTGATCTTCAATCCTCAGCCTTCCAAGTAACTGGGACCATAGGTGCACAACACCACACCGGGCTAATTTTTTTGACTTTTGACTGAGGTCTCTCTGTTGCCCCAGCTGGTCTTGAACTCCTGGGCTCAAGCAATCCTCCCACCTCAGCCTCCCAAAGTGCTGGGATTACAGACGTAAGCCACCGCGCCTGGACATTTCATGTTGTGTAAATCTGAAGGTTAAGAAACTCCTTGACATTTCCATTATCTTAAGCGATCACATTTAGCCCTTTTTGTCTTCCAGAGAAAGCGGAAAACCATTGAGCACTCTGTTTAAGAACACCTTCACGGATTTGATGGTAGTAATTAAGCAGTCACTTAGTCTTTTCTTCTTTTATGTTAAAGGCAGTCAATCCTTTTCACCTTTCCTAGGAGAGCCTATTTGCAGATTCTTTGACATAGGACACATTTTTGCTCAAGCTCCGGGCCTTACTTTTTTAAGCCAGAACATGACTTGGGGCAGTTCTCAGACCCCAGGTTTCTCTGCCCTCCAGAGATGTCTGAAAGGAAATGGACTCAGGTGTGTTGACTATCTGCTTACCCTCGGCGGGACCTCTGGGCTTGCTGCCAAACCCTCTGTACTGCTATGACCTCTTGGCTCACCCCTCCGCATGCACACACACCACCACCAGCCACACATACACACACACACACACGCTCAGACTCCCACCACAGCGACACACACCCCAGGCCCTTGCTGAAGCTGGGGTTTTGTTTCTTAGTGGCAGCTGCTAGACTCACCTTCTCTAAACTCCTGACACAAGGGAGCCGGCCTGGGCTTCGGGTCTCTGGACCACCGCAGTTTTAAGTCATTCTTGCTTTGAATCCCCGGAAATCTAATCGCTTTGTTTCTATGCTCCCACGGGAGACTAGGGAGGAATGTGTTTTGCTGTTTTGGATTTCAAGAAATGAAACAGAAACAAGAGCTGGTTTCTTGATAACTTTGTTCTTCTACGCTAGGATCTGTAGAATGATACGGTTTCTGGTTTAATTGGTCTGTGGCCTGCAGACCCCTGTGTGAGACTCTTCCAGCTTTGAACATACCAAAGAAAATTTTAAAAGAAGAGGGGAGAAAAAAGGAGAAAAGTCTGCATATTGGGTAAAGGATGATTTTGTATGTGTGTGCTTTTCTGTAGTTGCTAGGATTTCTGCAATGAACATGAGTTCACTTTGAAATCAGGAAAAACACCAATAAATATTGGAGATAATTCTAAGTAGTTAGAAGAATAACATGATAACCAATTATTTTTCAAGCAAATGCAAATTAAAATAAAAGAAGAATGGCAGTAATAATAAGACAAAGTAGAATTCATCATAAAGCAACACTTGGAATAAAAGAGCCATTTGTGGGCATTTTATGTTGATAAAAGGTACAATGCAGGATGAAGATATTATAATGATTAAAGTCACATAATAAAAGCACAATATTAAATATAAAAAACAAAAATTTGACAGGAATAAAAGGGGAACTCAGCAGAAAAACAATTGTTATAAGAGACGTAAGCACCAGACTTTGACAATTAACAGAGAAAAAAAAAAGACACCTAAGTTTGATAAACCACAATTATCAAAGTTGATTAATAGACAAATATTGAATTTTGTTCCCTAGCAACAAAGAATATGCCTTTCTCATGTATTATTTGAAAACCAGAGCAAAACAAATACTATAAAGGCCACAAAGAGAACTTTTGTCCAAAATGCAACAAACCTAGACAAAAATTACAAAAGTAAACAAAATTTTAAAAACTCACCCTTCAACCTCTTGGAAACTAATATTATATATATAGACTGCATTAAAAAGAAAATGAAAACTATAATCACAAGCTATTTAGAAAGTAATAAAAATCACAATGTTATATATAAGCATTCATAGAAACTGCCTAGATCAGTACAAGAGAGGTATGTTGAGGCTGCCACATGCTGTCATTATTAAGCCAGAGAGTAAACATATGACTAAAGCATACAGCTAAAAAATGAGAAATAGAAGAATAAAACCCAACTAGCAGAAATAAAAGGAAAAGAAAGATAATATGGCAATTTATGAATCAGAAAATAAAGTATAATTGATAAATCCAAGTGTTTTTAATTTTTGTAAGGCTAACAATATAGAAGTGCTTTCTATCTGTTGAATCCAGGAAAGGAGAAAAGATGAACCAACAATATTAGAAGTGGGAAAAAGAATATGAGCATATTACAGAGGATATTTAAATTGAATAAGATTATGTTCTATGCTAATAACTTGGAGATATTGATGAAATAGATGTTTTTCTGGGGAAAATTGCCAAAGTTGATTAAGTAATATATAAACAAAATAAGTTTTACACACACACACACACACGCCAATAACCTTGAGAAGGAAATTATAAAATCATCAAAATATCTCCTTTCAAAAGCTTCCTGGGTCCAGGTGGCTTGCTAAAGAATTCTTCAAAATTTCAGAAAACATATGATTTATATGTTCTAGAAACCATTCCAGAAAATAAGTGAAATTTAAAATTTAACAAATTTTGTTTATCTATTCACTAGTTAGTTGACGGACATTTTAAAAACTAGATGAGTCAGCAATTCCACTCCTGGGAATCTACCAAGAGAAATGCAAACGTGAAAACACGAAGTCATAGTAGCAGGATGAATAATGGACCCAAGCTGGAAACAATCCAAATGTCCATCACCTGTTGATAAGATAATAAAAATGCAATGCAGCCCAGGCACAATGACTCACCCATGTAAGTCATTGTGGGTGAGCCACCTTGGCACTTTGGGAGGCTGAGGTGGGTGGATCACCTGAGGTCAGGAGTTCGAGATCAGGCTGACCAACATGGTGAAACCCCGTCTCTACTGAAAATACAAAAATTAGCTGGGCGTGGTGGTGCATGCCTATAATCCCAACTACTTGTGAGGCTGAGGCTGGAGAATCACTTGAACCCATGAGATGGAGGTTGCAGTGAGCAGAGATCACGTCATTGCACTCCAGCCTGGGCAACAAGAGGGAAACTCCATCTCAAAATAAAATAAAATAAAATAAAATAAAATAAATAAAAATGCAATACAACCATACTAAAGAATACTATTCAGCTCTAAAAAATGACTTAAATATAGATACAAGCTATTACAACATGCTAAAACATGAGTAAACCTCAAAAACATTAGGCTATGTGAAAAAGCCAGACACAAAATACTACATCCTATTCCATTTCTATGAAATATCCAGAAAAGACAAACTTACAGAGTCAGAAAGCAGATCAGTGGCTACACAGGGACAGGATTTGGAGTAGAGATGGAGGGGGATAGTAGGGACCTTTCTAAAATAAGAATTTCTGCAAATCATTCTAAAATTAGTGATGGTTATACAGCTCTATAAATTTCCTAAAACTCTTAGAGTTGTATACTTAAGCTGGGTGATTTTTATGTTATGTAAATTGTACCTCAGTGAAACTGTTAAAAATAGCTAGTTATCAAAGACATACAAATTAACATCTGTAAGATATCATTTACTGATGTAAATATATATCCAGTTAGCAAGATTTTTAAAAATTTTGTGTGGTATAAAGATTCAGTTTGAGCAGCCGGGCGCAGTGGCTCAGGCCTGTAATCCCAGCACTTTGGGAGGCCAAGGCGGGCGAATCACGAGGTCAGGAGATCGAGACCATCCTGGCTAACACGGTGAAACCCCATCTCTACTAAAAAAAAAAAAATACGAAAAATTAGCCAGGCGTGGTGGCGGGCGCCTGTAGTCTCAGCTACCGGGAGGCTGAGGCAAGAGAATGGCGGTGAACCGGGGAGACGGAGCTTGCAGTGAGCCAAGATCGGGGCCACTACTCCAGCCTGGGCGACAGAGCGAGACTCCGTCTCAAAAAAAAAAAAAAAAAAAAAAAAAGAGAAGATTCAGTTTCATGGATACTGTCAAATCATAGTTATCAGGATATAAATTGGTAGAATGCTTTTTGAAAACAGATACTAAGAGTTATCACAACGTTAGCAGGCTTTGATTCATTCATTCTATTTGAAAAATCTATTCCTCCAAAAATAGAGTTGTGGCAAAGATTGCTATAAAGGGATGTACACTACAGAATTATTTATGATAATTCTACAAAGTAGAACAACCTAAATATCCAACATTAGAGAGATGGGTACATAAATCATATCATGTCATACAATGGAATTTAAGTAATTGGTAAAAATCGTATTTTCAAAGACTACTTAATGACATGGGAGAATGCTCAAGAAATAATGTGAAATGGAAAAGTAGGATCTGAACTGTATATACATACTAATCCTAAATGGAAAAAGGTGTCTTTTATGATGGGAAGGGTCTAAACCAAATGTTAACATTTATTTTTCTGAGTGGGGTAATTATGGATAATGTAATTTTCTTCTCAATACTTTTTGTTTTCTGTTTTCCTTTGTTCTTGGCAATGAACATATATTACTTTATCATTTGCAGATCAGAAATTTTATCAGAAAACAGTAAATGTGGCTGGGCGCGGTGGCTCAAGCCTGTAATCCCAGCACTTTGGGAGGCCGAGACGGGCGGATCACGAGGTCAGGAGATCGAGACCATCCTGGCTAACACGGTGAAACCCCGTCTCTACTAAAAAATACAAAAAACTAGCCGGGCGAGGTGGCGGGCACCTGTAGTCCCAGCTACTTGGGAGGCTGAGGCCGGAGAATGGCTTAAACCCGGGAGGCAGAGCTTGCAGTGAGCTGAGATCCGGCCACTGCACTCCAGCCTGGGCGACAGAGCAAGACTCCGTCTCAAAAAAAAAAAAAAAAAAAAGAAAAGAAAACAGTAAATGTTATTGAAAACAACAAAAATAGAGTGGAAATGAATTACAACTGTCCATCTGTGCCAAATGCAGTTTTCAAGTAGGAAGTAGAAAGTCTATATAACAGTCCCAACTTGCTGAGCTTCCATTACACAAGGAAGTCAATGATGAAGCATACTGTGCTCAGCCTTCTTCCCATTTCAGCAGAGATACGGGGACAACTAAGCCAACCTGGGGAGGGTGGTGTGTGTGGGTGTGGGTGTGTGTGTTTGCGCACGCAATGGTGGATCTTTAGGACTGAGATGCACTTTCCCACCTTTGAGTGATGGAGCCTCCTAACAACATAGTCACACAATGGGCCATGTTTTGGCCTTATGTATTCAATGCTGTTGACCTGTTGTAAATTGCCAGCATATTTATGTTACATATAGTATCAGGATGTACATGAGTATATAAAAGCCCTGGGCTCTGAAGCATAAAAATTCTCCTTCTAGATTCCTTTTGATTTGAAAATTCAGTCTTTCCTGTAAATAAGTGTGTGTTGAGTTGGGGAGGCAGGGAGGAGTCAGAGGGAAAAATAGCACAACTGAAAGGAAGGGAAATGGGGAGACAGCAACTAAATTGAGGAAAGTCCAACTTTAAGCGGCCTCTGGAGCTAATGAGTAGGATGTGCCCAAGCCATCCCTCTCTGAAGTCACATTATTAGCTGCTCCCCAAACATTTTCCAGCCTAACTTTTTAAATAATTAAACAAATGAAAAAGAAACCTCCTTTCTTCAAGTATAAAAGCTCCTAGGGCTTTGGTCTTTATTACTAATAAATTTCCACCAGCCCCCATCCTCTGCCTTGACAGAGTGTGGGAGAAGCTGGCTGGTAACGAGATTTTTGCCACCCTGATGAGTGTGCTCATTAGGGAAGCCACTCGGTTTGAAGACCTGCCCCAGCCAATCTGATTGTAGATTTTATTGAAATAATTTTATAAACAAGTCTTCAGACAAGGTTTAGTCCTTATGAATCCTCCAAGCTCATTACTACCCCCAGGAAGAAAATTGAAGAGATAAAAATAAAAGTCTAGGATTAAAACAACACTTTCACCTTTAGGCAAAACAGTTTCCGGGGCCTTCAGATTTCTCCATCTGTAAAACAAGGATAATGATATTTCCTTCTCCAGCTCATCAGAAGAGTTAACATTAAATTCTGGAGAGCGTTCTTGGCAGTTGGGAAAGAAGGTAAGTAATCAACCCGATTATTTTTAATAGCATAAGAACCTAACAATGACAAACAAATGTCTGGTCTCTCTTACGATAGGGTAAAAACAATGTGAAGGAGAGACATACATATGTTGTAATAAATCAGCCAAATATCTTGGAAATTCACCTGGCTTGAATTAGAAAGCTGTTCTCCTTCCAATATTTTCTTTGATATTAAGGGGTTTTAGTCCAATGACATTCACCATAAAGATAATTAAATGTATCTGTGGCTGCTACTGCAGAGTCAGAGTGACCTTAGAAAGACGTTTGCATAGGAAAGCGCTCTACAGCTACAGCCGTCAGATATTCCCAGGTGGTGGGGAACATTTCAAAGCAGCCTGCCTCCTCCACCCCTCACCCAGTAGTCAGTCAAAAGGCAGAAGACTAAAATTCCTATTGACCACGAGCGTCTCAAGCTCAACTGGGAGGGTGTGCCTGAATTTTAAGATAATCCCACAAAGCCAAACTCAAGAGTGCACAGAAGCATCACATTTAGAAAGTGTGAAAGAGCTGGATGAAGCTCAAGAATGATCGACATATCCCTTTCTGAAGTAAGTGACAGCATCTTCTGGTTCTACCCGCTTTCTTATTTTTGCATCAAACATAAATAGTAAGTGAAGAAATGTAATTCAATAGCAGAGCTTCAGGTTCCTGAGATTGGATGAAAGGGATCCTTAGCACCAAGGCACAAAGACATGAAAAAAGGCAGAGACGAAAGGAATGGTAAAAAGCAAACTTCAGTCGGAAAAATCTTGTGTATCTGAGTGGCTGTTTTGAGCTTCACAGAGTCGTCCTGAGCATACATTATACTGGGTTTAGCTGCTTCATGTAGTATCAGATATTTCATATAAATAATTAAAAAGCCACTGGCTGCTGGGGCCAGGTTTAAATGGATTGAAAGGGAGTGTGGGTCACCTGTTTTCAGGCTGGGAGACTTAACGAGAGGGTGGACAAGGCATTGAGAGATGACAATGCTCTCGTGAAGGATTTAAGGACAGTGTCCATCTCCAAGGCTGTATTTCCACCCCCACCTCCTCCAGGCTCACCTTTCTGGCTCAAGGTTTTTCATGTGCTCTTTTTATGCTTCTTTTTTGATTCACAGCTGCCATATGCACATGTTAAGAGTCTCAAACTTGGCCTGCACAGTGGCTCATGCCTGTAATCCTAGCACTTTGGGAGGTCTAGGCGGGTGGATCACAAGGTCAGGAGTTCAAGACCAGCCTGGCCAAAATGGTGAAACCCCATCTCTACTGAAAATACAAAAAAATTAGCTGTTCTCCTAGCTGTTCTCCTAGGGTGTAGTGGTGGGCACCTGCAATCCCAGCTACTTGGGAGGCTGAAGCAGAGAATTGCTTGAACTCGGGAGGCAGAGGTTGCGGTGAGCTAAGATCGTGCCACTGCACTCCAACCTGGGCAGCAGAGCGAGACTACATCTCAAAAAAAAAAAAAAAAGGAGGCTCAAACTTGCCTTTTAAAAATTGAAGTGCCTTGCCTTGTCCTACACCGTGGCCTCTCCTTGGACACAAACAGGCAGGGAGTGTTTAAGATAACAGCCTTGCAGAGTGCAAACGGCCCCCAAAGTGGAGCCAGAGGAACCTATGAGATCATTTGGAAAAGCTTGTGAATTCACTGCCATTTGCCTACTTGGCTTCGGATGAAAAGCAAATCTTAAAGCTGCTCAAAATGTGTCTGATTCATCTGTAACTGAGAATGAGACCAATCAGGGATAAGAAGTGAGTAAAATCCTTGTGATCACAGAGCCAAGAGAGCCTATTTTAAAGCACTTAATGTATTTTTTTTCTTAAAGATATATACACCAACTGTAATTAAGCTCTCCCTTTCCTTATGATCTTGGCAAGATGTTAAAAAAGAGATAGAGGGAGGGAGTCGACTTGCCAAGTGGATTTTTCTAAGCGTTCTCAGCCCTAATTAAAAGTCCTTTGTGCAAGGCCAACCAGCAATCAGATTCCTAATTAGAGTTGAGCAAACTGCCTTGGTGAACTGTGGGTTTCTCTGAACCCGGGAATCTGAGGAAAAAGTCTGTTTGCCTCAAAGATGCCATTTTCTGAAGCACAAACACACCGAAATCCTGAAAGGCATGTCTCACAAGGGCAGTGTCACAACCCTAATACTGTTGGTCGGTTACTGTTTTTGCCTTGAAACGGCTCCACAGCATCCTATATATTGCGTTGTTACCTCTGTTTTGCTTGTTGGTTACAGTATTACGATGGAATGGCGTCTTTTTAAAAACCCGTCTTCAGGATCTGGAATTATGTGACTTGAGATTTAAGTGTATTAAATGCCAGGAATTCACGGTTTGTGTCCAGAACAAAGAAGACCATTCTGCCATTAACTGGATTTCCCCTGGAGTCTCGGGAATCATAATAGTGTGTACACAAGTGCTTACCACATGCGAACACAGCTCTAAGAACTCTATAAATATGAATGCATTCACCTCTCATGAGGATGCCATGAGGCAGGCTCTATTATCTCCCCTGTTTCACAGGGAGGAAACTGAGGCAGAGAGAAGTTAAGGAGGTATCTCAAAGTCACATTATAAAGTGACGAAGCCAAGGTTGACCTGCAGTCAGTCACATTCCAGAGCCTCTACTCTTACCTCCCAGCACTGGAGCCATGGCATTGGACCCCCAGCCCCCGGGCCTCATGTCCTAGGTCAGAGCATCCACACAGCAGTACAGCTGGGAGCATGGCTCCATCTCCTATATACCCTGTGGGTTTCTTCCTGATTACTAGGTACGGTTTTCCAAGATCCACATTTCAAATTGAGACCTTCTGAAATGTAGGCCTTCAATAAAGAGATTATACTGAGATGTAAAAATAAAGAACATTGCTATTCTTCATTCCCAGAACTGTGGTGAAAGCAACAACAATGGCATTCTTGTCTCACCCAGTGAGAGACAAAGCACCCCAAAGCCACAGCATCCAAGGGAGATGCCACAAAAAAGGATGCCCGCCCTTGGTTTAGCTCATGTCATACATAACTCTCCATTTCTCGATTTTTCCAGAAATGTACACATCCTGAGACAGGGAGGAAGTGCTCACAATTAGACAATTTTCTTTTCTCCAGGGCTTTCATTTGGATCAGATTCATGAAGGAAAAACTCTTTCTGGGTTTTTTTTTTTTTAAAGATCATTATTTAATAGTCTTAATAGAAGATGGATTTTATCTGTAGATTTTTGCTTTCAATTAAAAATGTTAAAAGTAGCCGGGCGCGGTGGCTCAAGCCTGTAATCCCAGCACTTTGGGAGGCCGAGACGGGCGGATCACGAGGTCAGGAGATCGAGACCATCCTGGCGAACACGGTGAAATCCCGTCTCTACTAAAAAAATACAAAAAACTAGCCGGGCGAGGTGGCTGGCGCCTGTAGTCCCAGCTACTGGGGAGGCTGAGGCAGGAGAATGGCGTCAACCCGGGAAGCGGAGCTTGCAGTGAGCTGAGATCCGGCCACTGCACTCCAGCCCGGGCTACAGAGCGAGACTCCGTCTCCAAAAAAAAAAAAAAAAAAAAGTTAAATGTCAAACCTTTTAAATGTTATAATATGCAGAAGACTTACCCACACTGCAGAAGAAATACTTCTGTGTAGTCAGGACTTGGCAATTTACATGGTGTTATTTGGGGGTGGGGGCAACATGATGAGAGGGTGGAGTCAGAACAGTGGAGGAGGAGGACGCCAGAGACACCAACAGACATGAGAAAAAAGAAAGAAAAACGAGACTAGAAAGAGAATGAGGGGAAGAACGAGGGGCCCCAGCGAAAGACTTTCCTTCCCAGAGACAAATGAAAATTCTATAGTTTTTATAAGAAAGAAAGAAAAACACCCCAAAGAGCTCTGTGGGAGTGTGGGAGGATGAGGGGCTATAGTGCTTGGTTTGTATTTCCATCGCAGCTGAGTGAAGGACTGCTGCTGGAGGCCTGTGACCGGTTTCTCTGGGGTGCTCTGGCTTGCCACCACATCTGTTCTCACATTTCAGTGGGAGGGGTCAGCAAAGGGGAGAGCCTCACAAATCTGTTGTTCTGCACTTAATCACATTGCGTTGTAATTCGTACAACACAAGTAAAGCCTACCTCCCTCACTCGTCTATAAATCGGAGCACAAGGGTTGGGCTCTATTCAAATTTACCTCTTTAGTGGTGGATATACAGTTGGTCCTCAATATTGTTTGCGGATGAATGGGGTTTACAGTATCCAAAGCAGCAGGCACTTAATGAAAGTTCATTGAATGAATCGGGTCCCCATTCAACAGCAAGTCACATGCCCAAATTTTTAAGTTCTGAAAAAACAAGGCAGAGAGGGTAAGAAGTCCAGGATCTGAATAATAGATCCTTTAGGACCTCCCAGAGGAAAGAATTAAGGAAAATAAAATGTTTGAGAAAGATTAACAGATTTACTTCTGGAACGGTAAGAAACAAGAGAACGCCAGCATTTCAGGATGCATCCATCTGTGGTTACCATTCCAAGCTGACATTTCTCTCCTCTCTAAAAGTCACTGAAGCTTCTCAGGGTTTTAACATTATCTGAAAGCAATCCTGAGGAACTGGTCTGGATGCTGAAACCATACCTGAAGACAGGTAAACAGTCTCCATTCATGTGTGTGTTGCTTTGTGTAATTCATCTGACCCTCTGGCAATATGTAAAGATGTGTATTCAGATGATCTAAGTTACAGAAAAATGTAGTTACCTGATTAAATTAAGAGGTAGTGTACATAGCCAGAGACTGGTGAGATTTTAAGATTAGTTTGTGCTGGTGTTTATTCTCCTTTTCCTGTTAAAACGTTCTTCAAAGAATCAGAAATACTCCATATTACTTTTCTCTTCCATCCCAGCTTGTCTTAAGTGCCAATGATATGTCAGGTATTTTGCTGGTTTTTACATTCCTTTATTCGCTGACAACTTGAGTTGGCTTTTCCTAGTTAGTACATAAGATGATTTAATCTTGCGTATGTTCATAAAGCTTGGTTCTGTAACTGCCAAATATCTTTTGAAGTAGTATTGTCACGCTGTTCCTCTTTTAGGAGGAATACGGAGGTGCAGAGTAGGTCAGTTTTGTTCCTTGGTTGTTAGTGTGAAGTTGGGTGTAAATATTTTCCAACCGAGCCCTGCAATCCACTGCAGTAGAGCTAAACGGACAGTGACCCATGTTCAGTGGCTGAATGTCTGCTGTGGACCTGGGATGTTAACTTTGCAAAACAAGGTATAAATGGAACTTTTCAAAAAATGTTTTTTGAGAGTATAGTGTTGAAACTGCCACTGGGGCAAAGAGCCTGGACAGATAGGATTGCAATATGGAGTCCCTCTGGGCTTCGTTCATCTGCTTCTACTTTTCTGAGCTGGTAAAGGGCTGGGATCAAGCATGGATGGCTTTCCTAACGATAACCAAGATTTACTGAGGACTTGCGATGTCCATCCACTAATCAGTGCTAAGTGCTCAGCATGGATTATCTCCTTTACTCTTCAATAATAGTCTTATTGGCAAGGTTCTAGTATTATCCTCATTTTACTGATAAGGAAACGAAGCCTTAGAAATATTACAAAATTTGCCTAAGGTCAAATACCAAATGAGTGCCTTTCTTCATTCTGTCATAGAGCTTCTTTTACATTGTATACATTTAAGGAGTATAACATGATATTTTGATATACATATACATAGTAAAATCATATCTATGGTCAAGTTAATTTACATATCTCTCACCTGACATTGTTACCTTTTTAATGGTGAGAGCATCTAAAATCTAAACTTTTAGCAAATTTTTCATATTCAATGCAATATTACTAATTATAGTTCTCATGCTGTATATTAGATCTCTAGACTTATTCATCCTACAAAATGACAACTTTGCACCCTTTGGCCTACATTTTGGTCCACATTTCCCCAATTCCTCCTTCACCCCTCTATGCACCCAGTGACCCGTATTCACTCTGTTTATGTGTATTTCACTTTTTTTTAGATTCCACATGTAAGAAAGATCATGTAGTATTTTTTTGTGTGTCTGGCTTACTTCACTTAGCATAATGTCCTCCAGATTCATCCATGTTGTCACAAATGGTAGGATATCCTACATTTTAGGGCTGAATAATATTCCATTCTCTCTCCCTCTCTCTTTCTCTCTCTCTCTCTCTATATATATATACACACACACACATATACACACACACACAAATATATACAACATATATATATATGTATACACACAACCAGCCGATGTAAGAACTCATTGCTTTAATAGGAACTCTCTCTCTATATATATATATACTTGTATATATTATATATTTGTATATGTATATATTTGTATATATTATATATAGAGAGAGTCTATATATATAGAGTCCCTACTAAAGAAATATATATAGTTATATATAGAGAGAGTCCCTACACATATATATGTATATATGAATATATATATGTGAATAGATAAAGAAGAAATTGTGTTATAAGTTCCACTTATACCTATACATACATCTCGCTTTCTCTCTCTGTATATATATACCTCTCTCTCTACATATATATTCATATATTCATATGTAGAGAGAGAGCTATATATATAGCTTATATATATATATAATATCTCTCTCTCTCTCACACAATTTCTTCTTTACCCATTCATTCTGTTGATGGACACTTAGGTGGATTCTATATCTAGGCTATTGTGAATAGTGATGCAATGAACATGAGCATGCAGATATTCCTGTGAGGTGTTGGTTTCACTTTCTTTGGGTATATATCCAGAAAAGCTGGGTTGTGTGGTAGTTCTATTTTTCATAATGGTTGTACTAAATTACATTAAAACGTTCCCTTTTCTTCACATGTTCACCAACACTTGTTATCTCTTGTCTTTTTGATAACAGCCATCCTGTCAGGTGTGAGGTAATTTCTCATTGTGGCTTTGATTTCCTTTTCCCTGCTGATTAATGATGTCGAGCACCTTTTCATAAATCTCTTGGCCATTTGTATGTCTTCTTTGGAAAATATCTATTCAGCTCCTTTGCCCATTTTTAAATTGGGTTATTTGTTTTTTTGCTATTGAGTCATGTGAGTTCCCGATATATTTTAATTATTGATGCCTTATCAGATGTATGGTTGGCAAATATTTTCTCCTAAATCTGTAGGCTGTCTTTTCATTTTGCCAATTGTTCACTGTGTAGAAGCTTTTTAGTCTGATGTAGTCTCACTTGTTCATTGTTGCTTTTGTTGCTTGAGCTTTTGTTATGATATCCAAAACTCATTGCCAAGGCCAATGTCAAGGAGCTTTCCTCCTACACTTTCTTCTAGGAGTTTTATGGTATCAGGTCTTATGTTTAGGTCCTTAATTTTGAGTTGTTTTTTTGCATATGGTGTAAGATAAGGATCTAATTGCATTCTTTGGCATGTGAAGATCCAGTTTTCCCAGCACCATTTATGAAAAGACCAACATTTCACCATTGCAACCTTTTGGTGGCCTTGTTGAAAATTGTTCTCACTATATATGGTAGGCTTCCATTCCACTGGTCTATGTGTCGATACTGTTTTGATTACTATAGCTTTTTAACATAATTTGAAATCAGGAAGTGTGATGCCTCTCACTTTGTTTGTCTTTCTTGAGATTGCTTTGGCTATTTGTGGTTCTATTGTGACATAACTTCTAAGAAGGGATTTGTATAAAATGTGTGCAACACTTTATGGTTTATTAACTTTCTTTCACTGGCCTTGTTTAATTTTACTCTCACCTTATCTTTTCAGGGTTGGTGACATTATTCTGATTTTGCAGATGAGTAAACGGAAGCACAGAGTTTTGTGGCTTGCTTTGCTGTCTTTAGACAGAGAGGAGTCTGATGGAGAGTTAATTGTAGTATTCTCCGGGGAAGACGGCTGTGCCTTCTGTCCAGGGCAAGTTGCCTTAGCAGGGTGGACAAAGAGCACTGAGCCAAGAGTCCTTGGCCCCACCACCTTCCATATAACCTGAGGACTTCAGTTTCCTCAATATGGTTCTCGGGTTGTTTTTAGGATGAATTGGGTTTTGTGAGAATAGTGTATTGCCATGCAAATATATGTTATGAATAATACCTTTGAACAGTCATTCTTCAGCTTATGGAAGCCTTTCCATTTAAGGTAGAAACTTAAGATGTATCTTTCTCTTCCCTGTATTTGGTAAAGTTAGGAGCTGGGCCAGCATAGTTGAAATGAATTAAAAGAACTTTTTTCCATTTTTCTAATTTCTATTTCCATAATGTAAGTACCCACTCATGGAAAAATAAGAATTAGGTAAGTGATAGAAATTACAAAGAAAGTTACAAATATTCAAAATGCTTCAGTCTACCAACCTTGAAGAATAAAATATTTCCCCATTAAAGAACAAAGAATCTTGTGGTTATGTTGATAAAGAAAATATCTTTAAGCCATACTTTTTAAAAATCATGCAAAAACAAGCTCTGAGGTTTATTTGTTTTAGTGGGCTGTGCTCCACCGGCATCCTTCCTGGGAGCATCATTCTTTCCTTTTGTTTTCCCCTGAATTTTTGAGCATAGGTTTACAGTTTGAAGGGGGGAAAAATATTTTCAGCTTACATTTACTGCTTTTTTTTTCAGTAATAAGGCCACATAAGGCTGAGATCCAGGTATGAGAAAGCTTGATAAAACTTATTGCCTTGGTTCTTGATGACCAGCCAGTGCACATGCCACTGAGTAAGTGAGATTCATCCTCTAAGGATTCATAGCGAATCTTTAACCCTGCCCTTGAGAAAGTATGAAAGAAGACCCAGAGAATGGAGCAAAACAAAATACACAACCAAAGACACTGTGTGCTGTCAGCAGCAGGCATGTACTGGTCAAGGAATTAGATGACTCAAGGTGGTGACTCATTCAGCAACTATGTAGTGTTTGCGGTTGAAGAGAAACCTTGGCCAGGGAATGACTAAAATCTATTGGCAGCGTCTTTAAAAGAATCATGACTGGGCCTACACCAGCGAATACGCAAGTGTGCTTTTTTTTTCTTCGTCTTTTACTAATTCAAGACTGAGAGTAAGAAAACACCATCCCTGTTGACGCCCACTATTACAGCATGCTCTCCAGGGCATTCCCAGCAACCACGCTCAATGAGGCTGAGTCCAGATACTTATCTCTGTGTTTGGACGTGGTCATGTGTGTGCGTGTTTGTAGTTGGTAGGATGAACAAATCAGACTTATACAAATTGTTAGAGGCACTTGTTCTTGATAATAATAAAAAAAATAGCTTAGAACAGGAAGTTTCCAAATTTAGTTATTGTATTAGTTTCATGGGGGCTGCCGTAACAAAGTACCACAAACTGAATGGCTTAAACAACAGAAATGTATTCCCTGGCAGTTCTGGAGGCTGGAAATCTGAGATCCAGGCATCAGCAACATTGGTTCCTTCTGAGGTCTGTGAGAAAGTATTCATTCTGTGCCTCTCCCCGAGCTTCTTGGTGGTTTGCTGGTGGTCTTTGGCATTCCTTGGCTTGTAGAAGCACCACTGTGTTCTTTATCTTCAACTTCACATGGCGTTCTCCCTATGCGTCTCTGTCTCCAAATTTCCTCTTTTTACAAGAACACTAGTCACATTGGATGAGGGGCCCTGCTCCAGTATGGCCTCATCTTAAGTAATTACACCTGCAATGCTCCTATTTCCAAATAGGGTCACATTTCTGAGGTCCTGGCAGTTAGGACTCCAACATTTGAATGGAGGGGAGGGGGACAGAATTCAACTCATCACCTTCTTCATATCAGCCAGAGCTAATTTATTACAAAACTAGTAGATCCATTTGAAATTTTGTGCTAGTCAATGTTAGTCTGTTTATTAAGTCCAGAAGAAAATTTCAGTTTTAAAAAAGTTTGAATATATTTCACATTAGAAGGAGTAGTTATTTAAAAATAAGAGAGACTCACTAGCCTAAAACAAAGTGGTTAACCAAACAATTTTTTCTTTTTTTGAGACGGAGTCTCGCTCTGTCACCCAGGCTGGAGTGCAGTGGCCGGATCTCAGCTCACTGCAATCTCCGCCTCCTGGGTTGATGCCATTCTCCTGCCTCAGCCTCCTGAGTAACTGGGACTACAGGCACCTGCCACATAGCCCGGCTATTTTTTTTTGTATTTTTTTTTTTTTCAGTAGAGACAGTGTTTCACCGTGTTAGCCAGGATGCTCTCGATCTCCTGACCTCGTGATCCACCCATCTTGGCCTCCCAAAGTGCTGGGATTACAGGCTTGAGCCACCATGCCCCGCCTAACCAAACAATTTTTAATCATCTGACTATAATGCCATGTAAATACATTTGCATTTATGAATGCAAATGCCACACAAGGGTGCAATCATTAACAGTGCAAAACATGAGAGTTTAACAAAATTGTGGGACTAGAAGGTAAATTTGGTATCTAAAATTTTAAGACTCAGTTTAGCTTTTGAGGTTGCTCAAAGAGCTTGTTTTTCTTTTTGACATCAATCCTTGTAAAGGGAGCATGCACGTGTTTGAGCACAGCTATGTACACCCACACCCCTGTGAGTGCAGTGTACATATCTATATCTGTGCTGTTTACAACATTTAGTAGTTCCTCGTGTGAATCAGAATGAACGTAGGCAATAAAGGTTCACTTGAGTCACTATAGTCAAAGAATAAGATGAGCAGAAAGGATGGCTCAACAGGAAATGGAGTTCTGGGTTAGTTCTGGGTACTAGGGAGGTATCAGGTTTGTGGACTGAAGCTCTTTATCTCTGACTCCAGCTACAAAAGAAGAGCATCTTGGCCTTGAAGGTATAATTGACCAGCCGATGTAAGAACTCATTCCTTTATTAGGGACTCATTTGTATCCATCCATGAGCTTTGCACATCTGTATGTGAAGTTATTGCTTCTCCTGGTCCTGGTTGGATTAGAGGCTTAGTAAGGGAGAGTCGGCATTCTTGGGACATTCACTGTGTGAGATCACTGGAGGAAGTGAATTTAAGAACTAAAGGTAAGGTTCTGATCTTTCTTTGTGGGGACTTCTTTTGCTAGGGCCTGAGTTCTAAAGTTTACTATAGCTATAAACCAATATTGTACTAATGTTTCTTACATGGAGATGAATTTTGAGCAAATTCATTCATGAGCATCATGGTTATCCTTTTATTGTTAGTTATAATCCTTTGTTACTTTAAAGTCTTTTTAGCTCATTAGAGTGTGAAGTATACTAAATTCATATAAGCACAGCCCATATATGCTTTTTCCAAGAGGGCCAGAGACTTAGAGTCATAATATTTTATAGCAGAAAATGACCTTGGAAATCATCTAGTTCAATCCTTCGTTTTACAGATAGGGAAATTAAGTTCTATAGAGGTTAAGTGACTTGTCAAAGGTGAGCGACCAATAAGTCGCAGAACCAGGGGCTTAAACCCATTTCCTGATCCTTTTTCTCGGCTGAAATCACCATTAATGATGATAGTCCCAGAGCAGGGCTGCAGATGAACAAAGGACTGTCCTACAACAGGCACTTTAAATAGAATCCTGTCCAATGAATTGGCTATCCCTTATATTTTCTCTGTGGGCATTAATCTCTGGTATATATATTCAAAGCAGATGCTAATAACCTCTTTTTTAATCCTTGGACCATTCTAAATTTTCAAAGAACTAAAAGGGCTGCTTAAAGAACATAAAATAAGCAAATGCGGGTTATTTATAAAAAGGGAAAAAAGTATATCTTCAGATCCACTTCACTTTTCCTTTTCTCTAAGCAGTAGTCACAAGGGACGTTATCAGATATTAACAGGATATAAACAGTTGCTAATATCGACAAGCCACATTATACCATACTCCATTAAGATTTAATTTACCAATAGAAGAAATATGGAACTAATTTTAGATTTCTATCACCCACCCAAATATAATTTTATGTTCTCTTTAATTCTGAGATCCCTAAAGCTTATGTCCCAAACATTTTGTGTCATCTAAGAAGAAACTGTATTTCCAACTGCAGAGATTTACTGCTGCTTCTGCCAGAAGTCAGTGAAGTGTTCTCTTGTTGGCAAGCAATATAGGGCTGGGGTCTAAAAGAAATTAATTTGAGCATTTTGGTTGATTTTAACAGCTTGACCCCTGAGTGTGTGAGCAGCGAGGCCGGGGGGCAATGGCAGGCCATCCACGGAGCTGAATTAAAATGAAGCCCTGGCCTTGCTCAGGGAAACCTTCTCTCACCTGCTTTTCATTTCCTCTAGTTATTTCTGGTAATGAAAACTGGAACCATGGCTATATATTTTGGGGTCTAGAAGTTCTATACATTTTTATTTCATACAATATACCTATAATTAAATGTAGGTCTTTGTCTATAAAAGGACAAGATCTAAGTGTTCCTGGAAGAATATGGAAAAAATCTTAAAAGGTATTCCTTTAAAAGTAGTTTTTTTTTTTCATTCACAGTTCCAGATGGAAGACTCCCATGCTACAACCTTCCTACCTGCCCACTGCCGTTTTCATTTGCTATTCTCTATCTTTCTGCACACTGCCTCTGCCCTTCAGCAAGAACCAGAATGGTAAAGTGGAATAATAATATCGGCCTGTTTTAAAGAAGATGAGAGAATTCTCAGGAAAGTTGAAAGCATTTGGATGGGAAACAGCCCTTCCCGAATTCGTTTCTTGTTTGGGCTTTTTATTCTCCAATCATCTTCCAGACAGTCCTGATGTCTGCATCAAAAGAATGGGACGTGTGGCTCAAAAATGCCAATTGGAACCTTCCCCCATGAGCTCGTAGCAGAATTTGTGGTGAGTTCAGGCCTGGAATTTGGCCCAGACCCTAATCAATCCTTAGGTGTTCCTGTCGTTTCTGTATTGCTGGGGGCAGCCTGCCTATCTTCTTATCACTGTCTTTAACTGACATTCTGAAGTACAGCTATATTGATTGTGACTTTTCTCTCCCCTCTGGTAGCTACTTGGAATCTCATTGATGAGTAGTAATAGCATGATATATATTCATGTGCACATATGCATGAACTACTATGTTCGGTATTTGCATTTGCCTACACGTCTGCTGTGCAAGGGTATGCCATGAGAGAATCAGCTTCTTCCCCCCTCCCTACCATATGATGTCTATATATTTATGAGTAGGAGAGAGAGGAGCACTTGGATATATGAATCTGCTTGCAATTTCCTAATGGAATCTGGCAGAAGAGCTTTGCAGCAGGACAAGTTCCAGTAAAAAATGTGTTCATGGAAGCACTTTCCCCTTGTGCCTGTCACCTATTTGCCTTTCCAGAGCATTGAAAAGATTAATCATGGGATGATCTGGATTCTCCTTTTGGTCAGTACAGCATAATACTCTCTTAAAGAAGTAGAGAATATTAGAATTGTATATTTTTAACAGGGCATATCCATGGAGGAACAGTCTAGGTGAACAAGTTCTTGAAGGGAAAATATATCTTCTTATCAATGGCCAAGTCTTCCGTAGCTGACTAGGTTTTGGTACTGCCATTTGGGAGGTGTATACTCATAATGCTCTTGAAGGAGAAAACATGAAAATTACCGATGAGATGAAAGTTGCAGGCTTTGAAAAGTAGTAGGCACTTCTTTCTTGGGAGTGCTGCTGTGTTAGGAGGCCATCCTGAGACTAGAGCCCTCGCAATTCAGAAATGGCTTTTCTTCCTTATTAATGTCATGATCTTTTGTTATCCCTGTCTGTGCCTGAATGGACAAAAGTTATCCATTTAAATTATGGATCTTAAAGAGAACCTTTGCAAAGGCCCCCTCATGGCCCACATTCGTACTCCCTAGCTTTTTCCCTCCCTTGTGGCCTCAGCCTGTTAAGGCTGCTGGGATGAGTGGAATTTCTGGAAAG
The DNA here is from genome assembly GCF_002776525.5 of Piliocolobus tephrosceles. NCBI lineage: Eukaryota > Metazoa > Chordata > Mammalia > Primates > Cercopithecidae > Piliocolobus > Piliocolobus tephrosceles. The sequence continues at coordinate 81,939,473 of NC_045438.1, read as the reverse complement.
GGGATTGATGGTGGTTAGAGATGCCAACATACAGAAGCCACAAAACTTGGAAATTTCAAATTCTCTGTATGCATATCCTTTAACTGAAACTTTATGTGTTTCGAGTGAATGAAAAATAAGTTATTTGGGGAAGCCTTTGCCCAATTCACCTGGGATAAGAAGGCCATTGTATCACACATATAATTCCCCAGAGGCTCTATGGAATGGAATACTGCAATGTAGCTACACAGCCCTGGGCAGAAAAGATTTCTAAAGAGAAACCTCATCTTTCACACTCTTCAAAAAGACAAACATTTTGTCAATTATTTTTTTCCTTCAAATGCAAACTTCAATTAGATCAGAGCAGTTGCTAATGGATATAGCGATAAATGAGGACTATATTTGTTTAGAATTCACCTAAAAGACAGAGCCAAAATATAATAACTTCGTTTGCTGTGGACACTTCCAAAGATTCTTATATCCCACCTGACCTCCAGCATTGTCCTCATATGGAAGACTTGCCCCAGGCAACATGTGTGGAATCTGATGGTTAAACATTCTAGACCTTTTAGGGAAGGGTTCTAAGTGTTCCGGCAACGGCTACTAAGCCTAGCAGATGGCAGGATGACTGTGGGGACAGACTGGTGATCCTAGAATTGATTCATATGAAACAGGTTCAGGAGGAAAAAAGATGCAGCCTTGCAACATTCAGCATTTTCTCCATAGACTAAGCTTTGAAAGTCTCCTGCAGCGTGATGCCATCCACGTGTCTGTGTCTCCTGAAGGGACAGTGGCCTTAAGTGGCTTCCTCGCTGGATCTAGAGGGCCAGAACTGGCAGCTTTGCAGATGTCTGGAGATGTGAATCAAATGAAAGAGAAAATTATAGCAGCTGATATTTATTAGTAGTGTTACTCAGATCCTCTACAGCTTTACAGATATTTTTGTCTAGTTTTTCTATCAATTACTATGGGAGGGGAGTAAAATCTTTAACTGTGATTGTAAATTGTCTAGATTGTCAATTTTTACTTGGTGTATTTTGAAGCTGTTATTAGGTACATATACATTTGTAATTGTTATGTTTTTTGTGATTATGAGAAGCCCCTCTTTTCCTCTGGCAAAACTCTATAATGAAGTCTGCTTTATCTGATATTATGATAGCCACTCCAGCCTTCCTATATATGCTGTTTGCATAACATATCTTTTTTCCATTCAATTGATTTCAACTGATTGGAATCTTTATATTTAAATCGTATCTTTTATAGGAAATATATTCATTTTGAATTTTGCTCTGTATCCACTCTGACAATTTCTTCCTTTTTGTTAAAAGCGTTTAGTCCACTTATATTTAATGTAATTGTTGATATGATTGAATTCAGGCCTACCACTTTCTTGTTCACTTTCTATTTGTCCCAAGAGACATTTATTATATGCTATTAGGAAAAGTTATCTAAACTTGGAAATAAAGGAAGATGATTGTGTACTTCTGAAAGTCAGCCTAGAGCATTGTCTAACAAGCCCACCTAAGACTCAGCTGAAGGCCAGAGGAAGATAATTTTGACTTACTATTTAACCATTAAGGAAACTAATGCACAGAAAGCCTAGTTAACATGCTCAAGGTCACCCAGTAGTAAGCATTAGAGTTTGAATTCAGAGGCCAAAGCCAATATATTTGATCACTTTACCTTACTGCCTCCCACTGGTAATTGCCTTATCATTGAGCTTATTATGGATTACTACAGGAGGAAGTCCGGAGAGCTATTGCTCCTGTTGCTAGCTCTCTAGCTCTGGTCCTGCAGATGGCATTTTCCGTTAAAGGGACAGGCAGCTGTGCAGAACCTCAAGGCGCACGTGAACTAAGCCCAGGGGTCCCAGGTCAGTGAGGCTCAGCCCAAATGCATTGGGAACCAAATTCAGACCCGGGTGTTTGTTCACTCTGTTGATCAGGAACCCCTCGTGTGTGCCGCTGCTTAACACATGATTAAGCGCATGTAAAAGAAATGCTGTTTTCAGGAAATAATTGCTGAGCATTCTGGTGACGTATATTTATTCTTCTATTTTGATAGGAGAGTGGGACCGAGGTCAGGGGAAGGAGAAGTGTGACCAACCTTGGAAACACACTGATGTAGCAAATGTTAGTGATGTTTTAGTACTTCCTCATGAAGCAGTGTGACCTTCTGCCACCCAGACAGGCTCACTCTACAGATTTTCCTTGCTCACTAGCCACAGCTGTTTGTTGTTTTCTTAAATGTTAAGCTTTTTATAGCTCTTCAGTTGCTTATAAAAAGTACCAGTTATTCAGGCCATACAAGAACTGGCTCCGTGCTGGTCTAATGAGCAGTGAGAACACTGGAGGCATATTTTTGTTGCTTCTATTTTCTCACTTCTGCCCCTCCCCCAATCTCACAAATTTCCCCTTTGGACTCAAATGACTCCAGAATTTTGGAATTTACTAAAAAGGCGAACCACCAATTGGTCTTTGCTGTTCAAGAAAAATTCATCGCTGACTCACCTCCCTCCAGTTCTTGGCTCTCCATGGCTATGTGAGGAGTAGATCAACGGATGGGGCCTTGTGCCACAAGTCACGACTGCTCCTAGGGGTCCACGGTTGGGGGAACACTCCAACCTGTACAGATGCACCTGTGATCTCTACAGAAGAGAAGACTCATCTTTGCCCCTGAGGAGAAAAGAGCCCAGGACTTGGAGTGCCTTTGCTGAATAGGTAGGAACTTTCCAGTCTGCATCCTCTATGAAAAGCAGTTAGGACCAGCTCCAGAAGGGATCTGATAGAATCAGAAGGAAGATGTCAGAAGCCACAGTCAAGAAAGCAAACAAATTGATATATTCAAAGGAATCAAACAGTCTCCCTTGTGCTGGGAGGCCTTCACAATGTCATCTGTGGGTTATACACACATTCTACAATGACTTCTCATGATAAAACATAAAACTCTCAGGGAAAATGTTATGATCTTAGTGCAAGAGGATATCATTAAACACAACATGGAAAAAATCCTGTTAGGAGAGCCATGGCTGAGTGTTCTAGCATGGAGTTTCACCATGTATGAGCTCTGGACCTCGGGGGCACTTGGACTGGTTGAGAGGGTCCTAGCATTTGGAACTGATTTAATGAATAACCATCTGACACATATGTGTTCTATTTTCCACAAAGAATGTAGATACTGAAATGATTATTAAAATATTAATTTAAATGCAATATTGAATTAAAATGCAATATTGAATTATTAGTGTTTCTTTAAAGTTTTTGATTTTTAAAATTTTTATTTTTTTAACCTTACTGTATGGCTGTAGCATAAGAGCTACTGCTTTGAAAGCCATTAGTCTCATGTCCAGGATGTCATAAAGAAACTCCTTAGGAGCCACTGGTCAACTATTTGGGTTGAAGAGGGTCAAATTATGGGGTTTGTTTTCAGGAAACCTTATCCTCAGTCTTGTTTTCTTGGTGCTTGCTCTTGTTAGAAAGGAGGACAATTTACCTAGCATATTACATGGGATGATTTTGTAGAACGAGTCCTCGTTAAACCTGTTTTGAAGTGGAAAATAGACATTTTCCAAGTGTCAGGCTTGTAAAAGGCCTATTTATCAGAGTGAATTGTGCATGTTTTCAGCTCAGAGGCTTTGATATGTACCTATTGCAATTCTTTGCTTTTAAGTGTCTATATAATAATAACAACGACTAATGTGTATTGAGCATTTATTACATGCCAGACACCATTCTAAACACTTAACATATGTTTTCTCAACAAATTTTCAAGTTTTCATGGTAGCTATTGTTTTCTTTCTTTTCTTTTCTTTTTTCTTCTTTCCTTCCTTCCTTCCTTCCTTTTTCCCTCCTTCCCTCCCTCCCTCCCTCAGCTGCTGCTGCTGCTGCTGCTGCTTCTCCTTCTCCTCCTTCTTTTATTTTCTTTTCCTTTCTTTTCTTTTCTTTCCTTTTCTTCCTTCCTTCCTTCCTTCCTTTCTTTCTTTTTTTCTTTCTTTCTTTCTTTCTTTCTTTCTTTCTTTCTTTCTTTCTTTCTTT